>NC_138299.1:118708563-119188563 GCF_965601325.2 Salmo salar
CTCCAACATAGTTGCGATACTAAAAAGAACAAGAAACTCTCTGAGCCAGCACAGTATGGTTCGGGTCAGCACAATAGTGTGAAAAGGGTATCTGATAGAAACGATAATGATACATCAGGTAAAATCATGAAGAAGAAAAAAAAACTATGACAAGGAGCTATTTTAGAGGTATCCTCTGAGCTTAAATTGTTGGATATGCCTATGTGATAAGGGGTCGTGATTCCAAAATATGGTTGCAAAATTACAAAAAACCTTCCCTAAAAATGCACAGCTCTTCCAGCAATTCTGGTTGGAGGATTCCTGGAAAACCTGGGAATTTTGAGAATACTTCTGGAGTTTCGCAAACCTTAAATAAAATAAAATTGTGGAAAACACACTTACAGATCCTGCTTGCCCGAACGCCCACATGGGATCTTGCCCTTCTTGTACAGGAAGTACAACACACTGCCAAGGATAGCCAGCAGGAGAATACAGATGATGATGACAGCGATGATCACACCGCTGCCCTCTGGTGGGACAAAGAAGAAGAGGCAGAACCACAGGTAATTTCCTGTCCGGTAATTGCTTCGTGACAACATCGTCCTCTTAAGGAGTTTCAGATTATAATTTTTTGTGTGTGTGTGTGTGTGTGTACATGCGCACGCACATGTGTGTGTCCATGTCATTCAGGAATCTCGCTTTTATCATTCAGAGACAACAGCATGCACAGGTGGTGGTAGTGATGAACAGGCGTGCAGTCTCTGAACAGGTTGTTCATCATGGAAGAAGTTATTTTATTGAGGACTAAAGATCAGTCAGAAGAAACACTTTCCAGAGTTGTGCTGCTTGGTTTCTCTGTCAGAGAATACCAACCAGAACTACAGTAGGAGGCAGCAGGACAAAGGGAGAGAGAAAGAGTGAGGGAAGGTAAAGAGGTGGATGGGTGCACTTGGGGATGGACCTCCCCTGGAGGAAGGATGCAGATTTAGATGGATGGATCCATTTCCATCAAGGTACAGAATGGGTGATACCACTCCATTCTCTCAGGGGGGGTTTGTACTCAAAATGCTCTAGATGCAAATGGAACTTTTCAGCCTGGTTTAACAAAAACATTTTGGGGGTTATGTTTCTGGTGATTCATGAAGCATCATTCAGAGAACATATTAAAGATGATAACATTGTAACTAACAAAGTATGAATATAAAAAAATATATAATTCCAGATTTCATCTAATTATATTTTTCCACTTGATAATTTATAAGTATCTCTCCACATAGATAAAGTTGTAATACTGTACTTTTTTAGACAGTATTACAAAGTCACAAACAGAGAGATCCTATTAAATTATCAATTATTCTATGTCACAAGTGTTGCCTCCTGAGTAGAGAGTACAAAGCCCTCCCCTGCATAGTGAATGAGGGTGCTGTGGAGAGAGTGTGGAGGGTGATGGTGGTGGCTGGGGGTTCAGTCTAGGCAGTGTGAGCTGGGTGGAGCGAGGTGTGGGCAGGGCAGCTTTCTAAGCGTGCTAGGTGGGAGGCAGCATCAAGACCCAGGACCAGAAGTCACAAACCTTTCTTGACTCTCTTCGGAGGAGTTACTGGGGTTACTGTTGTTACTGGACAAACCACACGGACACAGTTATCACGATAGTACAGCAGCTCTATGGCAACCTAACACTGTTAACAACTGCAACAACCGCCTTGTCTACTTAGCATGACCCTAATCACGTATCGCCTTGTTACAAACACAGATAGGCAGGAGACAGAAACCAGGAACGGCTCTGCAGTCTGCACCCTCCAAAAAATGCCCTAATGATTTCCAGGAGCGGCAGCGCTGGCTATTTAATCATATTTTGTCATCAATAAAACAACAACAAACAGGATTTTCCCTCAGAGGGACGGAGGCAATGATTTCCTGGTGTGACGTGAGCGGTCCACTGAGGTAATGGGAGTCAGAAGACTATGTTGAGTGCACTTTAACCATCAACACACAGCTACAGTTTCAGCCTTGCTCCTGGTCTGTGTGCAAACAAGACAGATCTTTATGCAATAGGGCGATATGCAACTATTTAGTGAACATAGTCCGAAATAGGATGACCGTGTAGTAAGAGTTCTATGGCCGGTTTCCTGGACCCAAATTGAGCCTAATACTGGACTAAAAAGCGTGCTCAATGACAGCCCAGAATATCCATTGAAATTGCTTTTTAGTCCAGGTCAAGACTAGTCAATCTATCTGTGTCCGGAAAGCCGGCCCATAAAGATTTAATTTAATCTAACATCTAATTATGACAGTTATCAAAGAACACATCAGGATGTGTTCGTATTATATGACTGATCAACACATGGAAAATAAGCAGCTCTCGCCCACCAGTTAGTCAATAAAAGGTTTCTCAACCATGACCGTCCTCACCAGTATAAACTTTAATACACCCATAGAGACCTTTCTGAATTCTGATTTTGGTCATTGCTAAAAGCACCCGTCGCATTTTTCCTTTTCTTTCCTTTTTTTCCCCTGCCTGACTCACACAGAAACAGCTAAACTAGACCATCAACCGCTCAACAGCAAAGTTATGAAAAAAAAGGTGCGCGCATGACTGATGAATGAAGTTCCTTGTTGCAATACCATGGTCGTTTTTATTGCAGTCACGCTGCACAGGTGATCAGATCTCCCAACGCTTGCCAAATTCTAAACATCCCATTGATATGATATAGCGATCTTCTGGAATGTGCAGCATGACCGCAATAAAGACGACGCGATGACAGTGAGTGTTAAATACTAAAAGAGTGGTACGCTTACCTGTAGTACTGGGATCTGACGAGGTCGTTTGGACAACTGAAAACAGGCAAAGGGAGAGTGACACTCTCCTGTTAGCACACTGACAGTTAAAGGAAAACTAGGAAAGGGAAAGGGGGATACCTAGTCAGTTGTACAACTGAATGCATTCAACTGAAATATGTCTTCCGCATTTAACCCAACCCCTCTAGCAGCTTTAGCTTTAGATGATTTGAAGCTCAGGTTTCTGTCATGTTTCCATTAATTAAATAATTTGGTTGTTAGTATATTCTGCCTGTTAATTTTCTCTTAACAGTCAAACCGGACATGTTGACATAAAATATACAAGACATGACAAATAAGACAGTGGACAGACAACTTACTGGCTTTGATGCTGAAGGGGAAGGAGTCTGTGCCATGGACGTTGTAGGCGTTGCAGTTGGCTGTGATGTCAGAGGTCACTTTGATGCTCACCACACTGAGAACCCCGTCCTCTGTCTGTCTGTGGGACACCTCCTTCAGGATCTAGCACACACAGTGAAATAAAGCACAGATAAGACCAGAAACCAAAACATTGTCTATGTCACAAATGGCATCCTATTCCCGATAAAGTGCACTAGTTTTGCCCAGAGCCCTATGGGCCCGGGTCAAAAGTAGTGCTTTGCAATGGGAAAAGGTGGCATTTGGGACAAACAAACGCAGATATATCTGTTCAGAAAGGAATGTTGAACATGAGTTGCTTTCTCTATTAATGTTGTTACAGGAAATGACCCAGGTACCCGGGATCGGAACAGATCTGTGTGTAAATAGATCAAAAGAAGAAAAAAACACACCATTGTCCCTCTTTCCTTCCCAGCCAGCCTATACATTGTCTGTATGAGCTGACTCAGAGAAGCCGGTCTGACTGTCTGTCGGTCTGTCTGCTTACCTGTGATTCGTCAGAGGAGCTCCAGGTGATAACAGGGGTTGGGTATCCTCTAGCATGGCAGCTCAGGTTTAGGAACTTCTCTGTGACCTCCTCCAGGACTGTGTCTGCTGACTCCTTGATCTCTGGGGGTCCTGCATGGTAGAGGGGGACGGAGGGTTAGTTGTGTCTCTGTGTGTGTGTGTGTGTTTCGCGTGCGTGTGCGTGCAGGCGGGCGGGCGGGCGGGCTTACCCTGTACGTGAACATGTAAAGAGCCACTGGTCTCCAGTCGTTCCAGTGAAGGAACATTCACCACACACACGTACGTCCCCGCCATGTCAAACACAGCGTCCTTCAGGGTCAGTGTGTGGCCCTCTGCAACTTTTTCTCCTTTCTACACACACACACACACACACACACACACACACACACACACACACACACACACACACACACACACACACACACACACACACACACACACACACACACGTCTATGAGGGAAACAATATAAATCAAGCAGCCACACCTCTTAAAGAACATTTCTGAGATTCGAAAGACATAGTCGAGACATATAGGGGGCTGTGGGAGCTGTTTTGTTAGACATTATCGATCATAGTCTGCTGCTGAAAAAAACATGTGTTATGGATTTACATCCTCTGACTTATTGTGGATCGAGAGTTACTTACCTAACAGAACACAGTGCGAGTTATTTAATAAGCCGCAGGTGCCTACCGGTACATTGAAACAAATGAACTTTACACAGGCTTTAACGAAACACGGCTTGTAACAAAAATAAATAGGCTTTAACGAAACACGGCTTGTAACAAAAATAAATAGGCTTTAACGAAACACGGCTTGTAACAAAAAGAAATAGGCTTTAATGAAACACGGCTTGTAACAAAAAATAAAAAATTAGCAGTAAGCTTTAGTTGTCTTTTTGCACTGAGTCAATTCCTCACGCTGCTGTTTCCAATGTCTTATCATTGACTCATTAAGACCAAGCTCCCGTGCAGCAGCTCTATTTCCTTTTCCAACAGCCAGATCAATCGCCTTCAACTTGAAAGCTGCATCATATGCATTTCTCCGTGTCTTTGCCATGATGAGGGTGACAAAATGACTACTGTAATCAGAATGATGGGAAGTTTGAGAGCGCTCGATTTAATCTAAACAGTAAACTAAAAACTTGTTTGACCTTAACCCGTTCGTCAATTTCATGGGTCTAACGAAAGCTTCATGCCGCCAAAAACTAAGCACGTCACAGAATGTGTTTTTTTGGAGAAAAAAAAATTGAAAGCGGGAAAAATCCATATATTAGCTGCGTCATTGTTTAAGCCGCGAGGTTCAAAGCCTGGGAAAAAAGTTGCGGCTTATAGTCCGGAATTTACGGTAAGTAAAATCACTGCAACACTGAACAAAGAGCTGAAGTCAGTTCTAAAATAGGTGGCAAGTAATAAGCTAGTCCTAAATATATCAAAAACTAAAAGAATTGTATTTGCGACCAAACACTAGCTAAACTCTTAACCTAATCTAAATCGTGTAATGAATAATGTGGCAATTGAGCAAGTTGAGGAAACTAAACTGCTTGGTGTAACCCTAGATTGTAAACTGGGAGGTTCAAAACATACTGATGCAATGGTAGCTAGATGGAGAGAGGTCTGTCCATGATAAAGCGCTGCTCTGCTCTTATATGGTCAAGTGCCACAAAGAAAAACAGGCAAATGAACCGCATCACTACTTGTCATTGTGAAAGATATTGCCATGTTGAAGGCAGCCAATACACAACTCAGACATCCATACATACCCCACACCAGGGGTTTCTTCACAGTCCCTAAGTCCAGAACAGACTCTGAGAAACGCGCACCACTACAGTACATATTAGAGGTCGACCGATTAATCGGAATGGCCGATTAATTAGGGCCGATTTCAAGTTTTCATAACAATCGGTAATCGGTATTTTTGGCCACCGATATGCGTATTTTTTTATTATTTTTTTACACCTTTATTTAACTCGGCAAGTCAGATTAAGAACACATTCTTATTTTCAATGACGGCTTAGGAACGGGGGTTAACTGCCTTGTTCAGGGGGGATTCGTTTTTGCAACCTTCCGGTTACTAGTCCAACGCTCTAACCACCTGCCTTACATTGCACTCCACGAGGAGCCTGCATGGCAGGCTGACTACCTGTTATGCGAGGGCAGCAAGAAGCCAAGGTAAGTTGCTAGCTAGCATTAAATTTATCTTATAAAAAACGATCAATCTTAACATAATCACTAGTTAACTACACATGGTTGATGATATTACTAGTTTATCTAACGTGTCCTGCGTTGCATATAATCGATGCGGTGCCTGTTAATTTCTCATCGAATCACAGCCTACTTTGACAAACGGGTGATGATTTAACAAGCGCATTTGCGAAAAAAGCACTGTCGTTGCACCAATGTACCTAACCATAAACATCAATGCCTGTCTTTAAAATCAATACACAAGTATATATTTTTAAACCTGCATATTTAGTTAATATTGCCTGCTAACATGAATTTGTGTCACTTCTCTAGCGTTCCGTGCAAGCAGTCGGGATATATACAGCAGTTTGGGCCGCCTGGCTCATTGTGGACTGTGTGAAGTCCATTTATTCCTAACAAAGGCCGTAATTAATTTGCCAGAATTGTACATAATTATGACATAACATTGAAGGTTGTGCAATGTAACAGGAATATTTAGACTTAGGGATGCCACCCGTTAGATAAAATACTGAACGGTTCCATATTTCACTGAAATAATAAACGTTTCGTTTTTGAAATGATAGTTTCCGGATTCGACCATATTAATGACCAAAGGCTCGTATTTCTGTGTGTTATTATGTCATAATTAAGTCTATGATTTGATATTTGATAGAGCAGTCTGACTGAGCGATGGTAGGCAGCAGCAGGCTCGTAAGCATTCATTCAAACAGCACCTTCGTGCGTTTTGCCAGCAGCTCTTCGCAATTCTTCAAGCATTGCGCTGTTTATGACTTCAAGCCTATCAACTCCCAAGATTAGGCTGGTGTAACCGATGTGAAATTGCTAGCTAGTTAGTGGGTGCGCGCTAATAGTGTTTCAAACGTCACTCGCTCTGAGACTTGGAGTAGTTGTTCCCCTTGCTCTACATGGGTAACACTGCTTCGAGGGTGGCTGTTGTCGATGTGTTCCTGATTCGAGCCCAGGTAGGAGCGAGGAGAGGGACGGAAGCTATACTGTTACACTGGCAATACTAAAGTGCCTATAAGAACATCCAATAGTCAAAGGTATATGAAATACAAATCGTATAGAGAGAAATAGTCCTATAATTCCTATAATAACTACAACCTAAAACTTCTTACCTGGGAATATTGAAGACTCATGTTAAAAGGAACCACCAGCTTTCATATGTTCTCATGTTCTGAGCAAGGAACTTAAACGTTAGCTTTTTTACATGGCACATATTGCACTTTTACTTTCTTCTCCAACACTTTGTTTTTGCATTATTTAAACCAAATTGAACAATGTTTCATTATTTATTTGAGGCTAAATTGATAGTATTTATGTATTATATTAAGTAAAAATAAGTGTTCATTCAGTATTGTTGTAATTGTCATTAATACAAATCATTTTTTTAAATTAAATTGGCCGATTAATCGGTATCGGGGTTTTTGATCCTCCAATAATCGGTATCGGCATTGAAAAAAATAATCATAATCGGTCGACCTCTAGTACATATTGCCACGACCACACGGAACTCTCTTCCACACCAAATAACTCAAGCGAGCAGTAAAATCAAACTTCAAAAAACTGATAAAACAACACCGCATGGCAGAACACAGAAAGTGAAGAGAAACACGCATGCACGCCCCCCACACACACACACACACACACACACACACACACACACACACACACACACACACACACACACACACACACACACACACACACATGCACACTCTAAAACACACATTCTACACACACACACACACATTGTAATGTTGAGGTATTGGCTCAGTGGCCTACTGTAATTTACCTTGAACCATTCAGTGTGTGTGGGCAGGGAGGACAGGGCATTGCAGGTGGCCATCAGCTCCTCTCCCTGGGCCATGACATGGGTGTCTTTGGGAATCAACACAGCCAGGTCCAGATCTATGGACACACAACATGCATTGTTAAGAACACTGCTACACTACTCTACTCTACATACAGTAGGCTAATGTTAGTAACCAGATCGAAGGGGAAATGGTATACATTCTCCCCATTCAGTTTCACATTCGCGAGCCCACAAAACATTCTCACGACCCCCCAGGGGTTTTTGGGACCACCAGTTTGAGAACCACTGCACTACATTACACTACATTTCACAACTACTGCAATAACTAAGCCAGGAGTTTTTCCAGAGCCAGGGAATAACTATAGGCCCTAGTCATAGACCATAACGAGGGTCCTAAGTTTATCCTGGTCATGTCACAACTTTTGGGGCTACTAATAATGACTAATGTCCCAGAAATTGTACCAGAGGAACGTTTCACTCACAGTCGACGAAGAGCTCTGTGTACCCTACGGTTTCTTCATACGTGTCCAGGTCCAGTGCTGTACACGTGATATTGCCGTTGCTTAGACGCGTCACGTCTTTCAGGACCAATACGTTCAGCTCCGATTTCAGCTCTTGCTACAGAGAAGGAGTGACATTTATAACACACATCAACAGTGTTGTGTATGAACACAGAAATTCATGCATGCGCGCACATCCCCCCCCCCCCCCCCACACACACACACACACACACACACACAATCCAATCACTAACACATGCATACATGTATATAGTTCTGTTTATGGTTGGAGACACATAATTGTTTTATTTTTACATGGAGTAGGCATGGGTTTCTTACCATATTGTGCATGAATGTAAAGGGTGGTTGAGGATTCCCGTTGGCACGGCAATGAACCTCAACTGTGTCCCCTTCTTTGACACGCCCCTTTGGTGACTCCACCCACACATCAAGAGAAGTGGTTGGATCTGAAGAGATTTTTATTTTATTTAACCTTTATTTATCCAGGTAAGTCAGCAAGATGTAAGACCTAATTCTTGTTAACAAAGATGACCTGGAAAGTGGTGATATCAAGTTCGGTACAAAACAAGAGAGACTTCACAACTTGACAGAAACACGTGGCGACAGCACAAACAGTCAGAAAATCAAAACGTTCCACTGTAGCATAGTTGCTTGCATTTATGATTCATACTTCTCGTTGAGACTGAACACGATTTGAGATGGCAATGTACTTGTGTAAGTCTGTGACTGTGCATGTGTATAGTTTTCTACTGTCTCCATATGAGGGGGGACACATTAAGAGGGTGCACAGTAGACTCACAGTGGACAGTGATGTTGATCTTGTTGGTCTCAGTCATCTTGGTTCCACCAGGGACAAGGTAGCTGACTTCGCAGTAGAAGAACGAATCCTTGTCTTCCTTGACCACATTCAGGTGAAGGTCACTCTGGACAGTGTACAGACCACTGGACTCCTTAGTGACCAGGGTCACCACACTGACCTCTGTGAGACATGCAGCACATTTGGAAAACAGACAAATTGAGTTACTGTAGATGTGTAGATGTTATTGTATGCCCAATGGCCAGGTTGAATACATGGGGTGGTTTACTATCGCTTCCTTTTATTTTCTATTTTTAAATACAGTTTTTTTAATTAATATTTTCAGCTCAAATCCACAGCCACATCTCATATTCAGGCACAAGAAACAGACATCTATTTTTACAACAGGCATGATCTGTGTCATAGTAATCACGGATCTTTGTTCTTTAAGTTCACTGTCAAATTCTTGACTGAAGTCAATCTGATTTTTGTATTTGATAACATAAAAAAATATGTTTGTTCCTTGTGAGATCCGATGCATGTTTACAACATTCTAAATGTGTTTATCATTGTCCCGTTGCCAAAGCAGGAAGAGCATGAAGCAAATGTGGAATTGCTAGCTGTTATTATCAACTCTGTTTCACCTAGCGTAGATACTAATGTCAGAGGGTGTCTATGGACACTGTGGTCAAAGCCTCGGTAGTACTCACCGCCTGGTGTGTTCTGCATTGGGCTTTGGTCACGGTACCAAGTGATGTTGGGCCTGGGGTAGCCATTCTTAGCCTCACAGCTCCCTATCTATGGTGAATGATGACATTACACGGTCAGTGTGTAAACCCTTTTCTCCACGATTTTGGGGATGAAAAGCTTAATTTTAAATATTTTATACAATAAAACCATCATAATTTTCATTTCTCTAAGTGGTTAGTGTTACAAGTCCTCAAACGTTACAAGACCTTATCTTATCCACATGCTATACCCTGAAGTCCTCACTGACCGTAGCTATCGCTAACAATGTGTTGTTTGTTTGTTTGTTTTTACCTTCGATGGGTTCTTATTGCTGACAGAGATCCCAGAGTGCACCCCCTCAATGTTTGGACGATCAGGTGACGCTAGAGAGGGACAATGGATGACATCACATAGGGAGCAATAGCTAGAATAGTCCAGGACTAGGCTAAATCTGGGTCCAGGAAACTGGCCATAGGTGCATCACACTCTTACCGAACACCTTGAGCATGGTGCGTCCCTCCATGTTACCCGCTGACAGTCCGTTGACTTGGCAGATGAACTCTAGCTCATCCTCCAGCGCCACGTCCCTGATGGTCAGCACCACCTCGCTGCTCTTCCCCATCCCATTCACACTGATCTTGTCTGTGAACTGCCCGTCCCGGTCGACTGCCTGTATGTTTCCGTCTCCGTAGTAGATCCTCGAGCGGACGTTGGTCTTCGTGATCTATGATCGAAGGTTGAATTTAATTGTCAATTGGAAAACAGGGCAGAGACAGAGGGACGGATCCTTGAGATCCATGGGCGTAAAGTAAATCTTTGTGCCCATGTAAATCTCCCATTTACATCAATGTTAGCTGACGCATAAATGTACAGATGGATCTCAAGTTAGGAGTCAGCCCAGAGAGATAAGAAAGCATGTGTTCATTTGTGAAACAGGGATCTGAGATGGAAGGGATGTGTTAGCCTGGTTGTCAGATCTGTTGGTCCGTTAGCCAACTGCTAACAGAGTTAGATTTGGCAACCAGGCTAACGTGTGTGAGCGCGTCTGTCCATGTGCATGCATTTGTGTGTGGGACTACTCACCATGTACCACTGGATAATGACGTCATCGTGGCTGTCTGAGACCGTGAACATGCAGGTGATCTGAGCCGTGTCCCCAAGGAACACCTCCACTCTGTCCTCCATGTTCACCTCCACCTTGGCCCAGGCTGCTGTAGAGACAGAGTTTGAGATCAATTACATTGCAGGCAGACTGTGCAGAATCAGTCACGTTTAAAGCCACTTTGCACAATGACGTGAAAGTTTGTAGCTTTGATCATACTTTAGTAATCATGTCTGTGCCAACATTAAAGATGGAATCCACAGTAGGGGGAAACTGTGCCGATGGGCACCCCGCCACTGTCTTCTAGCACACGTGCAATGATGTCAGACGGGAAAAAACAGTGTTAGTTGTTTGCAGTAACTTCTTTGTTTTTGTGATATCACAACTTTAAAGCATGCATGCACACACACACACAAACATACACACATACACATCTGCCTGGCCTGGTGTGAGCTGAAAAGAAGCAACAAAAAGCTCATAATGGTCAAAGAAAAAAATAGGCTATGACAGGAATTCTGGGAGCCCACCCATGTCCATATTAATGTGCTGCATTCCAGTGTGTCACTGTTCAGGAGGGAAGAAAGACTCAATTTACAGACAGCATAGTGAGCCAGTGTTCGGCTCTCTCACAGAGGAATGAGTGTTTTTTCCCTCCAAGCGTCTCACAGAGTGAGGCATCGTATGAGGACACACAGGCCAGAATGGCCATTATGCACTTTACACACAATATGAAAGCAAACTCCTTCCTATAGCGTAATCTAGTACACTTCACTTCCGGTTGAACGCAAAAGGAGGGAGAGCTCTGTTTTGTTGTTTTGGAAAGTTTTGAAAGTTTATTCGAAAGTTTCTTAGTAAGAAAGGAAATGCCAACAACGAACAGTGAGCCATCGTGCTCATGCATAAAAATAACTAATAATGAAAGAAAAGCATTGCCAGTTTGAATTTAGAATTTTTCTTCTTTGTTTTATAAGAAACATTAATGTTGAAAATTCCAAATTGTTTGCATAGTTAACTTACATACACAGCTCTGACACACACACTTACCCCACCAGACATGCCATCAGGGGTCTTTTCACAGTCGCCAAATCCAGAACAAATTCAAAAAAGTGTACAGTATTATATAGAGCCATTATTGCATGGAACTCCCATCTCATACTGCTCAAATCAACAGCAAACCTGGTTTTATAAAACAGATAAAGCAACACCTCACGGTACAACGCCTCTCCCCTATTTGACCTAGATAGTTTGTGTGTATGTATTGATATGTAGGCTACGTGTGCCTTTTTAAAATTGATGTAGTTCTGTCCTTGAGCTATTATTGTCTGTTAATGTTCTGTATTAAGTTTCATATTTTGTGTGGCCCCCAGGAAGAGTACATGTTGCTTTCACAACAGCTAATGGGGATCCTAATAAAATAACACAGAATACAAAAAAATCAAGATTGGTAATGACCCGTTGCTCTGCCTTTAGACTTTTCTGCCAAGATATAGCGTTAATTAGTCACTTAATTAGTCATGCTGTGAGTTAAGAGAATGAAATGTGGCAAGTCAATCATGTGTGATTTTTGTTGATGTGGACAGAGTGTGTGGGTGTGTATGTGTGTGTGAGGGGGGGGGGGGGGGGCCTTATTGGATGCATGGTCTACGTACATGCACTGTATGTATGTGTACATATCTTCATTTTCACTTTAATAGGTGAGAGTTCACATTGAGGGCATATTAACACACACTGAGCACTTTTGATCTCAACACCACAGTGACAGCCAGGTTATTATCTCTCCGTCCTGTCCTACACACACACACACACACACACACACACACACACACACACACACACACACACACACACACACACACACACACACACACACACACACACACACACACACACACACACACACACACACACACACACACACACACACACACACACACACACACACACACACACACACTTACTTCTCTGGACCCACCAGAGGCTAATGGAGGAAGAAGGATGTAGTCTTAATACAGTGATCCAATTAGGTATCCCCACAAAAATATTTCCTGTGCATTAGCAACGGAACAACAGGCCAATGCTGACTCACTCTGAAGGGGTCATGTTTACAGTCATCATGCTCCAATTCTAAAGCTATCCTCTCTACAAACAGTACCAGTCAAAAGTTTGGACACACCTACTCATTCCAGGGTTTTTCTTTATTTTTACTATTTTCAACATTGTAGAATAATAGTGAAGACATCAAAACTATGAAATAACACATATGAAATCATGTATTAACAAAAAAAGTGTTAAACAAATCAAAATATATTTTATATTTGAGATTCTTCAAAGTAGCCACTTTTATTTCTTAAAAAATTAAATTAAATATGAACATTATATTTCAATTTTCTAGATGTAACGTTAGCTAGCGAGCACAGAAAACAATTTCTGAGGACATCGTCAAAGAATCATCCTACTATTGACATTTTTCAGTTTTCCTTTTTTATTGATTTTTTTTATTGAATGTCCGAAACATACAATATACATTTACATTTTACATTTTAGTCATTTAGCAGACGCTCTTATCCAGAGCGACTTACAGTAGTGAATGCATACATTTCAATTCATTTCATACATTTTTTTCCCCCGTACATACTTGCAGTGAAGCCGCTCAACAACTACATCATACCAGTCATCCAACAGACTCCTAGTCAGAGCGACACACAGAAGCATCCAGGGTCAATGCCCTGCTCAAGGGCACGTTGACAGATCTTCCACCAGGCCAAAAAACGTGAACCCGAACCCTCCAAGATCTCCCCACAGTTCCCCAATAGCTGTCCCTCAACCATTCGACACCCCTCCCACAGCCCCCCAAGAAGAAAAATAAAAAATACAATTAATTCCATTCCCCACCCCCAAGAACCCCCCCATGCACCAATAAGAAAAAATAAAAAGACTGAAGAAGAAAACAGCAAACAACAATGCAAAATAATACAACATTTAAATAATAATACATTTAAAACAAAGGACATCAAGGAAAACTAAAGTCATAACAGCAATGCCAACTGTATGTTTGTGTGCATGTCTGGCACTATTACATGTATGTGTGTGTTCTTGTATGTGTTTATTTGAATGAGAGTGTGTGTATATGCATGTGTACAAACACCTGCACGGCATCAGCCTCAGGCAAACAGGCATTAGTTGTAAAAACACTGCCCACTCAGTGTCATTCAAATGTACTTTTATTATGTTTTATTTTTTTAAACTTTTATCTTTGACCATCATTCTATCTCCCGCACAGCAACTCCACTCCCACTTGTCTCCAATTCCACATCCCAACCCTCAGCTTCCCTCAGCCCATCACATCTATCTCTGCTGGCCACCCACTTCGGGGTTTCTACGCAACACATATCTTTCAACTATACTGTGATGTTTAACGTACAATTTCAATCTATCTAATCGAATAGAATCCACAGATTGCGAGTTGAAGATAAATACTTTTACTAAGAGTATTAGTATATTAGTAACTGACTGACCCGGTCTCTCCAGATCTCCTAACAGTACTATTTCTAAGGTCAATTTTAGATCAATGCAATTTTAGATCAATGCATTTTCAACCATTCCTGAACCTAAAACGAGAAACAGGCTACCAGAGGGCAATACCAAAATAAATGGTCAATTGATTCTGTATCCTCACAACAAAATCTGCAGAGCTTCGATGATTTTATGCCCCAAATATTCAACATTTTGTTGGTGGCAAGAATTCTATATAATAATTTTAGCTGAAATGCACGAAGTCTTGAATCTTGCGTTGTTTAAAATATCAACTCATACACCCTGTACCATGGAATCGGTCCTCAAATGAAACTGGTATATGTTCCTATTTGTGCTATTTATATTCCTCTGCCAGTTTTTATCCTTTAAATTGGGCAGACAGACCAGTTCCCTACCTCCTCCCACTGCCACCTGCCTCCTCCATTTTTGGGGTAACGCTGTAATCAATTGATTGTACTCTTGGATTGAGCAGATCTTCCTGTACAATTCTGATAACTCCATGAAGAACATAACTCTACCATTCCAATTTACAATATCATTTAAGAACAAAATACCCTTTTCAAACATCTTTCCCACAAATACAGGTATTTTATCAACCAGCACATTTGAGTTCAGCCATAATATTTGTTGTAATATTTGTTCTATCTTTTCAAGGGGATGAAATTGAAATTGTAGCCAGCTCTGCAATGCCTGTTTGAAAAAGAGAGATACTTTTTTAAAAGTATCATTTTCAATTAATCGGAAATGAGACATGGCAATCTGCACAAAGGCAAAAATAATTTTTAAACACTGGATGAGCTTTACTTAGTAATCTACTTGAGAACCATTTAGGTTTCAAGTAAAACTTTTGAATAAGTGAAGCTTTTAGAGAGGTTTAGTGCTTTTATATGTAATAATCTCAACCCACCCAATTCAAATACGGGCCTCTGGCAGTCTCTATGGGGGTGCCACCTGGTTCAATTCTTGGGCCGACTCTTTTCTCTGTATACATCAATGATGTCGCTCTTGCTGCTGGTGAGTCTCTGATCCACCTTTACGCAGACGACACCATTCTGTATACTTCTGGCCCTTCTTTGGACACTGTGTTAACTACCCTCCAGACGAGCTTCAATGCCATACAACTCTCCTTCCATGGCCTCCAACTGCTTTCCCTGTAGCTCAGTTGGTAGAGCATGGTGTTTGCAATGCATGGTGTTTGCAACGCCAGGGTTGTGGGTTCGATTCCCACGGGGGGCCAGCACAGGAAAAGAAATCTATGCATTCACTACTGTAAGTCGCTCTGGATAAGAGTGTCTGCTAAATGACTAAATGCATGCTCTTCAACCGATCGCTACCTGCCTGCCTGTCCAGCATCACTACTCTGGACGATTCTTACTTAGAATATGTGGACAACTACAAATACCTAGGTGTCTGGTTAGACTGTAAACTCTCCTTCCAGACTCACATCATACATCTATAATTGGCTTCCTATTTTGCAACAAAGCATCTTTCACTCATGCTGCCAAACATACCCTCGTAAAACTGACCATCCTACCAATCCTCGACTTCGGCGATGTCATTTACAAAATAGCCTCCAATACCCTACTCAATAAATTGGATGCAGTCTATCACAGTGCCATCCGTTTAGTCACCAAAGCCCCATATATTACCCACCACTGCGACCTGTACGCTCTCGTTGGCTGGCCCTCGCTTCATACTCGTCGCCAAACCCACTGGCTCCAGGTCATCTACAAGACCCTGCTAGGTAAAGTTCCCCCTTATCTCAGCTCGCTGGTCACCATAGTCGCACCCACCTGTCGCACGCGCTCCAGCAGGTATATCTCTCTGGTCACCCCCAAAGCCAATTCCTCCTTCGGCCGCCTCTCCTTCCAGTTCTCTGCTGCCAATGACTGGAACGAACTACAAAAATCTCTAATACTGGAAACACTTAACTCCCTCACTAGCTTTAAGCACCAGCTGTCAGAGCAGCTCACAGATTACTGCACCTGTACATAGCCCATCTATAATTTAGCCAAAACCACTACCTCTTCCCCTACTGTATTCATTTATTTTGCTCCTGTAACTGTGTAGGTTCCGTCCCTCTCTTCGCCCCAACCTGGGCTCGAACCAGGGACCCTTGCACACATCAACAACTGACACCCCACGAAGCATCGTTACCCATCGCGCCACAAAAGCCACGGCCACAAAACCCTACTTCAAGTCTCAGAGCGAGTGACGTCACTGATTGAAACGCTATGAGCGCACCACCGCTAACTAACTAGCCATTTCACATCGGTTACACTCCTTTGCACCCCATTATTTCTATTTCTACTTTGCACCTTCTTCCACTGCAAATCTACCATTCCAGCGTTTTACTTGCTATATTGTATTTACTTCGCCACCATGGCATTTTTTGCCTTTACCTCCCTTATCTCACCTCATTTGCTCACTTTGTATATAGACTTATTTTTCTACTATATTATTGACCCTATGTTTGTTTTACTCCATGTGTTACTCTGTGTTGTTGTATGTGTAAAACTGCTTGCTTTATCTTGGCCAGGTCGCAATTGTAAATGAGAACTTGTTCTCAACTTGCCTACCTGGTTAAATAAAGGTGAAATAAATAAAATATAGATAGGCACGTTATATTTTGTCTGGTTTAGCATCCCAGATAAAGCTAAATATTTTTTGCTCATATGATTTGAAAAACAAATCATCCGGAGTAGACCGTGCCATAAGTAAGTGAGTAAACTGAGATATGTATGACAAAGGAGTTAATCAGGGCAATTTTTCCACAAATAGACAGGTATTTACCTCTCCATGGTTGCAGGATCTTGTCTATTTTACAAGTTTTATATTGAAATTCAATGTGGAGAGCTTATTTATATATTTTGTGATATGAATACCAAGTATGTCTACTTCACCATCAGCCCATTTTATAGGTACACTGCAGAGTAATAAAAGTTGTATTTTTTTAAAGATCCAATACTTAATATTGTACACTAGGTTTTAGCCCAGATAGTACAGAAAGGTTCTTCAATGAGACATAGATCTTCAATGAGACATTGCAGGGATATAGCTTGTGGACTTAATATAAAACTTGAGTCATCGGCATACATGGACACCTTTGTTTTTAAACCTTGGATTTCTAATCCTCTAATGTTGTTATTGGATCTTATTTTAATAGCTAGCATTTCGATGGCCATAACGAATAGATATGGTGACAGTGGACACTGTCACCATTAACTCCTCTTGACAATTCAAAACTCTCTTAGAAGTAGCCGTTATTTACTATTTTACACCTGGGGTTGCTATACATAATTTTTTACCCATTTTTAAGAGAATTACCAAAATTGAAAAAAGCTTGGCATTTATAAATAAAATCCAGTCTTACTTTATCAAATGCCTTTTCAAAATCCGCTACAAATACCAGGCCTGGCTTCTTAGATGTTTCATGATGTTCTATTATTTCTAGTAGTTGTCATATATTATCTCCAATGTATTGTCCATGTAAAAAACCTGTCTGATCAGGATGAACAATACCTGGTAAAAAAAAACATTTAATTCTGAGTGTTATGCATTTCACTATTATTTTTCCATCACAACATTGAAGTGTAAGGGGCCTCCAGATTTTTAGATAGACTGGGTCTTTATATTTGCCACCTGGGTCTTGTTTTAATAATAGAGAAATCATACCTTCCTGCTGAGTACCTGACAGACTACCATTTCTATAGGAGTAGTTAAAACAATCTAACAATGGAGCTTTTAGTATATCAAAAAAACGCTTGATATACCTCTACCGGTATGCCATCAAGCCCTGGGGTTTTTCCAGACTGAAAGGATTTAATAACCTCCAAAAGTTATTCCTCTGTAATTTGGCCTTCGCACTGACCTTTCTGTACATTTGTTAATTTTCCATTTTTTATATTATTTGGAAATAATTCCTTACCGTAATCTTCATTCAGTGGGAGAGGATGAAACGGAAAAGAGAACATCTGTCTAAAATAATTTGCTTCCTCTTTTAAAATATAATTCGGAGGTATCCCAAACAATAAGGGGATTTGCTGAACCTATATTATACTGGAAAAACTTAGTTATAAATGATTTTGTCTTAGTTAAAAATAAGTTGTCCTCCAGTAAACTTTGATTAAATGCTTGAGCTATGTGAATGCCAATTAGATGATGATCCGATCACATTCTGTCTCCTATTAAAACTTTTTTAACCTGTGACGCAAGAGAGGAGACAAGAAAGTAGTCAAGACGACTAGCTTGATTAAGTCTCCTCCATGTAAGAGAGAAAGAGACAAGAAAGTAATCAAGACGACTAGCTTGATTAAGTCTCCTCCATGTAAGAGAGAAAGAGACAAGAAAGTAGTCAAGACGACTAGCTTGATTAAGTCTCCTCCATGTAAGAGAGAAAGAGACAAGAAAGTAATCAAGACGACTAGCTTGATTAAGTCTCCTCCATGTAAAGAGAAGAAAGTAGTCAAGACTTTCTAGGTCGGGGTTTTTTAGTCTCCAAATATCCACTATTTCTAATGTGTCCATAATATTTGTGATTTCCTTAAGGGCACGGTGATGATAGTTTGTAGAGTGATTACCTTTATGGTCCATTGAGGTACTTAACACTGTGTTATAGTCTCCTACCATAATGATTTGATCATTGTGTTGCCTGTAAGTTCAATAAATTGGTATAAATGTTTTCGAAGAAGTATGGATCATCCTGATTTGGACCATATAGGTTAATGAGCCAAATCTCTTTTTCGTCTACTTTCATATTCAAAAGGATCCACCTTCCTTGCGAATTCCTGACTATTTGCACATTCAGATCGAAATTTATGTTAATTAATATCATCATACCTTTTGAGTTCCTTTGTTTATCACAGAAAATTATTTCACCACCCAATTCCTATTTCCACGCAACTTCATCTAAGGATGTAGAGTGAGTTTCCTGTAAACAGTATACGTTATATTCCTTTTCTTTTAGCCATTAAAATACTTTTTTATAATCTGCTAAATCATTACAATTATAACTGGCTATACTTATTTCACCCCTTATCATAACTAGATACTATTCTCAGTCTAAATTGACCATAATTAGTGCTTGTAAAGTTACTGCCATCAGGGGTATTATGATGGTCAAAATAGAGCTTTCAAATTGCTGATATTTAGAATTCAAGAAATAGGTTCTATCAATATTTGTTTTATTCCCTTGCCTGTTTGCCTGTGAGCCAATGCCACAGATGTTAGAACATTGAGACAAGATATTATCTGTGTAGTAAATCTGAGCTCCACACTCCCCCTCAGGCCTGCTACCTCCTCACACAACTTTTCCAGTGTTGCATGGATTCCAGCCACAGCACTAGCCTCTACTTCAACGGTAAGTAAATCGTCCATGTCTGTAGATGAATCTGTTTTTCTTTTTTTGTCGTGTTAAAGTTATTTTGTGAGGTAGTCGGATCTTTCCGTGATGTAGTATGTTGTTCCTCCATAGCGTAATGCTGTTGGTACTCGTCGATTTCCCTCAGGATCTCAAGGTTGGCTCTTTACTGTAACCAGTTGTTTTACGAAAATATAACAATGAGTCGTCCCCACGACGACGACAGGTGTCTGTAGTACAGCCAGCTAGCACTCAATCCTTAACTACTGTTCTGATTAAAATTGATTTCATGATTTTTTTTAATATAAACAACAAACCGAGTGTAGACAGTACAATGTTCTGTTGCGCGCTCTGATGACTTATCCACCCTTTGCCTTGATGACAGCTTTGCACACTCTTGGCATTCTCTCAACCAGCTTCATGAGGTAGTCACCTGGAATGCATTTCAATTAACAGGTGTGCCTTGTTAAAAGTTAATTTGTGGAATTTCTTTCCTTCTTAATGCATTTGAGCCAATCAGTTGTTTTGTGACAAGCTAGGGGTGGTATACCGAAGATATCACTATTTGGTGAAAGACCAAGTCCATATTATGGCAAGAACAGCTCAAATAAGAAAAGAGAAACGACCGTCCATCATTACTTTAACACATAAAAATCAGTCAATCCGGAAAATGTCAAGAACTTTGAAAGTTTCTTCAAGTGCAGTCGCAAAAAAACATCAAGCGCTATAATGAAACTGGGTCTCTAGTGAGGACCGCCACAGGAATGGAAGACCCAGAGTTACCTCTGCTGCAGAGGATAAGTTCATTAGAGTTAACTGCACCTCAGATTCAAGTAATGGACACATCTCAACGTCAACTGTTCAGAGGAGACTGCATGAATTATGCCTTCATGGTTGAATTGCTGCAAAGAAACCACTACTAAAGGACACCAATAAGAAGAGATTTGCTTGGGCCAAGAAACACGAGCAATGGACATTAGACCGGTGGAAATCTGTCCTTTGGTCTGATGAGTCCAAATTTGAGATTTTTGGTTCCAACCGCCGTGTCTTTGTGAGACGCAGAATAGGTGAACGGATGATCTCTGCATGTGTGGTTCCCAACATGAAGCATGGAGGAGGAGGTGTGATGGTGTGGGGGTGCTTTGCTGGTGGTACTGTTGGCAATTTATTTAGAATTCAAGATATGCCATCCCATCTGGTTTGCCATTTGTGGGATTATAATGTGTTTTTCAACCTGACAATCACCCAACATACTTCCAGGTTGTGTAAGGGTTATTTGACCAAGAAGGAGAGTGATGGAGTGCTGCATCAGATGACCTTGCCTCCACAATCACCCGACCTCAACCCAATTGAGATGGTTTGGGATGAATTGGACCGAAGAGTGAAGGAAAAGCAGCCAACAAGTGCTCAGCAACTCCTTCAAGACTGTTGGAAAAGCATTCCTCATGAAGCTAGTTGAAAGAATGCCAAGAGCGTGCAAAGCTGTCATCAAGGAAAAAGGTGGCTACTTTGAAGAATCTAAAATATTAAATATATTTTGATTTCTTTAACACTTGTGTGTGTGTGTGTGTGTGTGTGTGTGTGTGTGTGTGTGTGTGTGTGTGTGTGTGTGTGTGTGTGTGTGTGTGTGTGTGTGTATGTGTGTGCATGTGTGCGTGCGTGCATACGTGTGTCCAGTGCTTGACTTGGACTGAAATAGGTGCTGGTACTCAGTGTTGGTGCCGGTACTGTTTATATTAAGGTGCAGGAGCTAATATTCTATAAGAGGAACAAGAACTCAAGCAGTAGAACATTTTAAGTGCCGGTACTCAGCTCCGGTGAGCTCCTGCCCAAGACAAGCACTGTGTGTGTCTATGTGCATGCATTTGTGTGTGCGTAAACAGGAGGAGGGTGGGGGATTGACATTGGTCTCTGTACTGAGATTTATAACAAGTTACTGATGTTCGGGAGGCCAGAATGTGAGAGGAGCCGTGCCCCTTGTCCCACATTGTGCACATGTGAGGTGAGTACCTTCATGTGCAGAAGAGATACTTTAAAACCTTATGTTGCCCTTATAAAGGCTTTATGAATGCAGCCTACTGTAAGATGTTACCAAGACCTTTCTCCCATGGTTTTAGGCATTATCTTACCTAACATGGTAGATAATAATCACATGGTATAGCATTATCTTGCAAATAAACAAAATGCTTGATGTCAGGTGTTGAAAACATACTTTCATCATTGTGACATAACGCTTTGAAGGTTTTTAGAATGTGATTACCTAGTAGATTAGACTGGACACATGAAGAATGTCTTAAAAAATGTTTCATGAATGTTTTTGAAGAAAAAAAACGTGGTTTCAAACACAGCATTGTTAGCTGCAGTCAGACTTTGGCTCGAGACAGTTGCCAGCATACCTAAGAATCAACCACCTTGAACATCATAATTGAGTCTAATTAGCACAAACGAGTCTGAGACACGTCTGGAGCGGGCTGACAACAACTCTGATTATGTCTAGGTGTTGACATGCTCTCTGACAGAAGACGAGATATTTAAAGGAGTTTCCTTACAGTTCACTAACAAGGAAGTCACTGTTGATAGTTCAAGTGAGGACCGAAGGTGTCCCCACCTTGCACAAAAGCATGGAAGTGTTCCAGCTGTCCATGCTCAATCATGTGAGATCCGTGGGCTTGCCAACAAAGCATGGCGTAATTACACCAGACAACACAAACAAGCATTTTCAGGTTAATTCTTCGTTATTGTTTCTCCTTTCAAAGACGTAAAAGGGAGAGCTCTCTTTTTCAGGCAATATTATATCAAACATTTTGTATACCTGCACACCGGACTTTGATGTCTTTGTAGACATAACTCCTGCCTGAAAACACCTAGTGCTGAGCAATTAACCAGAAATGTAGGTTATTTTTCGGTTTTTAAACAACTAATTGAGGACATATGTTAAATTATTTAAATCCCAATTGGTTCGTTTTTTCTGTGCGCTCGATGCGCACATCGCACAGTTTTCTAGAGATAAATCAGATCCAACCTGAATTGTGCGATATAGTAGGGAGTTGTAGTTTCCAACAGGCCAATATTCTACATAGTTTAGCGCATAAAACGTGGTAATTAACTACAATGACCATAATCCATTGCGCATCACTTGTCCGGTCTGTGTTTATTTTACACCTGCTACGGAAGAGAGAAGAGTGCGCAATCGTGAGGTGATATAGAGAGCAGCTGTTGCTTCATGAGGTACTGTAACTCTACCTGAAAATACATGATCAAGGTCTGGGTTTCCCAAACTGGGTTCTGCCCCCCCGGTGCATGTTTTGGTTTTTGCCCTAGCACCACACAGCTGATTTAAATAATCAAAGCTTGATGATGAGTTGGTTATTTGATCAGCTGTGTAGTGCTACGGGAAAAAACGAATCGTGCCATGGACAGAGTTTGGGAAACTAAGTGATCTAAGTTATTTATAGTTGGTATTCAGTAGTCATAAAAGTATACCTTATTTACTTTGAAGAACTACAAAATAGTGATTTTTGTCAGACAGCATAAGCAGCAGCTCTATAGAGATGAGATGATGACTTTGAAGTCATCAAATAAAACAAATATACACAACAACATATTTTATTAAAGTAAAGTATTGTGAATAAATGAGGGTTAATAAGTGATAAGCAGTAATCTGACTGTTTCAAGGGCAGCTTTTTTCCATCTACGTAACATTGCAAAAATCAGAAACTTTCTGTCCACAAATGATGCAGAAAAATTAATCCATGCTTTTGTTACTTCTAGGTTGGACTACTGCAATGCTCTACTTTCCGGCTACCCGGATAAAGCACTAAATAAACTTCAGTTAGTGCTAAATACAGCTGCTAGAATCCTGACTAGAACCAAAACATTTGATCATATTACTCCAGTGTTAGCCTCCCTACACTGGCTTCCTGTTAAGGCAAGGGCTGATTTCAAGGTTTTACTGCTAACCTACAAAGCATTACATGGGCTTGCTCCTACCTATCTTTCCGATTTGGTCCTGCCGTACATACCTACACGTACGCTACGGTCACAAGACGCAGGCCTCCTAATTGTCCCTAGAATTTCTAAGCAAACAGCTGGAGGCAGGGCTTTCTACTATAAAGCTCCATTTTTATGGAATGGTCTGCCTACCCATGTGAGAGACGCATACTCGGTCTCAACCTTTAAGTCTTTACTGAAGACTCATCTCTTCAGTGGGTCCTATGATTGAGTGTAGTCTGGCCCAGGAGTGTGAAGGTTAACGGAAAGGCTCTGGAGCAACGAACCGCCCTTGCTATCTCTGCCTGGCCGGTTCCCCTCTTTCCACTGAGATTCTCTGCCTCTAACCCTATTACAGGGGCTGAGTCATTGGCTTATTGGTGTTCTTCCATGCCGTCCCTAGGAGGGGTGCGTCACTTGAGTGGGTTGAGTCACTGACGTGGTCTTCCTGTCTGGGCTGGCGCCCCCCCTTGGGTTGTGCTGTGGCGGAGATCTTTGTGGGCTATACTCAGCCTTGTCTCAGGATGGTAAGTTGGTGGTTGAAGATATCCCTCTAGTGGTGTGGGGCCTGTGCTTTGGCAAAGTGGGTGGGGTTATATCCTTCCTGTTTGGCCCTGTCCGGGGGTATCGTCGGATGGGGCCACAGTGTCTCCTGACCCCTCCTGTCTCAGCCTCCAGTATTTATGCTGCAGTAGTTTATGTGTCGGGGGGCTAGGGTCAGTCTGTTACATCTGGAGTATTTCTCTTGTCTTATCCGGTGTCCTGTGTGAATTTAAATATGCTCGCTTTAATTCTCTCTTCTCTCTCTTTCTTTCTCTCTCTCGGAGGACCTGAGCCCTAGGACCATGCCTCAGGACTACCTGGCATGATGACTCCTTGCTGTCCCCAGTCCACCTGGCCGTGCTGCTGCTCCAGTTTCAACTGTTCTGCCTGCGGCTATGGACCAGACCTGCTGTTTTCAACTCTCTAGAGACAACAGCAGCGGTAGAGATACTCTCAATGATCGGCTATGAAAAGCCAACTGACATTTACTCTTGAGGTGCTGACTTGTTACACCCTCGACAACTGTGATTATTATTATTTGACCATGCTGGTCATTTATGAACATTTGAACATCTTGGCCATGTTCTGTTATAATCTTCACCCGGCACAGCCAGAAGAGGACTGGCCACCCCTCATAGCCTGGTTCCTCTCTAGGTTTCTTCCTAGGTTTTGGCCTTTCTAGGGAGTTTATCCTAGCCACCGTGCTTCTACACCTTCATTGCTTGCTGTTTGGGGTTTTAGGCTGGGTTTCTGTACAGCACTTTGAGATATCAGCTGATGTAAGAAGGGCTATATAAATACATTTGATTTGATTTAATGGGCAGTCACTACCATCATGGGACTTTGATTAATTGTTTTATTCTGTGTTGTTACAGCATTCAACCCACATAATGCATTGTGCATTTAATGTAAAAAACAACCTCAAAAATCTCTCTCTCTCTGTCTGTCTCTCTCTGTCTCTCGCCCAGCTGAACCCAATCAGCCCACCAGCTGCTACGCAAACACGTGCACAAGCAACCACACAAACACGCACGCTCGTGCACACTGACCTTGTCCGAATACATACTTAAACTGCATACTCATTTCGCCATTTGATCTAGTAGAATTTTTCGACAATGGCTGATAATCAGATTAATTGCACAATCACGCATTAGATGATGCATTCTGAGTACTATTTTAGAGATTTCACATACTATAAAGCTTTCCTCTTTTTCCGCCTAACCTGCAGCCCAGAAAAACAGAAGCCTCCAGACAGGTAGATGAGATACGGCACTGGCTTTTCAAAGCCTGGAATGTGTTTTGACTCAAAGCGATGGATGGAGGGACACTTGGCACACTGTGCCCTGCCTGCCTCCCTCCCTCTGTCTGTCGGTCTAGCTAGCCTGGCTTTAGGCCAAGCCAGCAGCTGCTGGAGAGAAGAGAAGCAGGTGTGGGGCACTCACACACACACACACACCACTTCTTATCTTTTCATATACTTTATCTCCCCACCTCATCCGCTTCAACCACTGGACCTCGACAGGATATCTGGGTTTCAACCACATTAGCCGACGACCTGCATTGTTAATTACATACTATCAGAGTCTCAGCAGTCATCTTTGGGATTCAATTAATTTTGCTACTGATGATTTTAAAGAAATCATTAAGGAGTCTGTCCATGTGCTTTCCTAACTGAGAGACCTGAGATCAAAGCACTGTCTGGTTCTTTGACATCTCCACCCCTCTGGGTGACGGTGAAGGGAGCGCTCCTGACAAGACTGCTCATCCCTGTCGTCTGGCTTGGGGGGCTATGGAGGAGCACAAATCCCTGTGAGGGGGAGGGTGGGGCAGTGGATTCACATCTGTGCTCAGACCCCCAACCAACAACCACCCTCCACCCCTAAATGAAGCATGTCCTCACCAATCAACCCTGAAACAAAGTTTGTTTACATAACGTACATAATGTTCATATATAATGCCTACAATGTATTTAATCTACTCTTGATCTCACAGTCAGGCGAGTGTGTCTCTGAATAGTTTGTAGCTGTAAAGTCTGACACGCTAGATTAATCTGTTCTAAACAAGATTAGGGCCAAATCTAAATATTCTTTATAATATTTCGATATCAGCTATGGATTCTTCCCACTAAAAATAAATCTTTTTTTTTTATTTATAGTGGGCTCTACCATGGTTTTCTGTAAACTGACTTTTCACAAAGCTAAAATTATTAGCTAGGATGTACAGTACCGTTTACAATCCAGGAGGGTAGAAAGCACCTATTCAATGCGTACTTATCATTTTCCCCACGCATGTTTGTTATAGAATCTGCTCACTGCACGATATATGTTTCCATACATACTTATAAACACCACTCATTGTTCATAATGACAGTTCAATGACATCTCTGTCACCTCTAAGAATAACAACCCTCCTCCTCACAGCTGCCCATGTCCCTTAATGTTGATGATGTGGTTGTTACTGATAAGAAGCACATGGCTGAGGTCTTTAATCACCACTTCATTAAGTAAGGATTCCTATTTGACTCAGCCATGCCTTCTTGGCCGTCCAACATCTCCTACCCCAACTAGCCCCGATGATCCTCCCTCTTTTTTCCCCTGCCCCGCTACAAAGTTTCTCACTGCAGGCGGTCAATGAGTCCAAGGTGCTAAAGGAGCTCCTTTAACTCGACACCAAAACAACATCTGGGTCAGCTGATTTAGACCCTTTCTTCTTTAAGGCTGCAGCCCCTATCATCGCCAAGCCTATCTCTGACCTTTTTAACCTGTCTCTCCTCTCTGGGGAGGTTCCCATTGCTTGGAAGGCAGCCACGGTTCGTCCTTTATTTAAAGGGGGAGATCAAGCTGATCCTAACTGTTATTAGGCCTATTTCTATTTTTCCCTGTTTATCAAAAGTGTTGGAAAAACTTTATAATAAGTCAATAATCAACTGACTGGCTTTCTTGATGTCTATAGTATTCTCTCTGGTATGCAATCTGCTTTCCGCTCAGGTTATGTATGTGTCACTGCAACCTTAAAGGTCCTCAATGATGTCACCATTGCCCTTGACTCTAAGCAATGTTGTGCTTTTATTGACTTGGCCAAAGCTTTTGATACAGTAGACCATTCCATTCTTGTGGGCCGGCTAAGTAGTATTGGTGTCTCTGAGGGGTCTTTGGCCTGGTTTGCTAACTACCTCTCTCAAAAAGTGCAGGGTATAAAGTCAGAACATCTGCTGTCTCAGCCATTGCCTGTCACCAAGGGAGTACCCCAAGGCTCGATTCTAGGCCCCATGCTCTTCTCAATTTACATCAACAACATACCTCAGGCAGTAGGAAGCTCTCTCATCCATTGATATGCAGATGATACAGTCTTATACTCAGCTGGCCCCTCCCCGGATTTTGTGTTAAACGCTCTACAACAAAGCTTTCTTAGTGTCCAACATGCTTTCTCTGCCCTTAACCTTGTTTTGAACACTTCCAAAACAAAGGTAATGTGGTTTGGTAAGAAGAATGCTCCTTTCCCCACAGGTGTGATTACTACCTCTGAGGGTTTAGAGCTTGAGGTAGTCACCTCATACAAGTACTTGGGCGTATGGCTAGACGGTACACTGTCCCTCTCTCAGCACATATCAAAGCTGCAGGCTAAAGTTAAAACTAGATTTGGTTTCCTCTATCGTAATCGCTCCTCTTTCACCCCAGCTGCCAAACTAACAGTGATTCAGATGACCAGCCTACCAATGCTAGATTACGGAGACGTAATTTATAGATCGGCAGGTAAGGGTGCTCTCGAGCAGGCTAGATGTTCTTTAAAATTCGGACATCCGATTTCCCACCAACGCTCCTTATAGGACACATCACTGCACTATATACTCCTCTGCAAACTGGTCATCTCGGTATACCTGTCGCAAGACCCACTGGTTGATGCTTATTTATAAAACCCTCTTAGGCCTCACTCCCCCATATCTGAGATATCTACTGCAGCCCTCATCCTCCACATACAACACCCGCTCTGCCAGTCACATTCTGTTAAAGGTCCCCAAAACACACACATCCCCGAGTCGTTCGTCTTTTCAGTTCGCTGCAGCTAGCGACTGGAACGAGCTGCAACCAACACTCAAATTGGACAGTTTTATCTCAATCTCTTCATTCAAAGACTCAATCATGGACACTCTTACTGACAGCCAATGTATTGTTGTCTCTACCTTCCTGCCCTTTGTGCTGTTGTCTGTGCCCAATAATGTTTTGTGCTGCTGCCATGTTGTGTGGCTACCATGTTGTGTTGTCATGTGTTGCTGCCTTGCTATGTTGTTGTCTTAGGTATCTCTTTATGCAGTGCTGTCTCTCTCGTCGTGATGTGTGTTTTTTGTCCTATATTTTTATTTTATATATTTTATTTTTAATCCCAGCCCCCGTACCCGCAAGAGGCCTTTTGCCTTTTGGTAGGCCGTCATTGTAAATAAGAATTTGTTCTTAACTGACATACCTGGTTAAATAAAGGTTAAAAATAAATAAAAAAGAAAATATAATATAATGTGTGTTTGCTTACACAATACGGTAGACACTGTACAATGCGTTGGCACTGGACTTGGAATTGAGAGTTGGCATAGTGCTGCTGTAGCCTCAATTCTGACAATTCTGGGTAATCTTTCGAAAGGGTAAACATTTGGCAAGCGGTGGAGTAACCTACTGAGAGGGCAACAAAGTTCAAGACCATGTCAACCCAAGACAGAACTGCCTTCTTGTACCACTAGTTCCCCCTGTTGCCTTACTAGAGGCCTCTCTCTGAGGCATTCCCAAAGATGTAAATATGAGGGCCTTGTCAAGAGCTCGTCAATCAAATTAGTTCTGCTGCTTTACCCTCTGTCTGTTCTAATAGGCACCAAAGAAAGAGTTCCCCTTTTATCATCAGATCCATCAAATGCCCTTTTATCTGTCAAAAACACTGATCCTCAGAGGTTACGCTACACAGGCATACAATTTGCAGTCAAGCACGTCTGCACACACAGAACATGTTAAAAGGCTTATCATCAAATATGCTTTGTGACTAGACCTTCAAAGAGAATTGCAACGTGATCACAGGTGTGCGTGCTTCAGAGCGAATGAGAAGAAGCCCACTATGAAGCATCAGACACTAGGACACCAGGACTTGGCCGTCCCCTAATTATTGCCCGGCTCATTAACTTTCAATATCCTCTTTTGGGAGTCTGTTTTATTAAGAGCAGAGTCTAGTTGCCCCCTAGACACTGATGTTAAATCAATTTTGGATTTTTCCCACTAATGGGTAAATGTAGGATTGGGGAGGGGAAGCTGATCCTTGATCTGTACCTAGTGTAAACTTCTCCCCAGAGCATTTTATTTACAACTTCCTGCTAGGTTTTGAATAGCAACAGCAGGGTGACAACACTTCTTATCAGAAGAGCAACTGAAAAACATGTCTCACAACTAGCTATAGACTAGTGTTTCCCAAACTCGGTCTTAG
Organism: Salmo salar; assembly: GCF_965601325.2. NCBI lineage: Eukaryota > Metazoa > Chordata > Actinopteri > Salmoniformes > Salmonidae > Salmo > Salmo salar. The sequence continues at coordinate 118,738,313 of NC_138299.1, forward strand.
GCCCCCCTGGGTGCATGTTTTGGTTTTGGCCCTAACCCTACACAGCTGATTCAAATAACCAACTCATCAAGCTTGGATTATTTGAATTACTAGGAGAAGTGGCTAGGGTGAGAAATGGAACCGAGCCTGTGTCCCATACCAACACACTGACTGCCTACGCCACTCCCTTGGACCGCCATGTAGTCTATGATTTTGTTTTGGTTCTCATTTTCCTAGTTGACACACAGTACCTTTTCATCAAGGTCTATGTATTGTAATTCAAATAACCAACTCATCAAGCTTGGATTATTTGAATCAGCTGTGTAGTGCTAGGGCAAAAAAACAAACATACACCCAGGGGGGACCCCAGGACAGAGTTTGGGAAACCCTGCTATAGATAACCAAGAACTTAAAAACACATAAATACTGTATATCATTAGCACTGTTGTGAAGAATAACAACCCAAATTTCACCAGTGGGACGACTGGGTTCCCTTCGATACATATGCAGTACCGTATAACATGCTACTTTTAATGTCAAAAACTGAAATACCATGTTGAACAATTATTGTAATGGCAGTAGTTCTGTAAATGTCTGTACTTTGCATTCCAACAAGTTAGAACAAATGTGTTAAATGATGTGTTCAACAATAATGTGGGCCCTGCCTGAATAAGGCATGGCTAATAGGCAAAGCCCTTGGCCTTGGACCATGAGTAAACCAATACACAGTGGCTACAGAATACATTTCAACAAGAAACCCTAAAAAATCCAAACAAAAACAGGGAGACATAGAGGGTCAAAGACATCACAGAGCAATTTTTATATGTCATCACAGTAACATTGGGCCAATTCTGAAATATCTTGAGACCTAATTACAATGTGTACGGGTCCCAAACACTGGCATCATTTAAAGACGTGGTGCTAGCTACAGTAGTGGCGTAACGTTGGGACAATGCTAGCATTATGGCTGAGCTCCAACTCATCAGACCTGCTGTGGCTCCTGCTGAGTTAGCTGTTAGCCTTTCTAATGCTAGCTGGCTAATTCCAACTTCACTGTGCTGAGTTAGCTACAGTAGCTAGCTAGTTCTGGAAGAGGCTGTGATTCAGGTGAAACTTTACATGCTGAGAGATAGTACTGACATGGGCAGCTGCAATAGGCACATTCCCATGCCAAAAGCAAACGGCGGCTGCCTGGTCACCATGACCCAAATCCTTTCCCCTGGGCCGTCGTCTAATGCCTACTCTGGGGGCCAGTCAACATACCATTACAGTCCAATGATTTATAAGTTAGAGGAGTAGGAGGATGAGCAGAAAGTAAACATAAGATGGAGAAATGGGACCACACACACACAACAGAACATTTTTTCTCAGTGAATCTGATCCCTTCTTACTCTTTCAGCAGCACACCTGTTCCTAAAATCACCTCAGGGTGGATTTTTTACCTCAACACTCCTCTTCTATTGGTCCATCTGGATGTTGTCTAGAATTACATGTTCCATGGGGAGAAAGGTTGTGAAACAGGGAGGTACTACCTGAACCTGTCCAATAAGGTTATAGTTACTAAGATGTACCCTACTGAACACGACCCAGTCTAGAACATTCTCTGGCTCCCACTGTGAAGAGACGGAAGACTACTACTGCAGATTCAGCAGAATCACTGGCCTAATCACTCTTTAAATATTTGTTCTTTCTTTGGCATTGCCTCAAAAGATGAACACCAAAGAGAGTTCGCTGTGTTCTCCTCCTTTGATGACTTGGAAACCTATTGCTCTCCTCCACGCACACACTCCAACACTCAGTTTGTATACCCTATGCATAAAAGTTTGAGCTATACATGACTTCTGACATTTATGTGGGATGATATAAGTGAAATCATAAAAAATGGACGCCATCTCACAGCTGCATTTTAACTGCAAACTCAGTGGGTTCCCGCCTTATGCCTTGTCACATTGTGGCACAAATTTCCCCTACCATCCTCCTTCCCACATTTCGAAAATGTGGCCTCCAAAAGGATTTGTGTACTCAAGAAAAGGCAAAAATAACACAGAAGTATGGGAAAGGCCAGTAGGGACAATATTATTTTCGTGCTGCCTTCATTGTGACGACAGAACAAATCCCATGACATGCCTTCTGAAGTATGAAATGTATGCTGGAACTCTCTCTCTCTCTCTCTCTCTCTCTCTCTGTCTCTCTCTCAGTGGCAGATCTAAAGATAGCCACCTCTGGAAGCAATTGGCCCATGCAGGCCGAGCCAACATGATGAAGTATTCGAGAGCGGCTCTCTCCTTTTTTGGTGTACCTTGAAAGTGGCGTGAATCAATGCCAGGTAGTACACAGTACTATACAAGGGGTTGAGTGTGCCAGAGGAGCAACCGTTCACCCTGTGGGACACAGAAGGCCACCATGAGTAATATTTTAAAGCAGGGTTCCCCAAGAGGTGGTCCGAATTTTTATTTCTTCCTAAAAAAAATGTACAATAAAATACATGTTAACAGTGACACACCTCTAGAAACCAGGCCTGAGAGGAAAACTGGATGAGCCCCAGCCAAGTTCTTCTCAATAAGCCTGTCTGTGTAATGTCTGCCAGTCGGTGCCCTTGGCTGGTCTGGGCAGAGGCTCAATGGAGCTCTGGAACACCCTGCCTGCGTCCCAAGGCACCCTATGGGCCCCTGTCAAATGTAGTGCACTATATAGGGAAAAGGGTTGCCATTTGGGACACAACCCATAACAATGGAAGAAGAGAAGAAACTTCAAATGATTTACATGCAGGCTGACAAGAGAACGCAGTAGCTTTTTCCAATGTGCTTCAGGTTATCTGTAGCAATTCTGAACTAACAAAACAATTTCTTGTCATTGTCAATTTCACAGTTTGAAGGTACTCTAAATCTAAAAGTCTAAGGGGGGGACTAAGTTAACATATATCATTATTTTAAGATGGTCATACCATGGATCATTTAGCTATTTAACTGTGAATTTTAGGACTCCTTTAGGTACAAAATTAGATTTTTTTTGATTTTTTTTTTTAATATAGATTATTGAGCCTTACTAGTATAGCCCGTAGAAACGCATTGAATAACACATTCATAAATGACCCAAAAAAATAAAAAATAAGAAAGAATAAGACTTTGAAGTGTCTGTCCTATATCTAAGAGATATAAAAAAGCTCAGGAAAGATTGTCATTTTTTTACACATATTTAACCCCTTACCTCCACACTTCTATTCATTTTTGTATGGGTTACATTTAGACGAGTCCCTTGACACTTGTGGGGGACGTAGAGCAATAAATTAAAAAAAATACAATTTGGAGGATGGGACAACATTTAGCTAATCTAAGATGCTTTAAAGCATAACATTTTCAAACCTTATAAGTTTATTGACAAACCCATGCAAACCCATGCAACCCAACAAAATCTGTCAGTTTAAGCTAGAGATATCAGGCTGCATCTCAAACCACCGCATCCGCCTATATCTCTATCTTAAACTGACAGATTTTGTTGGGGATTTTTTTATTATGTTACTTAGAGTGATGCATGGGTTTGTCAATTTTATGCTTTAAAGCATCTTAGATTAGCTAAATGTTGTCCCATCCTCCAAATTGTATATATATTTTTTTTATTTAACAACAAATTCTTATTTACAATGACGGCCTACCCTGGCCAAACCCGGACGATGATGGGCCAATTGTGCACCACCCTATGGGACTCCCAATCACAGCCGGATGTGATGCAGCCTGAATCTCCAAAGCATACAGTAGCAATAATGAAGAGCTACTGCAAAGATAGTTTTAATCTAAGGTACTGTCCACTGTGTATTTATTTAATGTGCTTCTTTATGAAAGATGCTAAGATTTAAATTACCTCACCCAATAATACAGCTCTATAAGGAGGCACCATACAACATATAATCGTGATATGATCTTGTAAATTTGCACACTGTCCGAACAGTTACAGTAGGCTAATGGCAACTGTACAGTAAGGCCAGAGAGAAGAACACTGTCTGGAATGTAAACAGACGCTGACACTACCAGAGTGCTCTAATGTATGTTCCATGAAACAGCAAAAACACACACACACACACACGCGCGCACATGCACTTGCACACGCGCACACAAACACAAACACTCAGGTGGAGCCATCCAGGGAGTCAGTAATGCGGTCTGCACTAAAAGGCTCCTAATGTGCCTTAGATCAGCAGGGAGACGTTTGGGGTTTCAGAAAACAACATCCATTATTAAGCAGTGGTGTGTACTGATGGCATTGGACGACACAGTGCTTCTGTCAGGGGCTGAGCGATCTTCCCTGCTCCCCCATTTCAACCAATCAAATGAGCTCCCGAGGGTCACTCCAGTACTCTCCAAATACCTATTCAGGCCTTCAGCTAAAAGCAGGGCTCTTTGAGGCTCTGCAAGAGGGACTCCGGTGTTCCCTCACTTTTGATCTGAGATCCGAAATGCAAATGTGCGTGGCTGAGGCCATAGACAATATTCAATGTGTGTCATGTTCACCAGCAACTAAAGAAATGGAACTTCTCTTCTTCTCTGGCTAGTCTGGCTCATCTATAACGGCAATCAATCACATCTGCTGTATCAAATATACAGAACAAAAATATAAACGCAACAGTTAAGTGTTGGTCCCATGTTTCATGGACTGAAATAAAAGATCACCAAAATGTTCCATATGCACAAAAAGCTTATTTCTCTCAAATGTTGTGCAGACATGTGTCTACATCCCTATTAATAAGCATTTCCTTATATCAAGAAGCTGATTAAACAGCATGATCATTACACAGGTGCACCTTGTGCTGGGGACAATAAAAGGCCGCTCTTAAATATGCAGTTTTGTCAGTGAGTGAGCGCGCAATTGGCATGCTGACTGAAGTAACGGCCACCAGTGCTGTTGCAAAAAAAAAATTATGTTCCTTTCTCTACCATAAGCCGCCTCCAACGTCGTTTTAGATCATTTGGCAGTATGTCCAACCGGCCTTGTGTAACCACGCCTGCCCAGGACCTACATATCCGTCTTCTTCACTTGCGGGATCGTCTGAGATCAGCCTCCTGGACAGCTGATGAAACTGAGGAGTATTTCTGTCTGTAATAAAGCCCTTTTGTGGGGACAAACTCATTTTGATTGGCTGGGTCTGGCTCCCCAGTGGGTGGGCCTGGCTTCTAAGTGGGGCCTATGCCCTCCCAGGCCCACCCATGGCTGCACCCCTGCCAGATAATGTGAAATCCATAGACTAGGGCCTAATGAATTTATTTCAATTGACTGATTCTCTTATATGAACTGTAACTCAGTAAAATCATTGAAATTGTCGCATGTTGCGTTTATATTTTTGTTCAATATAGTTATAGGCTAATAAGACACTAGGGTTTCTATGGATGAGAGATAAGTGGATGACGCCTTGGGTGGTAAAGAGCTATTTAGTAGGATTCCAACCACGATTCAACACTGGGGCTGAATTGAGAACTGTGGCAGGAATCTAGGGCTGGTCTGAGGGGTCGGAGGCCCTATGCCCCTGAATCTGGTGGGGGCACAGCTGAGAAGAGAGAAGAGAAGCAGGCAGGCAGGGGGAGAAATATCTGAGGAATGTTCAGCATCTCAGTCCATCATGGCTGCCTCTGTCATAAGGTGGCCATTATGGAAAGGCGCAACCACACGCGCACACACACACATGAATGCGCTCGCACATAAACACACACACACACACCCTCTCAGAAGACTCACAGTACTGAACCCAGTTCCCTGTCCACTGTCCAGAAGTGTCTATCTATTTCACTTGACAGTGAGACAGGAGTGAGCACTCCACAGTGATTGGCCACAGTGTCTATAGGAGTCAAGGCGAGAACATAAGGAGTGGTAGTACCAGGAAGGGCCTCTTCTTCCTTATCCTCCTCCTCCTCTACTGCTCGATGGTGACTGGCTGGTGTTGAGTGTTTTCTCTCAGGTCATTAAACCTCATCATAGGAACAGAGTGCAGTGTGTGACCCCAGAGCAAAAGTCAAGGGGTTGAGAACCACAATCACATAGGTTTAGCTTGAGCGTGAGAGATAGCTTTAGAAATGACCAATGCACCCTGCAGTCATGACATGAAATACCACAGTTAAGTAAGAGTCATGTAAGCTTTCTGTAGTTCACAGTAAGTTCATGAAATACTTTGTATTGCTGATCTACAATTTTTTCCACACAGAATATTTAACAGATTCTCCACACAATGATGAAAATCCACACAAATAGTATATATTAGCTTCTTCCTGGAAAATACAATTTTTGCTGGAACATTCTAAACTCACATGGTCTAAAATTACTTTCTGCCTTCACATTGAGATGCTGTAGTTTGTTTCACCTCGCAAATCAGAAGCACATGCCTTTTTTCTGCTTCAATACATCAGCTGTGCTCATGTCCACATAACTGCTGTGCTGTGCTGTGCTGTGCTGTGCTATGCTGTGCTGTGCTGTGCTCTGCTGTGTGAGTGATGGCCTGTGTGTCAGACAAGGAGAGCTTCAGAAGCTACTTTTCTGATGCATTCCACCATCTGAGAATCTGGTCGTCACAAGAGTCTCCCACAAGCCTCTCCAGCTGATAGATTTGGAAATTGGAAGACATTTGACATATGCTGCTATTCAAGTAATTCAATTAGCCTATGTTTAATGTTTTTGTGCAGTATAAAGTACATTTAGTGAAGAAAAGGAATCTCTATCCCTGGTTTCACCTTGCATTAGCATGGTGTTTTCGTGTTCCGAGATGATCTAATCAAATCAAATTTTTATTGGTCACATACACATGGTTAGCAGATGCTAATGCGAGTGTAGCGAAATGCTTGTGCTTCTAGTTCTGACCGTGCAGTAATATCTAACAAGTAATTAACAATTTCACAACAACTACCTTGTACACATAAGTGTAAAGGAATGAATAAGAATATGTACATATAAATATATGGATGAGCGATGGCCGTGAGGCATAGGCAGTAGATGGTATAGAATACAGAATATACATATGAGATGAGTAATGTAGGGTATGTAAACATATAAAGTGGAATTGTTTAAAGTGACTAGTGATACATTTATTACATCCAATATTTAATTATTAAAGTGGCTAGAGATTTGAGTTAGTATGTTGGCAGCAGCCACTCAATGTTAGTGACGGCTGTTTAACAGTCTGATGGCCTTGAGATAGAAGCTGTTTTTCAGTCTCTCGGTCCCAGCTTTGATGCACCTGTACTAGAGGTCGACCGATTAATCGGAATGGCCGATTAATTAGGGCCGATTTCAAGTTTTCATAACAATCAGAAATCGGTATTTTTGGACACCGATTTGGCCGATTTTTAAAAATATATATTTTTTTTAGACCTTTATTTAACTAGGCAAGTCAGTTAAGAACACATTCTTATTTTCAATGACGGCCTAGGAACGGTGGGTTAACTGCCTTGTTCAGGGGCAGAACGACAGATTTTTACCTTGTCAGCTCAGGGATTCAATCTTGCAACCTTACATTAACTAGTCCAACGCTCTATCCACCTGCTTTACATTGCACTCCACGAGGAGCCTGCCTGTTACGCGAATGCAGTAAGAAGCAAAGGTAAGTTGCTAGCTAGCATTAAACTTATCTTATAAAAAACAATCAATCAATCATAATCACTAGTTAACTACACATGGTTGATGATATTACTAGTTTATCTAGCCTGTCCTGCGTTGCATATAATCACTTAGGTACACGTTGCTCCAACTATTAACATCAATGCCTTTCTTAAAATCAGTACACAAGTATATATTTTTAAACCTGCATATTTAGTTAATATTGCCTGCTAACATGAATTTCTTTTAACTAGGGAAAATGTGTCACTTCTCTTGCAAACAGAGTCAGGGTATATGCAGCAGTTTGGGCCGCCTGGCTCGTTGCGAACTGTGAAGACTATTTCTTCCTAACAAAGACAGCCGACTTCGCCAAACGGGGGATGATTTAACAAAAGCGCATTTGCGAAAAAAGCACAATCGTTGCACGACTGTACCTAACCATAAACATCAATGCCTTTCTTAAAATCAATACACAGAAGTATATATTTTTAAACCTGCATATTTAGCTAAAAGAAATCCAGGTTAGCAGGCAATATTACCCAGGTGAAATTGTGTCATTTTGCGTTCATTGCACGTAGTCAGGGTATATGCAACAGTTTGGGCCGCCTGGCTCATTGCGAACTAATTTGCCAGAATGTTACGTAATTATGACATAACATTGAAGGTTGTGCAATGTAACAGGAATAACGTTTTGTTTTCGAGATGATAGTTTCCGGATTCGACCATATTAATGACCTAAGGCTCGTATTTCTGTGTGTTATTATGTTATAATTAAGTCATTGATTTGATAGAGCAGTCTGACTGAGCAATGGTAGGCAGCAGAAGGCTCGTAAGCATTCATTCAAACAGCACTTCGCAATGCATTGCGCTGTTTATGACTTCAAGCCTGTCAACTCCCAAGATTAGGCTGGTGTAACCGATGTGAAATGGCTAGCGAGCTTTGTTTTTGCATTATTTAAACCAAATTGAACATGTTTCATTATTTATTTGAGGCTAAATTGATTTTATTGATGTATTATATTAAGTAAAAATAAGTGTTCATTCAGTATTGTTGTAATTGTCATTATTACAAATAAATAAATAAATAAATTGTCCGATTAATCGGTATCAGCTTTTTTATGGTCCTCCAATAATCGGTATCGGCGTTGAAAAATCGTAATCGGTCGACCTCTAACCTGTACTGACCTCGCCTTCTGGATGATAGCGTGGTGAACAGGTAGTGGCTTGGGTGATTCTTGTCCTTGATGATCTTTTTGGCCTTCCTGTGACATTGGGTGGTGTAGATGTCCTGGAGGGCAGGTAGTTTTCCCCCGGTGATGCGTTGTGCAGACCTCACTACCCTCTGGAGAGCCTTACGGTTGTGGGCGGAGCAGTTGCCGTACTAGGCGGTGATACAGCCCGACAGGATGCTCTCAATTGTGCATCTGTAAAAGTTTGTGAGTGTTTTCAGTGACAAGTCAAATTTCTTCAGCCTCCTGAGGTTGAAGAGGCGCTGTTGCGCCTTCTTCACCACACTGTCTGTGTGGGTGGACCATTTCAGTTTGTCCGTGATGTGTACGCCGAGGAACTTAAAACTTTCCACCTTCTCCACTACTGTCCTGTCGATGTGGATAGGGCGGTGCTCCCTCTGCTGTTTCCTGAAGTCCACGATCATCTCCTTTGTTTTGTTGACGTTGAGTGTGAGGTTATTTTCCTGACATCACACTCCGAGGGCCCTCACCTCCTCCCTGTATGGCGTCTCATCATTGTTGGTAATCAAGCCTACCACTGTAGTGTCGTCTGCAAACTTGATGATTGAGTTGGAGGCGTGCATGGCCACGCAGTCATGGGTGAACAGGGAGTACAGGAGAGGGCTGAGAACGCACCCTTGTGGGGCCCCAGTGCTGAGGATCAGTGGGGTGGAGATGTTGTTTCCTACCCTCACCACCTGGGGGTGGCCCGTCAGAAAGTCCAGGACCCAGTTGCACAGGGCAGGGTCGAGACCCAGGGCCTTGAGCTTAATGACGGGTTTGGAGGGTACTATGGTGTTAAATGCTGAGCTGTAATCGATGAACAGCATTCTTACATAGGTATTCCTCTTGTCCAGATGGGTTAGGGCAGTGTGCAGTGTGATTGCGATTGCGCCGTCTGTGGACCTATTGGGGCGGTAAGCAAATTGGAGTGGGTCTAGTCCACGTGATCGAAGCAATCTTGAAGCGTGGAATCAAATTGGTCGGACCAGCATTGAACAGACCTGAGCACGGGCGTTTCCTGTTTTAGTTTCTGTCTATAGGCTGGGAGTCCCGTGTGGCTCAGTTGGTAGAGCATGGTGTTTGCAACACCAGGGTTGTGGGTTTGTTTCCCACGGGGGACCAGTACGGAGAAAAAAATGTATGAATTGTATGCATTCACCACTGTAAGTCGCTCTGGATAAGAGCGTCTGCTAAATTACATTTAAGTCATTTAGCAGACGCTCTTATCCAGAGCGACTTACAAATTGGTGGATTCACCTTATGATATCCAGTGGAACAACCACTTTACAATAGTGCATCTAAATCTTTTAGGGGGGGGGGGGGTTTCAGGTGTCTCCGGAAGGTGGTGATTGACTCCGCTGTCCTGGCGGAGTCAATCACCACCTTCCGGAGACACCTGAAACCCCACCTCTTTAAGGAATACCTAGGATAGGATAAAGTAATCCTTCTAACCCCCCCCCCCCCCCCTAAAATATTTAGATGCACTATTGTAAAGTGGTTGTTCCACTAAATGACTAAAATGTAAATGTAGAAACAAATGGAGTTGTGGTCAGATTTGCTGAAAGGAGGGCGAGGGAGGGCTTTGTATTCGTCGCGGAAGTTAGAGTATCAATGATGCAGAATGCTGCCAGCCCGGGTTGCACATTCGATATGCTGAAAAAAATGTTTTGCCTTGTTTTCAGATTAGCTTTTTTAAAATCCCCAGCTACAATAAATGCAGCCTCAGGATGCGTGGTTTCCAGTTTACATAGAGTCCAATGAAGTTTTTTCAGGGTTGTTGAGGTGTCTGCTTGGGGGGGATATATACGGCTATGATTATAATCGAAGAGAATTCTCTTGGTAGATAATGCGGTCAGCATTTGATTGTAAGGAATTCTAAGTCAGGTGAACAAAATAACTTGAGTTCCTGTATGTTGTTATGATCACACCACGACTCGTTAATCATAAAGCATACACCCCCGCCCTTGATCTTACCAGAGAGATGTTTGTTTCTGTCGGCGCGATGCGTGAAGAAACCGGGTGGCTGTATCGACTCTGATAATGTAACCCGAGTGAGCCATGTTTCTGTGAAACAGAGAATGTTACAATCTCTGATGTCTCTCTGGAAGGCAACCCTTGCTCGTATTTTGTCTACCTTGTTGTCAAGAGACTGGACATTGGCGAGTAGTATACTCGGGAGCGATGTGCCCGTCTACGGAGCCTGACCAGAAGACTGCTCTGACCCTTCTACGGCGCCGTTGTTTTGGGTCGCCTACTGGGATCCGATTCATTGTCCTGGGTGGTGGTCCAAACAGAGGATCCGCTTCGGGAAAGTCGTATTCCTGGTCGTAATGTTGGTAAGATGACGTTGCTCTTATATCCAATAGTTCTTCCCGGCTGTATGTAATAAGACTTAAGATTTCCTGGGGTAACAATATAAGAAATAATACATTTAAAAAAATGTTTAATACTGCATAGTTTCCTAAGAATGCAAAGCGAGGCGACCATCGCTGTCGGCGCCATGTTGTACAAACCTGTACAAATGTTCTATCTGATCAAGGTTTTTAAATGTTTACACAGGGTCATCAGAATGTGGGCACAGACCAGGACACAGGACGCATGTAAGCGGCAAGTAGAAACGGGCTTTTGACGTTGTGAAGTTGTTTCATAATAATCCTAGGCTCCCAGCTTCAGCACAGACTGAGAATCAGTCATATCCCAGCCAACAATTCTAGGGAGAGAGAATGTTTTTATAATGTTAATGTTCCCCTAATGTTTGTGTCCAGTTTTTCTGAGGGTTAGGAGAATATTCTGGCAACGTCCCACCAAACATAAACAGAACATGGTTACCATACCAGATATTAAAGTTTAATGGGAAAGTTGCAGTAACATTTTTGTGTATGACTTGTCAGGACGTCACCCCCCAAAAATTGTTCCATTACACATTTGTACTGTTGCTAAGCCCATCAAGGCCTTGATTGGTGAACCACTGATCAATTCCCAGCTACTTTTGTCTGTTGGCAAGGTTAGGAATACTCACACACACTGATTTTAACATACAGTGTTTTCAACTTACATATTTGACACACTTTGACTACATGGTGCATGTTCATCTATACAGTAATTATTATTCAGTATGTCCTCACCTGGGATTTAAACTCACAGCCTCTTGGTTCACAGCATTCAGATCTTACTGGTAGGCCACTATGTCTGTGTCAGGTATCAGTTCATTTGACTATCAATGATTTAATTGACGTATTTACATTCTGTATAGTTGTCTGATGTTGGTGGGGCATATTTACCTGTTTTCACGATACTCCTGAATCACTATGATCATTAAGCGTTTTTCGTGAGTGTGCTTTTAACAGAGCTCAGTTTCACTTTGAAGTGCATTCACCCTGTTGCTTACACCTAAGTTGTTTCAAATCTACACATGTGTGTAGGGAGGAGTGGTTAAGGTTTCTTATTGACAGGGCCTAACGATACTGGCACATAACCTAAAGATATCCGTTATTGGGACAGTAGTTAGGGTTTTCGTGATTGGTGCTAGTTTGAGACCCACTTGGGGAGTCCCCCTACTCTCGCATTCTTAGCAATATACAGTACCAGTCAAAAGTTTGGACAAACCTACTCATTCAAGGGTTTTTCTTTATTTTTTACTATTTTCTACATTGTAGAAGACATCAAAACCATGAGGTTGGTTGAGAGAATGCAGTGTGTAAAGCTGTCATCAAGACAAAGGGTGGCTACTTTGAAGAATCTAAAATTGTAAATATATTTTGATTTGTTTAACACTTTTTTGGTTACTACATGATTCCATATGTGTTATTTCATAGTTTTGATGTCTTCACTATTATTTCACAGTGTCGAAAATGTTTAAATAAAGAAAAACCCTTGAATGAGTAGGTGTGTCCAAACGTTTGACTGGTGCTGTATGTTAATGTCATTATTTGGCAAAAGTTACAACACACCTATCTGATCTAATTTAAATGTGTTTCTCATTGAAAGATGGAAATCGGTAGAATTCTAAATAGCAGAGCATCTCAAAGAGAACTATCGTCTTTTTAAAATCTACACCATATATAACATAGAACAAACATAGAACAAACATAAGGAATCACATCAGCTCTCGTCATTGCATTTCTATCTGTAAGATTTCAATTTTTTTGGCAAAACATGGCCCAGACGGTAGTGTTGCTTCTGATAGAAACATACCCAGAACATTGTTGCCATATTCTCAGAAATGTGCATATTGTAAGATTTTCTACTTAGTGTGCCTCTAACATGCATCAAGCTAACAAACGTTATTACCATGAATTGCAGCTATTACACATGTTTTCCACTAACCAACTAGTTATGTCTCAATGCAGCTTACACAAGCAAACTGATGTTTCCACTTGCAACACATAACAGGAACTGGCCCAACCACAAGCCTCGTGATAACAGCAACAGTGTCTGGCATGCTCGACCCTGTGAAAACAGGAACACACACACACACAAGCCATAGCTTATCCAAGGCACTCACACCCAGACTTAGAAACTTTGACAGAAACCTAACATCATCAGAACATTGTGCAAGATCGCAGGAAGACGCATGAACAGATGGAGCCAATCGACGGTGACAACACCTGGACCTGAGCCAACCAGAGGACCAGGACTTCAAGACTCAACCTACTTTCTGTGTTGTATAAAACATGTAAACAAACTGTTTTAGGGGCTCTCTTCCGCTGGCTCCCTCAGAGCTACTGGAACGAGTCCGTGCACGCTGTACCAAATATCTTCACTCTGAATAAACTATCGCTTGTCATATAATTTAGCGCCTTGTCCGAATCAGTCCTTGACCGACTCTCCCTTCTACTCATTCCATTTACCAACAATATTTACAGTAGCATGTCTGTACTTTCTCACATTTGACATTTAAGCAATGATGATGCCACAATATACAGCACAGAGTTCCATCTCCAAATTCTAAAGGGATACTTCGGGATTTTGGCAATGAAGCCCTTTATCTACTTCCACAGATACATTTTTATGCCGCTGCGTGCAGTTTGAAGGATGTTGCTAACTAGCGTTAGCACAATTGCTAACTAGCGTTAATGCAATGACTGGAAGTCTATGATGACTGCTAGCATGATAGTAGATACCAAAGACTTCTAGTAATTGCGCAAACCCGAGTTAGTCATTGGCTCACAAAACTACCTTCATACAGAATGCAAAGACATAAAAATGCTATCCTTGAGTTCATCTGACTCTAGGGAAGTAGATAAAGGGCTTCACTGGCAAAAACCCAAAGTATCGCTTTAATGTGGTAAAATAGACAGATTGTGAAATACTCACTTGGAACCAGTGTTGGGGGTAATAAATATTGTAATATTATTGTAAATATTGTAATATTATTACAATTACTTTTTCAAGTAAGTATGTTGTATATATGTTTTAGAACCTACAGCATGAATTCATGCTATCGGAATTCATGCTGTAGGCTAATCTGTTTCCAATAGGCTATCATAAAGCTGAAAATCAAAGAAAGATGGCAGCTGTGTTGTTACCCCTCTTAACCTTTTCCTTGTGTAAATGCTCCCAATATTTTTGAATTAATGGCACCGACGAGAAAGAGAACAACATTTTAGTCAAATGCAAACTCTGCAAAGGCAGCGTTGATCTCTTCGTCCAGAAACACCACATCAAACCTGAAAAAGCATCTGGAGGTCATACACAAAGGCACAAAGTTCCAGAAATGCATGAAAAAGAGGAAATCTATACACATTACGATAAACATGCATAAATAATATTTCCAAGTGTTCTGATGAATTTTCCATATAAACAATTGAAATGTCTGATAAATGCAATTCAAAACGGCAATAATTAAATGAATGTGAGAGTAGGGGGGTTCCATTAGTGGGTCTTAAACCCCGGGCACCAGTACCAATGACAAACGCCCTACCACTGTCCCAATAAGGGATATATTCTAGGTCTGGTGCTTATGGGCCAGTATAGTTAGGCCCTGTCCTGAAGAAACCATAAATCCTCCTCCCTAGGCACGTGTAGATCTGAAACAACTTGATAGGTGAATGCACTTTGAACTAAATCTCAGCTCTGTTAAAAAATATTTATTTTCAGGATTATCATTAAAACAAGTTAATATGCCCCCCAAACATTAGGCAACTATACAGAAAGCCATTCAATTGCTGAAATTAGTCAATAAAATCAATGATGAGAATAGTCAGATGAAGTAATACCTGACACGGACAGGTTTTTTTTTATTTTAATGGGAAAAAACATTCATTGCTACAGAATGTAGTAATTTTATGTCAAAATGTCAAAATGTCAAAATGTATATCCAATGAGATTTTGTTTTACTACAATGTAAAAACAATTTAAACTGAGCCATGTTGGTTTAAAAAGCTGACTCTTCCAAATGAAAAATTGATACAGTGAACCAACAGGTTGTGAATTCAAATCCCAGGTGAGGACATGTTGAATAATAATTACTGTATAAATAAACATGCCGAATGTAGTCACGTATGTTGAATATGTAAGTTGGAAACACAATGTTAAAAGCACTGTGTGTGTGAGTATCCCTTGCCAACAGACAAAGAGCTATAAATGGCTCGGTGGCTCAAGACGTGACGTGTAATACATTTTACTTTGGACACAAATGTTCTTGCAACATTCCAATGAAAAGTGTCTAGAACATTATATCATGTGTTCTGAGAACATGGCAACCATGTTCAGTGCATGTTTGGTGGGACGTTGATTGAATATTCTCCTAACCCACAGCAAACTGAACACATGAATGTTCTTGCAACGTTCCCATGAAATGTGTCTACAACATGAATATCTTATATTCTGAGAACATGGCAACCATGTTCTGGGTATGTTCTATTTGACATGAACAGATTGGTTTCTTGGAAACATTCCTTGCACATCACAGGAACATTTCTTTGAAAACGTTAGTTAATGACCTAAAGAGAACATTGGTTGTTAGCTGGGATGATTCTGCTGTGTTTGTGTTTGCAATGCCCTCAGTTGACACTAATGTGACTTATCCTATCAGTGGGCAGACTATATTTTCTACACCACTTTGTAAGTTGATTCCTGAAGTCCCAGACTGAAACAAACACATATTTAGAGTATAAAAGGACAATTGCGGTCTAAAAATAAACGCAATCTCACTAATTTAGCCCATTGTCTACTCTATGTAAGAGCATTATTCAATTTGATCTGGCGTTAGGTGCTAAATGATTAGACAAAGACAGTGTAGGAGGACCATTTTACCAAACACAAAGCATTTAAGTGCTCAGATTCCTGAAAATCGAGTAAATAGCTCTGGGCTTTAGATGTGGCTTCCACACAACACAATTCATGTGACAGTGGACACTGGACAGTGAAGCAGACAGAACAGAACAGGCCTCTTTCATTCATGGCACAAGCAGGCTGTTAGTACTACCTTAGGTATGTTAGCACTTGATATAAAGGCTTACGGTGATCGAAACGATATGTACTGTATCTCTATCCATGATCAAAAAGGTGAACAAACTAGTTCATAAGTTTGGACGGTTGCATGGAATGTTTACACATTTTATTTCTCAGTCAATAAGATCAAAGTGTGTGTGCATGCGTGCCTTTCTCCCTGCCTGTGTGTGTGTGTGTGTGTTGTCAGCTGAGGGGGTGAAAAGTTGAAACCAATGTCACTCCATTGGTTCACACAGACTCACACAGCACAGCTGTCATCCATGACTCTCTCCAATCCTTTATCGTGACACTACTGTAATGAGTGGAGCTATATTATCTAATAACCTAATACAGTGAGAGGTCCTTAGCCACAAAAATATGCCAACTGCTGTAACACATGACCGCAACTGCTCCAGAGGGGCAATGAGGAAAATAAAGCTAGAAGGATTTAATTTCGCTCTCAGCGTTCGTCTCCCCACATTTTCTTCCTAAAACAGGCAGAGACGGCAAGAATTGGCACGTATAACATCTTAATTAATGAGAAATCTGGAGAAAACAACAATACTCTTTCACGACCAGATGATGAGTCAAATATTAAAGCAACTGTTTACATGCCAACTGGGCTTAGTCCCGACAAATTTGTTTGGTTATTGTATCCAAAACATTAAATAATGTCCTTCTATGGTATCATGCCTTGTCCTCTGAGAAAATGCCAGACAGCAAAACAAACTGAGAGTCATTACTAATTGTTTGGTGTGAAATAGAATCATAGACTGATACAGATACAGATAGACAGTATGATGAAGGTGCAATCATAACAGACTAGTGTGTAATATTTTTTATTATACACTGGGTGGTTTGAGCCCTGAATGCTGATTGGCTGACAGTCGTGGTATATCACACCGTATACCACGGGTATGACAATAAATGCATTTTTACTGCTCTAATTACATTGGTAACCAGTTTATAATAGCAATAAGGCACCTCTGGGGTTTGTGGTATATTGCCAATATACCACGGCTAAGGGCTGTATCCAGGCGTTGCGTTGTACGTAAGAACAGCCCTCAGCCGCCGTATATTGGCCATATACCACACCCCCTCGGGCCTTATTGATTATTTTATAAACCGGGTAGTCCTGGATGCCCGAGTGGGTGTGGAATATGGCCAATGACGCAACCCGGAGCGCCTGCATACAGCCCTTAGCCGTGGTACACAACATAACCAAAAGTATGTGAACACCTGCACATTGAACATCTCATTCCAAAATCATGGGCATTAATAAGGAGTTGGTCCCGCCTTTGCTGCTATAACAGCCTCCACTCTTCTGGGAAGGCTTTCCACTAAATGTTGGAACATTGCTGCCGGGACTTGCTTCCATTCAGCCACAAGAGCATTAGTAGCGTCGGGCACTGATGTTGGGCGATTAGACCTGGCTCACAGTCGGCGTTCCAATTCATACCAAAGGTTTTCTATGGGGTTGAGGTCAGTGCTCTTTGCAGGCCAGTCAAGTTCTTCCACACCGATCTCGACAAACCATTTCTGTATGGACCTTGCTTTGTGCACAGTGACATTGTCATGCTGACAAAGAAAATGGCTTTCCCCAAACTGCTGCCACAAAGTTGGAAGCACATAATCGTTTGGAATGTCATTGTATGCTGTAGCATTAAGATTTCCCTTCACTGGAACTAAGGGGCCTAGCCTGAACCATGAAAAACAGTCCCAGACCATTATTCCTCCTCCACCAAACTTTACATTTGATTCAAGCAGGTAGGTAGCGTTCTCCTGGCATTCACCAAACCCAGATTTGTCCATCGGACTGCCAGATGGTGAAGCGTGATTCATCACTCCAGAGAACGCGGCGAGCTTTACACCACTCCAGCCAGGCAGAATGGTAATTTCCCTCATTAAAATGCAAATCAATTTATAACATTTTTGACATGCGTTTTTCTGGATTTTTTTGTTGTTATTCTGTCTCTCACTGTTCAAATAAACCTACCATTAAAATTATAGACTGATCATTTCTTTGTCAGTGGGAAAACGTACAAAATCAGCAGGGGATCAAATAATTCTTTCCCCTCACTGTACTATAAACTGGTTACCAACTTAATTAGAGCAGTAAAAATAAATGTCAGCATTCTGAATGCTGATTGGCTGAAAGCCATGGTAAATCAGACCATATACCACAGGTATGACTTAATGGCGCCGGGGGGGATGGCTGCCGTTTTACGGGCTCCGAACCAACTGTGCTATTTTTTTAGTTTTTTCCGCATTGTTTGTAACTTATTTTTTTACTTATTTTGTACATAATGTTGCTGCTACCATCTCTTATGACCGAAAATAACTTCTGGACATCAGTACAGCGATTACTCACCTCGAACTGGACAAAGATTCTTTCTTTAACAAGTCCGACGCAAAGTATTATACAGCTTTGTCGGGAATGGGCTCAAATCCCCATCATTTGCGTGAAGAAAAGACGGAGAAATAGGGGGCGGAGGTCGGGCTAAGAATTCGTAGGTGAGTGAGTAAATCTCCAATACCATCCGTTCTATTGGCCAACGAGCAATCATTGGAAAACAAAATGGATGATATACGAGAAAGACTATCCTACCAACGGGACATTAAAAACTGTAATATCTTATGTTTCACTGAGTCGTGACTGAACGACGACACAGATAATATAGCTGGCAGAGATTTTCCATGCATCGGCAGGACAGAGAAGCTACGTCTGGTAAGACGAGGGGCGGGGGGGTGTGTCTATTTGCCAATAACAGCTGGTGTGCGATGTCTAACATTAAAGAAGTCTCGAGGTATTGCTCGCCTGAGGTAGAGTGCCTTATGATAAGCTGTAGTGTCACGCCCTGATCTGTTTAACCTGTCCTTGATTGTCTTCACCCGCTCCAGGTGTTGCTTATTTTCCCCAGTGTATTTATCCCTGTGTTTCCTGTCTCTCTGTGCCAGTTCGTCTTCTATGTTTTCAAGTCAACCAGCGTTTTTTCCCGTTCTCCTGCTTTTTGCATTCTCCTTTTTCTAGTCCTCCCGGTTTTGACCCTTGCCAGTTTCTGGACTTTGTACACGCCTGCCTGACCATTCTGCCTGCCTTGAGCACGAGCCTGTCTGCCACTCTGTACCTCCTGGACTCTGATCTGGTTTTGACCTTTTTGCCTGTCCATGAGCATTCTCTTGCCTACCCCTTTGGATTAATAAACATTGTAAGACTCCAACCATCTGCCTCCTGTGTCTGCATTTGGGTCTCACATTGTGCCTTGATATGTAGACCACACTATCTACCAAGAGAGTTCTCATCTATATTATTCATCGCTATTATTCATAGCTCTATTTACTACCACAAACCGATGCTGGCACAAACACCACACTCAACCAGCTGTATAAGGCCATAAGCAAACAGGAAAATGCTCATTCAGAAGTGGCGCTCCTAGTGGCTGGGGACTTTAATGCAGGCAAACTTAAATCCATTTTTACCTCATTTCTACCAGCATTTCACGTGCAAACAGAGGAAAAAAACTCGAGACTACCTTTACTCCACACACAGAGACGCATACAAAGCTCTCCCTCACCATCCATTTGGCAAATCTGACCATAATTCTATCCTCCTGATTCCTGCTTACAAGCAAAAACTAAAGCAGGAGGTGCCAGTGACTCGCTCAATACGGAAGTGGTCAGATGACGCGGATGCTACACTACAGGACTGTTTTGCTAACACAGACTGGAATATGTTGCGGGATTCATCCAATGCCATTGAGGAGTATACCACCTCAGTCACTGGCTTCATCAATAAGTGCATCGACGACATCATCCCCACTGTGACTATACATACATATCCCAACCAGAAGCCATAGATTACAGGCTACATCAAGCTAAAGGCTAGAGCTGCCGCTTTCAAGGAGCAGGACACTAATCCAGACGCTTATAAGAAATCCCGCTACACCCTCAGACGAACCAACAAACAGGTAAAGCGTCAATACAGGAATAATATTGAATCCTACCACACTGGCTCTGACGCTCGTCGGATGTGGCAGGGCTTGAAAACTATTACGGACTACAAAGGGAAACCCAGCTGCCAGCTGCCCAGTGACGCGAGCCTACCAGATGAGCTAAATGTCTTTTATGCTTGCTTCGAGGCAAGCAACAGCATGTATGAGAGCACCAGATGTTCTGGACGATTGTGTGAGCAAGACCTTTAAACAGGTCAACATTCACAAAGCCGCGGGGCCAGATGGATTACCAGAACGTGCACTCAATGCATGCACGGACCAACTAGCAAGTGTCTTCACTGACATTTTCAACCTCTCCCTGACCGAGTCTGTAATACCTACATGTTCCAAGCAGACCACCATAGTCCCTGTGACCAAGGAAGTGAAGGTAACCTGCCTAAATGATTACCGTCCCTTAGCACTCACGTCGGTAACCATGAAGTTCTTTGAAAGGCTGGTCATGGCTCACATCAACAGCATCATCCCGGATACCCTAAACACCACTCCTATTCGCATACCGCCCCATAGATCCACAGATGACGCAATCTAACTAACTACTATGGTCCAAACACACCAAGACAGTCGTGAAGAGGGCACGACAACACCCTTTCCCCCTCTGGAGACTGAAAAGATTTGTCATGTGTCAGCAGATACTCAAAAAGTTCTACAGCTGCACCATCGAGATTATCCTGACCGGTTGCATCACTGCCAGGTATGGCAACTGCTCGGCATCTGACCGTAAGGTGCTACAGAGGGTAATGCGTACGGCCCAGTATATCCCTGGGGCCAAGCTTCCTGCCATCCAGGACCTATATATTAGGCGGTCAGAGGAAAGCCCCAAAAAATTGTCAAAGACTCCAGTCACCCAAGTCATAGACTGTTCTCTCTGCTACCGCAAGGCAAGCGGTACCAGAGCGCCAAGTTCAGGACCAAAAGGCTCCTTAACAGCTTCTACCCCTAAGCCATAAGACTTTGTTGTGTCTGTGACTATCATTAAATGTGAAGACTTATTTTACCAAATCAATTCTCTATGTGTAATTTAATTTCGCGATTAAACTAATCATGTAATTTTAATTAACTAGGAAGTCAGGGCACCATGGGAAAATGTTGTTTATAGAGTGTCAATTTTCCAAATATAACTCTTCAGATATTTTCATATCTTACTAACCAACTAAATAATCACACAGAATTACATAAACAAACAGTAGATATTTGGGTTACTACATGATACAAAGAAAAAGTCCTTACAAAGGAAAGGGGTGGGGACTGAGAATGAGCGGGAAAGACTAAATGCATTCACTACACACAGTTGATAATACTATTAATTGAAATGCTAATCCTTTGCACATGAATGGCCACTCATTCGAGAATAATTGCAATGTATATATTTACGCCCGTATGTCGTTGTTGTCTTCTCTGTTGGAATCGCCTGTCCATCTGCTGGAGAGTCAGTTCATCAGTGTCTCTGGTTAACTTCCCCAGATTTCACAATGTCCTTCGTGGTTGTAGCTTTCTCCGCGGCTCTGTTGTAATGGATACATCAGGCCTACAGATGGTCGTTGCATAGAATAGATGCTTCTGCGGTCGTCGGTATTCTCGTACTAGACGTAAGTAATTTCCAGCTGCAGACTAGTAATTATATGTCTAGGATTTGCTCTTATTCTGTAGTGATCGATAGTCTCAGAGTTTAACCATTTCCAGCCGTTTGGCCAAAACTACACGCTGTATAGTCTAATGGTCTATAGAATTGTAGCCATTCCAACGCGAGGACTCCGTCCCGGCGTTCTCTGACTTAATGTACATTTTGTAAGAAGTGGGTTTTATACTCTGTGGAAGAAGGAGTGGTTCTATGATGCCTAATGTGATGTCTGGGTTCACGGGGGTGTGGCCACTGACTAGTTCAACTTTACATGAAAATCCATACTCTCATTTAGAAGGTTAACATCACATTACATCTTTTCACAAATAGTTTCATGTTTAATCACGTTTCACAATATTTAGATGTAAACCTGACATCTGGGAAATGTACACTTTAAGAGATACAGTTATGTGTGTTTCCTGTCCTTCATGAGATCACCAAATGAAACACACGGACCACTCCCACATTCTCAACAATAGAAATATTGTTTCATTATTCAAACTTTTGATGTCCAAGGGTCTCCCTGTGTTCCACAGTTTACGTTTCAATCTCGAACACCACAGAGTATAGGGGCAGCGTATTTTATGACCGACCATAAAACAGCCGACTTCCCGCTCACAGGAGAGTTATGACAACAACTTGTTTTTACACTGCTGCTAATTGCTGTTTATAATCTATGCAAAGTCACTTTACCCCTACCTACATGTACAAATGACCTTGACTAACCTGTACCCCCGCACATTGAATCGGTACCGGTACCCCTTGTATATAGCCTCGTTATTATTATTTATTGTGTTACTAAATATAATGTTTTACTTTAGTTTATTTGGTACATATTTTCTTAATTCTTTCTTGAACTGCATTGCTGGTTAAGGGCTTTTAAGTAAGCATTTCACAGTAAGGTCTACACTAATTGTTTTCGGCGCATGTGACAAATTTGATTTGATGACAAGACATTTATTTTTAATGCTCTAATTACAATGGTAACCAGTTCATAATAGCAATAAGGCACCTCCGAGGTTTGTGGTATAGCGCATTCTGAAAATATTCAGACTCCTTTACTTTTTCCACATTTTGTTACGTTACAGCCTTATTCTAAAATGGATTAAATTGTTATCTTTCCTCATCAATCTACACACAATACTCCATAATGACAAAACAAATGTTTGCAAATGTATTAAAAAAAATTAAATCACATTTACAGAAGTATTCAGACCCTTTACTCAGTACTTTGTTGAAGCACCTTTGGCAGCGATTACAGCCTCAAGTCTTCTTGGGTATGACGCTACAAGCTTGGCAGACTTGTATTTGGGGAGTTTTTCCCATTCGTCTCAGCAGATCCTCTCAAGCTGTCAGGTTAGATGTGGAGCATCGCTGGCCAGCTATTTTTGGATCTCTCCAGAGACGTTCGATCAGGTTCAAGTCCGGGCTCTGGCTAGGTCACTTAAGGACATTCAGAGACTTATCCCGAAGTGACTCCTGCATTGTATTGGCTGTGTGCTTAGGGTCATTGTTCTGTTGGAAGGTGAACTTACGACCCTGTTGGAGGTCCTGAGCGCTCTGGGACAGGTTTTCATCAAGGATCTCTCTGTACTTTGCTCCGTTCAAGTTCCCTGAATCCTGACAAGTCTCCCAGTCCCTGCCTCTAAAAAACATCCCCACAGCATGATGCTGCCACCACCATGCTTCACAGTAGGGATAGTATTGACCAGGTGATGAGCGGTGCCTTGTTTTCTCCAGACGTGATGCTTGGCATTAAGGCCAAAGACTTCAATCTTGGTTTCCTCAGACCAGAGAATCTTATTTCTCATGGTCTGAGAGTCCTTTAGGTCCCTTTTGGCAAACTCCAAGGGGGCTGTTCCATCTGGCTACTGTGATAGAAAAATTACATATTTACCTGGTTTATTTGATATTAATGGTTAATATTTAACTAATAGTAAGACATTTCTGTCCAGTTAGTATCTGTGTTTTCATGGGCTCCACTCTAGTTCCCTGCAGCTAATCTGGTCGTATGGTCGCTGGAGATAGCTTGAGCTGACAAATGAGTTAAAGACTGTGTTACATAGACAGGAAAGTGTTTACTAGAGATAGCTTAGGAGTAGAACAATCCCTCATTGTCTCAAAATCATCCTTGCATCTGGGAAACTAAGCCAGGGTGGGGTTAAGACAACAACCCACATGCAGATAACAACAGGATGAACCCAGAGTGGCTTATGATATTCCTTGGTCTGCATGAGGGGGGTTGAACCAACCATGACTGAGCATTGTTAGTGTCAGCTATATATAGTACTCTGCATTTGTGTAAAGGTTAGGTTACTCGGTCCAACACTCAAGGGTGGGGGGTCGACCAGCCTCATTTTTGCAATAATTAATCGATATTAAATAAGATGATTGTTTGAAGAAATGACCAAGTTTCTCTCAGTACTGAATTTTCACGACACCACTCGACCATAAAGGCCTGTTTGGTGGAGTGCTGCAGAGATGGGTTAGGGTTAGGGTTAGGGTTGTCCTTCTGGAAGGTTCTCCTATCTCCTCAGAGGAACTCTGGAGCTCTGTCAGAGTGACCATCGTGTTCTTGGTCACTTCCATGACCAAGGCCCTTGTGCCCCGATTGCTCAGTTTGGCTGGGCAGCCAGGTCTAGGAAGAGTCTTGTTGGTTCCAAAATTCTTCAATTTCTGAATGATGGAGGCCACTGTGTTCTTCGGGACCTTCAATGCTGCAGACATTTTTTGGTACCCTTCCCCAGATCCGCACCATGCGCTCTCACCACTGGTGTCCCCCAGGGCTCTGTTCTAGGCCCTCTCCTATTCTCGCTATACACCAAGTCACTTGGCTCTGTCATATCCTCACATGGTCTCTCCTATCATTGCTATGCAGACGACACACAATTAATCTTCTCCTTTCCCCCTTCTGATAACCAGGCGGCGAATCGCATCTTTGCAGACATATCAGTGTGGATGACGGATCACCACCTCAAGCTGAACCTCGGCAAGACGGAGCTGCTCTTCCTCCCGGGGAAGGACTGCCCGTTCCATGATCTCGCCATCACGGTTGACAACTCCCTTGTGTCCTCCTCCCAGAGTGCTAAGAACCTTGGCGTGATCCTGGACAACACCCTGTCGTTCTCCACTAACATCAAGGCGGTGACCCGATCCTGTAGGTTCATGCTCTACAACATTCGCAGAGTACGACCCTGCCTCACACAGGAAGCGGCGCAGGTCCTAATCCAGGCACTTGTCATCTCCCGTCTGGATTACTGCAACTCGCTGTTGGCTGGGCTCCCTGCCTGTGCCATTAAACCCCTACAACTCATCCAGAACGCCGCAGCCCGTCTGGTGTTCAACCTTCCCAAGTTCTCTCACGTCACCCCGCTCCTCCGCTCTCTCCACTGGCTTCCAGTTGAAGCTCGCATCCGCTACAAGACCATGGTGATTGCCTACGGAGCTGTGATGGGAACGGCACCTCCATACCTTCAGGCTCTGATCAGGCCCTACACCCAAACAAGGGCACTGCGTTCATCCACCTCTGGCCTGCTGGCCCCCCTACCTCTGAGGAAGCACAGTTCCCGCTCAGCCCAGTCAAAACTGTTCGCTGCTCTGGCACCCCAATGGTGGAACAAGCTCCCTCACGACGCCAGGACAGCGGAGTCAATCACCACCTTCCGGAGACACCTGAAACCCCACCTCTTTAAGGAATACCTAGGATAGGATAAAGTAATCCTTCTAACCCCCCCTCTCTTAAAAGATTTAGATGCACTATTGTAAAGTGGTTTTTCCACTGGATATCATAAGGTGAATGCACCAATTTGTAAGTCGCTCTGGATAAGAGCGTCTGCTAAATGACTTAAATGTAAATGTAATCTGTGCCTCGACACAATCCTGTCTCGGAGCTTTACGCACAATTCCTTCCACCACATGGCTTGGTTTTTGCTCTGACATGCACTGTCAACTGTGGGACCTTATATAGACAGGTATGTGCCTTTCCAAATCATGTCCAATCAATTTAATTTACTACAGGTGGACTCTTATCAATGGAAACAGGATGAACTTAAACTCAATAGCAAACTCAGTCTCATAGCAAAGGGTATGAATACCTATGTAAATAAGGTATTTTTCTATTTAAAAAAAATGATACATTTGCAAAAATTTTGAAAAACCTGTTTTCACTTAGTCATTATGGGGTATTTGATTGATGAGGAAAACATTTATTTAATACATTTTAGAATAAGGCTGTAACGTAACAAAATGTGGAAAAAGGGAAGGGTTCTGAATCCAGGCACTCCACTTTGCTTCGTGGATAAGAACACAGCCCTTAGTCGTGGTATATTATACCTCTCCCATTAAAAATTAAGACATCATCACTTTCATTAGTTTTGAAGAGTGCCTTAGATTTTTGGAAATCATGAATGACTGATATAGACATGTAAACTTTGCACAACTAGTGTTATAAGGGCCACGCATCGGGGTTCAGTTATAATGTGTTATAAGAAGTGGGTTCAGTTATAATGTGCTGGAATTGAGCGCATTACTCCATAGCTGACCCATGTACAGATGTAGGATCGTAATTTGAGACAGTTCGCTACAGCAGGAAAATAATCCTGCAGCAAGAGGAACTGTGAATTATTATGTGGATTATAATTAATGGACATTTTTTGTAGGGATTGATAAATTTTTTGTTTGGGCAAATCAAGTCTGCCATTTTAAATGGAAATTACAAACTGTAAAAGCCATTTTAAACATTGAATATACTACAAGTTTGCATTTCCTGATGTGCAGAAAAATTCTCAGCAACAAAAGAGTGAACAAATTAAAATCCGACATCTGCACCACACATACTGTACATCCCACTAGTGTGTGAATGGTGTCAGTTTCACCCTATTATTGCTAAAATTCCAGTCGACAAACATACAAATATTCACTATGCCCTACCATATGTAAAGCATATCATGGTATTTATCTGAGGGAAAGTGACAGAAACAGGCAACTGGTTGGCCTTACACTTACTCAAATAAATAACAAGAAGAGTTTAAACATAGGATACAATATCTGGGAGAAAGGAGGTTTTTGTCTGGGATTGAAATAATGTATTTTCATACCCTCTCTGTCCTATATGCTATAATTGTGGGAATTTACTGTGTCCCATGAGTCCGATGTATCATTTGCATTAGTAAACATGTGGCAAGGTAAATGGTAGGGGGTTGATGACAGTCAGTAGCAGCAGGAGTCAGGGTGCACTTCCTCTGGGAGCGCTATGTTCAGTAGGTGTAAGGAGAGACGCTGGGAGACGAGAAGCAAGTACAGGGAGTGAACATTTAATAAACAACGGACATGAAACAGAACATGGACAGTGTCTGGACAGGGGAAACAAAACAACAATATGCTGACAAGGGGATCAAACTGAAGAACAGACAGATATAGGAGGGGCAATCAACAAAGTAATGGAGTCCAGGTGAGTCCAAAGACGCGCTGGTGCGCGTAACGTTGGTGACAGGTGTGCGTAATGATGGGCAGCCTGGCGCCCTCGAGCACCAAGGAGGGGGAGCGAGAGCAGGCGTGATAGAAGAAAACACTCAAAACTATGTGAAAGAAACAGTTGTTTTTGTCTTCCGCTGCAAAGTGTTTTGCTACAGTATGCCCACAGGAACACGACCCAGGGCTCTATGAACAGGAGGCATATTCACATCAGACTTTTATTTAGATTCCAAACATCTCAATATATATAAGGTGGAGACAATAAAAACCTTCAACCTAAAAGAGTAATGAAATTGAGACCTACTGTTATTGCAGTGCTTCCGTTTTGTGAAGTGTAGTGTGTGTAAATCCTTTGACAGTCAGTAAAATAAGGCACCAATGTAGGAGTCGTTTTTGGTAGAGATGTCTTCCAACTCCAGGGTGGAAATCAGGCCTTAGCCCTATAAACTGTTATTACCTCCTGATGTTTGTCTGGATAGCCTAGCTGGCAGCTTCCTCGTGTGGGGTAGGTGATTACCACTGCTGGCTGGCCGCACTGGGTTGTTGAATACTGATTACCATTGAGTTTCAACTCAAAGCTGTCTTTCCCTTGTCACTCTCAGACTGAAAACCCCCCAGATATGGGCACTAGGTTTTCACAAGGCCCATAAAAGTGAAAAAAATGTGGGCGTAGTCGAAGGTTTACTAGAGGACACCAACAATCCAAAACCAACTTTGTGAGCATACCCAATGTAAGCTACTGCCACAACTGTAGAGCTAAGTTTAATTGATATGAAAGAAATTGAACCGAAATTCAGTTCTCAGATTTGTATTCCAGACCTTGATCAAACTCATGTTTATGAATGACCAACTTCAGTTCACTAATTATGTTTTGTGCAAGAGCAGAGCAGCAATTTAAGTGACCGCTGATGTTTTCGGCCAGAAATAGAGCTCTCTATTTGTCAAAGAAAAAACAAAATTACTTTTCCTCAGTGGACAAAGCATCAGTTTATGGCTGACCAGCAATGGCCTACAGAGTTTGACTTGGTTTGGTTTGTTGCTTTAACCCAGACCCAAGACTGGTTTTGCAAGCACGCAAGCTATTCAAGGGAGTAAAATGACTCTACTGCAATAAAAAAAATGTCTGCTCTCAAAACAGAAACACCTAGATACTTCAGACACCAAAAGGAACAATATTTGAAAAGCTACTAATAACCAATCAAAGGATGTGTAACCTAATAGATGCAGGCTAGCTATTGGTTATTCCTGCAGTTAAAATGTCCAAGACGACATAACGCACATTGATCGAAACAATGAATCAATGTCTCTGTAATCTCTTGTTCTGGGAGTTTGATGACGGGGGCTTCACATGACTGTGGTTGTGATGGTGAGATCACGTAACGTGTGTGGGCAGTGCAGCAATTCTCGCAGTAATATATTTAGCATTTTCTGCTAAATTGTTAGGCTAGATCAGAGGAGGCTGTTGGGAGGAGCTATAGGAGGATGGGTTCATTGTAATGGCTGGAATGGAATGAATGGAACGGTATTAAACATACCAAACATATGGAACTGACATGTTTGACTCCGTTCCATTCATTCCATTCCAGCCATAACAATGAGCCCGTCATCATATAGCTACTCCCACCAGTCTCCTCCCGGCTAGATAAATGACAGGTAGTTCAAGGCATCTAGTTACATTAGTCAAGCATTATGTCAATGACACCAGTCTGACACTTATTCAGCTCCAATGACAGAACCCTTCATCTGTATCGAAGCAAATGACAAGAGATCATGAGCTAGAAGGAGGAGTTAGAGTGGGTGGCCAATATAGGGGGATTCCAGAGGCTGGAGGACTTTAGAGGAATCAGGTAGCAGCAGTACTTGAGAAGTGACCCCAGGGGGATGCGGACAGACAGGATACTCGATTATGAAGACCTCAGTAACCTGAACCTCAGTCTGGGTTCTCTCAGACAGTTTAAGTGCCAGGTGTATGCAGCCAGTGGTGTAAAGTACTTAAGTAAAAATACTTTAAAGTACTACTGTCACGTCCTGACCCTTGTAAGAGGTCATTTTCCATAGTAGAGTGGTCAGGGCGTGACAGGTGGGTGTTTTGGTTTTCTGTTTCTTATGGGATTTTCTAGATTTCTATTTCTATGTTTTGGCCAGGTATGGTTTCCAATCAGTGGCAGCTGTCTATCATTGTCTCTGATTGGAAGCCATACTTAGGCAGCCTGTTTTTCATGTGTGGGTAGTTGCTTTCCGTTTAGTCAAGTGTACCTTACGGAACTGTTGTCGGTCGTTTGTTGTTTTGTTGAAGTGTTTTTCATTAAAGAAAAGAATGAGCACTATACACGCTGCGCCTTGGTCTCCTTTAGACGACCCTCATTACAGAACTACCCACCATGATTGGATCAAGCGGCGTGCCCGGGCTGAAATGGACACCTGGTCACATAGTGAGTGGACGGAGAGGAGAAATTAGACCTGGGGCCAGGTAATTGAGAGATACCGTAGTCTACCTGGGAAGAACGAGAGGCAGCCCCCAAAAATATTTTTTTTGGGGGGGCACACGGGTAGTTTGGCTGGGCCAGGGGTGAGGCCTGAGTCACCTCCCCGTGCTTTGTGTGGTGAGCATGTGCCTGCCTCTCGCATTCTCTCTCCAGTGCGCCTCCATAGCACAGTATGTCCTGTGCCTGCTCCTCGCGCTCTCCCTCCAGTGCGCCTCCATCATCCAGTATGTCCTGTGCCTGTTCGTCGCACTTTCCCTCCAGTGCGCATCCATAACCCAGTACAGCCGGTGCCTGCTTTGAGCACTCGGTCCTCAGTGCGTCTCCCCAGTCCGGTGAGACCGGTTCCTGCTCCACGTACAAAGCCTCCAGTGATAACCGATGGTCCGAAGCCTGTAGAGATGATCCATGGCACTAAGCCTCTAGTGATGATCCATGGCCCGGAGCCTGTAGGGATATTCCATGGCACAAAGCCTGAAGAGGTAATCCATGGCCCGGAACCTGAAGAAATAATCCTTGGCAAAAAGCCTGGAGGGATTATAAATGGTCCGGAGCCTGTAGGGATAAACCATGGCACGAAGCCTGTAGAGATAATCCATGGTAAGAAGCCTCCAGTGATGATCCTTGGTGCGGAACCTGTAGAGATGATCCATGGCATGGAGCCAGCAGCAACGGTCATTAGTCCGGAACCTACTATGACGCCTCCCAGTCCGGAGCCTCCGGCGACGCTTTTCCATCCGGAGCCTCCGGCGACGCTCATCAGTTCGGCGCCTCCGGCGACGCTCTTCAGTCCGGAGCCTCCGGCGACGCTCTTCAGTCCGGTGCCTCCGGCGACGCTCTTCAGTCCGGAGCCTCCGGCGACGCTCTTCAGTCCGGAGCCTCCGGCGACGCTCTTCAGTCCGGAGCCTCCAGTGGCGGCCTGCTGCCCGGATCCTCCAGCGGTGGCCTGTAGGTCAGAACCTCCAGCGGTGGTCTACAGCACAGAGTTTCCGATAATGATCTACAGTCCAATTTCTCCGATAATGATCCACAGGCCAGTGTTACAGAAGCGGAGGATCAGAGGGAGAGGAAGGTTCTGGGTGTAGCACATGAGTCGCCATAGACTTTTGTCACCCTCCCTGCCCTCCCTTTGTGTTTGGGGTTGATTTTGTTGGGTTTTGTTTGGGTGCAGTCGGAGTCTGCACCTTTGGGGGGGGGGGTACTGTCACGTCCTGAGCCTTGTAAGAGGTCATTTTCCATAGTAGAGTGGTCAGGGCGTGACAGGTGGGTGTTTTGGGTGGTTTTGTTTTTCTGTTTCTTATGGGGTTTTCTAGATTTCTATTTCTATGTTTTGGCCAGGTATGGTTTCCAATCAGAGGCAGCTGTTTATCATTGTCTCTGATTGGAAGCCATACTTAGGCAGCCTGTTTTTCATGTGTGGGTAGTTGTTTTCCCTTTAGTCAAGTGTACCTTACGGAACTGTTGTCGGTCGTTTGTTGTTTTGTTGAAGTGTTCTTCATTAAAGAAAAGAATGAGCACTATACACGCTGCGCCTTGGTCTCCTTTAGACGACCCTCATTACAACTACTTAAGTAGTTTTTTGGGATATCTGTACTTTACTTTACTATTTATATGTTTGACAACTTCTACTTTACTACATTCCTGAAGAAAATGATGTACCTTTTACTCCATACATTTTCCCTGACATCCAAAAGTACTTGTTACATTTTGAATGCTTAGCAGGACAGAAAATGGTCCAATTCATGCACTTATCAAGAGATCTTTTGATACTTAAGTATATTTAAAACCAAATACTTTTAGACTTTTACTCAATTAGTATTTTAATGAGTGACTTTCACTTTTGCTTGAGGCAATTTCGATGAAGTTGTCTTTACTTTTACTCAAGTATGAAAATCAAGTACTTTTTACACCACTGTTTGCAGTTGTGTGTGCATCTGTCTACGGAGATCAGTTCAAAAGGGAATCAAAAGAGCTAAGGTATAGGGTACAGTTGGCAAGATAGTGGTGGCATTTCTGGTAACATCTGAAGCGATTTCAAACACACTAAACAATAGGATCAATGGATTGTTCGACAGCCCCAGTGGAGAACAGTTATTAATGCAACATGTGGCAGGTTTCTTACATCAAGCCGATCTGTAAATGCATAATTTAATGCAGCGTTGAACCAATCAAAACCAAATCTGAACCTGGAAAGAATACAAAAAAAGACTAAAGAATTGTCTTTATCATAAAAAAACATTTGTATGGCTGTTTTAAAAAACAGTTGATGACAGAGATTTAATTAAATGAGCTGATTGCTTAATTGATCGAGCAGTGGTTGTGTACAACTAATTAGCTTAAGCAAGATAGCCAGTGGAAACAACGCGTCAACAATTCCCTGATGTCAACAGTGGACGGGCCTGGGAGGGAGCCTGCACCAACAAACAACTCAATGGACTGCTCCTTTAATTTTCCCATTCTGATCCAGCATACAGTGTATTGATTGTGGTAATGCCTGTCTGTGGGGACGATTCATACCCTCTGATCTGTACTTCACAGAGGACATTCCACTTCCTGGCTTCTGTCCATTGTTGTCTCTACTCATGCCATCTCTAGTATTGAAAGTCGTTCACAACAGCCTTTAACCATTAGGCCTTTTCATCCTGATAACACAGCAAACAGAATGTCCTGGTAACCACTGCTATACTCTCTAACCTGTTCCACAATTCAGATGGTGTCCTCCACAACTTCAAATCACATTTTATTGGTCACATACATATGGTTAGTAGATGTTATTGCGAGTGTAGCGAAACGCTTGTGCTTCTAGTTCCGGCATTGCAGTAATATCTAACAGTAATCTAACAATTCCACAACAACTACCTAATTAATACACACAAATCTAAGTAAAGTGATGGAATAAGAATATGTACATATAAATATATGGATGAGCGATGACCGAGCGGCATAGGCTAGTTGCAATAGATGGTATAAAATACAGTATATACATATGTGATGAGTAATGCATTATTGCATTATTACGTAAACATTATTAAAGTGACTAGTGATCCATTTATTAAAGTGACCAATGATTTCAAGTCTGTATTTAGGCATGTATGTGTTAGTGATGGCTGTTTAACAGTCTGATGGCCTTGAGATAGAAGCTGTTTTTCAGTCTCTCGGTCCCAGCTTTGATGCACCTGTAATGACCTCGCCTTCTGGATGGTAGTGGGGTGAACAGGAAGTGGCTTGGGTGGTTGTTGTCCTTGATGATCTTTTTGGCCTTCCTGTGACATTGGGGGCTGTAGGTGTCCTGGACGGCAGGTAGTTTGCCCCCGGTGATGCGTTGTGCAGACCGCACCACCCTCTGGAGAGCCTTGCAGTTGTGGGCGGTGCAGTTGCCGTACCAGGCGGTGATACAGCCCGACAGGATGGTCTCAATCGTGCATCTGTGTAAGGACCGACGCCGGAGACGAGAAGCAGGTACGGGGAGTTGACATTTAATTAGGAACAGACAAAGAGCAAGACAGAAACAGCGTCAACACACGGATATACAATGACAAACGACAATCAATGCAGCAACAGAGATGGGGAACTGAAAAATATAGGGGAGGTAATAAACAGTTGATTCAGTCCAGGTGAGTCCAATAATACGCTGATGCACATGATGGGGGAAGGCGGGTGTACGTAATGATGGTGGCAGGAGTCCGCGATGCTGGGGAGCCTGGCCCCTCGAGCGCCAGGGGGGAAGAGCGGGAGCAGGCATGACAATCTGTCAAAGTTTGTGAGGGTTTTAGGTGGCAAGCCAAATTTCTTCAGCCTCTTGAGGTTGAAGAGGCGCTGTTGTGCCTTCTTCACCACACTGTCTGTGTGGGTGGACCATTTCAGTTTGTCCGTGATGTGTACGCCGAGGAACTTAAAACTTTCCACCTTCTCCACTGCTGTCCCGTCGATGTGGATAGGGGGGTGCTCCCTCTGCTGTTTCCTGAAGTCCACGATCATCTGCTTTGTTTTGTTGGCATTGAGTGAGAGGTGGTTTTCCTGACACCACACTCCGAGTGCCCTCACCTCCTCCCTGTAGGAGGTCTCGTTGTTGTTGGTAATCAAGCCCACAACTATTGTGTTGTCTGCAAACTTGATGATTGAGTTGGAGGCGTGCATGGCCACACAGTCATGGGTGAACAGGGAGTACAGGAGGGGGCTGAGCATGCACCTTTGTGGGGCCCCAGTGTTGAGGATCAGCGAAGTGGAGATGTTGTTTCCTACCTTCACCACCTGGGGGCGGCCCATCAGGAAGCCCAGGACCCAATTGCACAGGGCGGGGTTGAGACCCAAGGCCTCAAGCTTAATGATGAGCTTGGAGGGTACTATGGTGTTAAATGCTGAGCTGTAGTCAATGAACAGCATTCTTACATAGGTATTCCTCTTGTCCAGATGGGATAGGGCAGTGTGCAGTGTGATGGCGATTGCGTCGTCTGTGGACCTATTGGGGCGGTATGCAAATTGAAGTGGGTCTAGGGTGGCAGGTAAGGTGGTGATATGATCCTTGACTAGTCTCTCAAAGCTCTTCATGATGACAGAAGTGAGTGCTAAGGGGACGATAGTCATTTAGTTCAGTTACCTTTTCCTTCTTGGGTACAGGAACAATGGTGGCCATCTTGAAGAATGTTGGGACAGCAGACTGGGATAGGGAGAGATTGAATATGTCCATAAACACACCAGCTAGCTGGTCTGTGTATGCTCTGAGGACGCGGCTAGGGATACCGTCTGGGCCTGCAGCCTTCCCTAGGCTTAACACGTTTAAATGTCTTACTCACGTTCGCTACGGAGAAGGAGAGGGAGGGCCTTGGTAGCGGGCCGCATCTGTGGCGCTGTATTATCCTCAAAGTGAGCAAAAAAGGTGTTTAGTTTGTCTGGAAGCAAGACATCGGTGTCCGTGACGTGGCTGGTTTTCTTTTTCTAGTCCGTGATTGCCTGTAGACCCTGCCACAAATGTCTTGTGTCTGAGCCGTTGAATTGCGACTCCCCTTTGTCCCTATACTGACATTTCACTTGTCTGATTGCCTTGCGGAGGGAATAACTACACTGTTTGTATTCGGCCATATGCCCAGTCGTCTTGCCATGGATAAATGCGGTGGTTCACGCTTTCAGTTTTGCGCGAATGCTGCCATCTATACATGATTTCTGGTTAGGGTAGGTTTTAATAGTCACAGTGGGGACAACATCTCCAATGCACTTCCTTTTAAACTCACTCACCGAATCAGCGTATAAATCGATATTATTCTCTGAGGTTGCCCGGGACATTTCCCAGTCCTCGTGATCAAAACAATCTTGAAGCATGGATTTCCGATTGGTCAGACCAGCTTTGAATAGTTCTCGTCATGGGTACATCCTGTTTGAGTTTCTGCCTATAAGGACAGGAGGAGCAAACTGGAGACATGGTTAGATTTGCCAAAGGGAGGGCGGGGGAGGGCCTTGTATGCATCGAGGAAGTTAGAGTAGCAGTAATCGTTTTGTTGCCGATCTTACTTTGCTACCTGACTACCTCACGGTTTTTACTTTTTCATTACCGTATATTTTTAGTTTTTCCCTAACTCAACTTTTTTCATTCAACTTTTTCACCCCGGAGGTTTTATCTGGACATGGTTCGTCAGGACTTCAAACAGCCGAAGCTAAGTAACATTAACATGATGCCTTCTAATTGCAGTCGTTGTACTTATAATATACAGGAGAACGATCGCCTTACGGCAAGGATAGCTGTGCTGCAAGCCCAGCTTCAGACGCAATCCTTAGGCAAGGGTAATTTCAGTGTAGGAAAGGATGAAACAGCGTCTGTACCACCAGTGTGTACAGATAGTAACGTTAGTATAAAGCTTAGTGGAGTCTGCCACTAGCACAGTCAGTGTAGTCAGCTCAGCTTTCCCCATTGAGACCGTGTCTGTGCCTCGATCTAGGTTGGGCAAAATTAAAGATGGCGGTGTTCGCTTTAGCAATCTCACTAGTATAAAGACCTCCTCCATTCCTGCCATTATTGAAAGAGATTGTGATACCTCACATCTCAAAATTGGGTTACTTAATGTTAGATCCCTCACTTCCAAGGCAGTTATAGTCAATTAACTAATCACTGATCATAATCTTGATGTGATTGGCCTGACTGAAACATGGCTTAAGCCTGATGAATTTACTGTGTTAAATGAGGCCTCACCCCCTGGTTACACTAGTGACCATACCCCCCGTGCATCCGGCAAAGGCGGAGGTGTTGCTAACATTTATGAAAGCAAATTTCAATTTACAAAAAAAAAACAATGACGTTTTCATCTTTTGAGCTTCTAGTCATGAAATCTATGCAGCCTACTCAATCACTTTTTATAGCTACTGTTTACAGGCCTCCTGGGCCATATGCAGTGTTCCTCACTGAGTTCCCTGAATTCCTATCGGATCTTGTAGTCATAGCAGATAATATTCTAATTTTTGGTGACTTTAACATTCACATGGAAAGTCCACAGACCCACTCCAAAAGGCTTTCGGAGCCATCATCGACTCAGTGGGTTTTGTCCAACATGTCTCTGGACCTACTCACTGCCACAGTCATACTCTGGACCTAGTTTTGTCCCATGGAATAAATGTTGTGGATCTTAATGTTTTTCCTCATAATCCTGGATTATCGGACCACCATTTTATTGCGTTTGCAATTGCAACAAATAATCTGCTCAGACCCCAACCAAGGAGCATTAAAAGTCGTGCTATAAATTCTCAGACAACCCAAAGATTCCTTGATGCCCTTCCAGACTCCCTCTGCCTACCCAAGGATGTCAGAGGACAAAAATCAGTTAACCACCTAACCGAGGAACTCAATTTAACCTTGCGCAATACCCTAGATGCAGTTGCACCCCTAAAACTAAAAACATCTGTCATAAGAAACTAGCTCCCTGGTATACAGAAAATACACGAGCTCTGAAGCAAGCTTCCAGAAAATTGGAACGGAAATGGCGCCACACCAAACTGGAAGTCTTCCGATTAGCTTGGAAAGACAGTACCGTGGAGTATCGAAGAGCCCTCACTGCTGCTCGATCATCCTATTTTTCCAACTTAATTGAGGAAAATAAGAACAATCCGAAATTTCTTTTTGATACTGTCGCAAAGCTAACTAAAAAGCAGCATTCGCAAATGGAGGATGGCTTTCACTTCAGCAGTAATAAATTTATGAACTTCTTTGAGGAAAAGATCATGATCATTAGAAAGCAAATTACGGACTCCTCTTTAAATCTGCGTATTCCAAAGCTCCATTGTCCTGAGTCTGCACAACTCTGCCAGGACCTAGGATCAAGGGAGATACTAAGGTGTTTTAGCACTATATCTCTTGACACAATGATGAAAATAATCATGGCCTCTAAACCCTCAAGCTGCATACTTTTTATTTTATTTTTTAAATCTTTATTTTAACAGGGAAAACAGACTGAGACATGGATCTCTTTTACGGCTGTGCCCTGTGTAAACATGTTGACATGTACAATTTTAGGCATACAGACAAGAACATTTCAAACATACAAAACAAAGACACAATTCAACAGAAACAATCACAGACAACATCATATTGATCCTCCATAACATTTAAACATACTGGACAGATAACATACTGGACCCTATTCCAACTAAACTACTGAAAGAGCTGCTTCCTGTTCTTGGCCCTCCTATGTTGAACATAATAAACGGCTCTCTATCCACCGGATGTGTACCAAGCTCACTAAAAGTGCCAGTAATAAAGCCTCTCTTGAAAAAGCCGAATCTTGACCCAGAAATTATAAAAAACTATCGGCCTATATCGAATCTTCCATTCCTCTCAAAAAAAATTGAAAAAGCTGTTGCGCAGCAACTCACTGCCTTCCTGAAGACAAACAATGTATACGAAACGCTTCAGTCTGGTTTTAGACCCCATCATAGCACTGAGACTGCACTTGTGAAGGTGGTAAATGACCTTTTAATGACGTCAGACCGAGGCTCTGCATCTGTCCTCGTGCTCCTAGATCTTAGTGCTGCTTTTGATACCATCGATCACCACATTCTTTTGGAAAGATTGGAAACCCAAATTGGTCTACATGGACAAGTTCTGGCCTGGTTTAGATCTTATCTGTCGGAAAGATATCAGTTTGTCTCTGTGAATGGTTTGTCCTCTGACAAATCAACTGTAAATTTCGGTGTTCCTCAAGGTTCCGTTTTAGGACCACTATTGTTTTCACTATATATTTTACCTCTTGGGGATGTCATTCGAAAACATAATGTTAAATTTCACTGCTATGCGGACGACACACAGCTGTACATTTCAATGAAACATGGTGAAGCCCCAAAATTGCCCTCGCTAGAAGCCTGTGTTTCAGACATAAAGAAGTGGATGGCTGCAAACTTTCTACTTTTAAACTCGGACAAAACAGAGATGCTTGTTCTAGGTCCCAAGAAACAAAGAGATCTTCTGTTGAATCTGACAATTAAACTGGATGGTTGTACAGTCGTCTCAAATAAAACTGTGAAGGACCTCGGCGTTACTCTGGACCCTGATCTCTCTTTTGAAGAACATATCAAGACTGTTTCAAGGACAGCTTTTTTCCATCTACGTATCCATGCTTTTGTTACTTCTAGGCTGGACTACTGCAATGCTCTACTTTCCGGCTACCCGGATAAAGCACTAAACAAACTTCAGTTAGTGCTAAATACGGCTGCTAGAATCCTGACTAGAACCAAAAATGTTGATCATATTACTCCAGTGCTAGCCTCCCTACACTGGCTTCCTGTTAAGGCAAGGGCTGATTTCAAGGTTTTACTGCTAACCTACAAAGCATTACATGGGCTTGCTCCTACCTATCTTTCCGATTTGGTCCTGCCGTACATACCTACACGTACGCTACGGTCACAAGATGCAGGCCTCCTAATTGTCCCTAGAATTTCTAAGCAAACGGCTGGAGGTAGGGCTTTCTCCTATAGAGCTCCATTTTTATGGAATGGTCTGCCTACCCATGTGAGAGACGCAGACTCAGTCTCAACCTTTAAGTCTTTACTGAAGACTTATCTCTTCAGTAGGTCCTATGATTAAGTATAGTCTGGCCCAGGAGTGTGAAGGTGAACGGAAAGGCTGGAGCAATGAACCGCCCTTGCTGTCTCTGCCTTGCCGGTTCCCCTCTCTCCACTGGGATTATGTGGAATATTGAGATTTTTTGAAAAATGTATCTATGACTAAATGTTAATTATTGCACCTAGGTACATACCGTACACACTCCCCAACCACCATATCTGATAGGTCATTAAAGACATCAGGCATCTGTCTGTGGTGAGGCTTCACTCACAATGATTCCAAGCAGAGTGTGAAAAAAATATATGAATTATGCAGGATCACGTCCCAGGTTACTACTTTGATTTCCTGGATACATTTGACTGTAGGGGGGGTTCTACCTAAACAATTCATTGTTACATAAACAGGACAGGGATGGAGAATGCATTCCACTGGCTGTAACTGCTTGCTCTTATCAGAAGGCTAAGGTGAACAAGGTTTTCTAATGTAAGAACTCTGTCACAGAGAAAATTAAAATGGGGCTTGGAAGTGAAACAGCGGCATTCCACACTCTATCCCCTCTGCCAGAGGCCTGAATTTAGGGACTTCCGTTTCAAGCACAGCTCTCCGCTGATTCGCTACCCAGATCTGCACTTCTTTATGTAAAAGTTGTGAGGTTGGGCACAAGGACTTTTATTGTGTACATTGACAGGCAGCCCCCTCGCAACAGCAGTTGTCTGGAATGGAGCACCCAGGCCCTCACCAGCTTTTCTCAGCCATGGTGAAAAAGATGGCCATTTAATGGGAGATGTCTTTGTGATGAGCATGCCCTTTGACCCTGTAATTGTCTGGTGTTACAGGAAGTACATTCTATCATTATCAAAAGGTCGTTATAGGAATCCCTGACGCTACCATCCCTCCTTTGATGTCTCAGAAATAGAATGTTTTTACTATCGTGAAAAGCTTATTTGAGACAGAAAAGAGCCCTCAATACATTTCCCAGAATACAGAAGGTTTATTTAGGTATAAGCAGCTTCATTTATGTATTTAGATAAATTATTAAAGTAATGTTGCTACTTTGAGGGTAAATATCAAAGTATTCACTGGGGCCTTGTGGCCAACAACAAGCTAGCATGCTGGCATTCTGTGTCCAGTATGACGCTTGGCCTGGATAGCAAGGAGATAAGGGCGATAACTTTTGATCACTCTGGCATAGTAATCAATTGAGGCTGATATGAATTCCAACACAGCAAGACCAGACTAGACACATTCTTTTCAGACTGAATGCATCTGACGTTTCATGCAGCTGTCAGATGTGGATGATGCCCATCGAAGAATAGACCAGACAGACAGCATATGGACATTTGAAATCATCTGTGTTTAACCTTTTACTGCAGGGTCACACAGTTTCGTTATATTTCAGTCTTCTGTGATATGTATAAAGTGTTATATTGGGATGCAAACTCAAAATGGAATACATTTCAACTCTATATCTGACATGGTACAGGTGTCTTCTTTTTTTGTAAGCCCATAACCATGTGTTTGAGGTAGTTGCTAGTCTAAAAAAATCTACTTTGAAACAAAAATACATCCCAAAAGACTGAAATATAACAAAACTATTTGACATAGAAACACCAGATTTTCTGCAGGTTTAAAAAAATAATGTTTATTAATTATGAAATTACAAAAAATATTAATAACATTCCACCCATAAGCCCATTAGGTCATTTGACTGCAGGAAAGGGGAACATGTTTGAAATTAAACTGACAACGTGAATTGAGTGCTGTTAATCCAAATCCATAGTAAGAAATCAAGAACAGGACCAACAGTAAAGACTGAGGATGTAGCCTATAAATTCATATGACGTAACCTGCTATCTACCCCTGCTATCTGTATTTTTAACATGATAGCTATGGCATTCCGACAGTAGTCCAAAACTAGCATAACCTTCCTGAGAGACAAGGGGTGTGGGATAAAAGGGGAGGTGGGAAGAGGATGTAAAGGGGTAAGAGGGAAGGGAAGTCAGACATGCAAAGGAAGGGTTATAGGGGAAAGAGGGAAGCCATGACCGTCTGTCTAAACAAACAAAAACAGACAAACGGTATGAAAAAAATGCTTTGAAATGACCGATCTATAAATAAGGATATTATATGCACCACCAGGCCACCGCACCCTTCCACTGATCATGTTGTTGACATACGTGTTTTACTAGCCTGAGTTATGATACTCTACACCACCATTCATTTTTCACATCGTGAATAAAAAAAAAAAAATGGACATTAATTGTGTGTTTGGTGTAAGCTTACCTTTTTGATCACCGTGTGGTTCTCTCTCGGACAAGTTGGGAGTTCCCTGCCAAGAGGGGTGACATGGAGGCCCGGCTGGCTTTGCTAGCCTAGCTAGCATGGAGCCTCAAGTGGAGGACGCTAACAAAAGTTTTCAATGCTGCAGGAGCTGTGTTTAATTTCCTTTATAACGGGACAATGTGGACCAACAAGACTTCCAATGTAGCAGCTGTTTGCTTGCAGAGGACTACAGGAGCAAAGTGCCTACTCTTAGCAAACAAGTAGCGAACCTAAGCAAGCTACTGGGGAATCCACGCCCGCCTGCTTTTTCTTTCTCCTCCACTCTAGTAGTCGGACGCCACTCTGGCCTGATAGAAGTGTCGCCGCCGTGTCGGCTCTCCACAGCCAACTGGCCGGTACTCTGCAGGGATCCCTCCCAGAAGGGGTCTCCCCCTTCCTTGGAGAATGGAGTTGGTGGGATGATCCTGGTGGATGTTCCTGTTCTCAATCCTACCAACCAGACATGGAGATATGTCACTCGCAGTGAAAACTGAAAACATTGTCCTCTTGCAACGGGGATCTCCTTGGAGATGTTATGCCCGGACCGGACGCAGACCAGAAACAGCTTCGCTGCCCTGGATCCAGAGGCTCTGGCACCTTCTTACATGGCGGCTTCTGATTCGAGATTGGATCCGGAGGAACCTGCACCTTCGTCCTCTGTTCTGTCTCCCTCTCGGGTACCTCGGGTTCAGATCCTCAGAGCTCTCACCCTCATCAGACTGTGAGGCTGTCTGAGACTCCGGCCCATTCATTATCCACCATGGATACTACAGCTGGCTCGGGTCCATTGGGCCCCACTGCCCTTTGGTCCTCGAGGGTTTTGCAAAACCACTTGAGGTGAAAGAAAGGCGGGACCTCCTCAACCATTGCACCAGCTGTCGTCATCGACAGTTCTATGGTAGGAAACATCATGGTTCCCGGGGGAAAAACTCTGTGCTATCCTGGAGTACTGGACATTACAAGGCTGCTTCTGTTTCAAACTACATTAGGGGGGCTAGCTCGGAACTTCTGAAAATAGATTGTAAAGACCTGATTCTAGCACTGAAAGATTCCAAAAAACAAACAATTATTTTAGGTCCGGTACCATCTTTGGGCCACGGGTGTTAAAGAATTCAGCAGGCTACTGTTGAAATCACTTTTGCAGATAACTTTGACACCTTCTGGAAACAGAAGATGATCTAAAGGAATGATGGATTCCATCCAAATCATCTTGGCTCCTGGACTCAGTCCATGCATTTCAAGGCTGCGTTGAGACAATGACTTATCAATGACCCAAGCCCAGCTCAGATAATCCCTACCATTCTGTCGCTGAGTTGTCATAATTCTGCAGCAAATGTACATTATCCCAGGGGCATTGGCAGACATAATGTAAGTAACCTAATTTATGTCCCTCTAACTGCCCTGAAAGCCTCTGTTGATCCAACAGCTATTGTATGCAGTAATCATGTGCCAATGACCAGGGTTCATGTGCCCTAGTAGGAAGTCCACTGTGTGCAGCTCCCCCTACACTATTAGCTAAAACATAAATAACATGAGCATGTCTACTTCTGCTAAGCTTCCAATTAAAGCAATAAAGAAAATCAAGCATCCCAGAAAAGTGCTAAAAAAAAAGAAACAAGGTTCATGAAATCAATAACTTGCTAATAACAGATGGCATTCATATTCTGAAACTCACTTAGATAATACATTTGATGATACAGTGGTAGCAATACATGGTTATAACATTTACAGAAAATACAGAAATGCCAATGGTGGGGGTGTTGCTGTTTATATTCAGAACCACATTCCTGTAAAGCTTAGAGAGGATCTTATGTTAAATACTGTTGAAGTAATATGGCTACAGGTTCATCTGCTTCACTTAAAGCCCATTCTTGTGGGAAGCTGCTATAAACAACCAAGTGCTAACAGTCAGTATCTGGATAATACAGTTGTGTATGTAAACTCGTTTTTCAACCACTCCACACATTTCTTGTTAACAAACTATAGTTTTGGCAAGTCGGTTAGGACATCAGATTATTTCACTTATAATTCACTGTATCACTATTCCAGGGGGTCAAAAGTTTACATAAACTAAGTTGACTGTGCCCTTAAACAGCTTGGAAAATATCATAAAATTATGTCATGGCTTTAGAAGCTTCTGATAGGCTAATTTACATCATTTGAGTCAATTGGAGGTGTACCTGTGGATGTATTTCAAGGCCTACCTTCAAACTCAGTGCCTCTTTGCTTGACATCATGGGAGAATCTTTAAAGACTTTAAAAACCTTAAATAAAATTTTGGGCAAAAAGGCAAACTCGGCTCCATCATTCATTGAATCAGATGGCTCATTCATTACAAAACCCACTGATATTGGCAATTACTTGAATTATTTTTTTACTGGCAAGATTAGCTAACTTAGGCATGACATGCCAGCAACAAATGCTGACACTACACACTAACTAACTGATCAAATTATGAAAGACAAGCATTGTAATTTTGAATTCCGTTAAGTCAGTGTGGAAGAGGTGAAAACAATATTGTTGTCTATCAACAATGACAAGCCACCGGGGTCTGACAACTTGGATGGAAGATTACTGAAGATAATAGTGAACGATATTGCCACTCCTATTTGCAATATTATCATTAATCTATGCCTACTAGAAAGTGTGTGGAGGGAAGCAAAAGTCTTCCCTGGAGGGAAGCAAAAGTCATTCCGCTACCCAAGAATAGTAAAGCCCCGTTCACTGGCTCAAATAGCCGACCAATCAGCCTGTAACCAACCCTTAGTAAACTTTTGGAAAAAATTGT
Organism: Salmo salar; assembly: GCF_965601325.2. Taxonomy (NCBI): domain Eukaryota; kingdom Metazoa; phylum Chordata; class Actinopteri; order Salmoniformes; family Salmonidae; genus Salmo; species Salmo salar. The sequence goes on from NC_138299.1 coordinate 118,782,266, forward strand.
GTTAGAGCAGATACAATGCTATTTTACTGTAAACAAATTGACAACAGACTTTAGCACGCATATAGAGAAGGACATTCAACAAACACGCCACTTACACAAATGACTGATTATTGTCTGAGAGAAATTGATGATAAAAAGACTGTGGGAGCTGTTTTGTAAGACTTCAATGCGCCTTTTGACATTATTGATCATAGTCTGCCGCTGAAAAAACATATGTGTTATGGCTTTACACTCCCTGCTATATTGTGGATAAAGAGTTAACTGTCTAACAAAACACATAGGGTGTTCTTTAATGGAATCCTCTCCAACATAATCCAGGTAGAATCAGGAATTCCCTAGGGCAGCTGTCTTGGCCCCTTACTTTTTCAATCTAATGACTTGCCACTGTCTTTGAGTAAAGCCAGTATGTCTATGTATGCAGACGACTCATCACTATACACGTCATCTACTACAGCGAGTGAAATCACTGCAACCCTTAACAAAGAGCTGCAGTTAGTTACAGAATGGGTGGCAAGGAATAAGTTAGTCGTAAATCTTAAAACTAAAAGCATTGTATTTGGGACAAATCATTCACTAAACCCTAAACCTTAGATAAATATCATTCATAAATCTTGTTATGAATAATGTGGAAATTGAGCAAGTTGAATTGACTATCTGTATTGTGTCCAGCCACCCACCACCTGCCAACCTCTCTTTACGCTACTGCTACTCTCTGTTAATCATATATGCATAGTCACTTTAACCATATCTACATGTACATACTACTTCAATCAGCCTGACTAACCGGTGTCTGTATGTAGCCTCGCTAATTTTATAGACTTGCTACTGTATATAGCCTCGCTACTGTTTTTCACTGTTGTTTTTATTTCTTTACTTACCTATTGTTCACCTAATACCTTTTTTTGCACTATTGGTTAGAGCCTGTAAGTATGCATTTCACTGGAGGGTCTACACCTGTTGTATTCGGCGCACCTGAAAAACTTTGATTTGATTTGACTAAACTGCTTGGAGTAACCCTGGATTGTAAACTGTCATGGTCAAAACATGTTGATACAACAGTAGCTAAGATGGGGAGAAGTCTGTCCATAATAAAGCACTGCTCTGCCTTCTTAACAACACTATCAACAAGGCAGGTCCAACAGGCCATAGTTTTGTTGCACCTGGACTACTGTTCAGTCATATGGTTACGTGCCACAAAGAGGGACCTCGTAAAATTACAATTGGCTCAGAACAGGGCAGCACGTCTGGGCCGTAAAGGTACACAGAGAGTTAATATTAATAATATGCATGTAAATCTCTCATGGCTTAAAGAGGAGGAGAGATTGACTTCATCACTACTTGTTTTTGTAAGAAGTGTTGACATGCTGAAGGTACCGAAATGTCTGTTCAAACTACTAGCACACAGCTTGGACACCCATGCATACCTCACAAGACATGCTACCAGAGGTCACTTCACAATCCCCAAGTCAAGAACAGACTATGGGAGGCACATAGCACTACATATAGCCATGACTACATGGAACTCTATTCCACATCACGTAACTGATGCAAGCAGTAGAATCCGATTTAAAAAACAGATAAAAATACACCTTATGGAACAAAGGAGACTGTGAAGAGAAACACACACAGGAACAGACACATGCATTCGCACACATGCTAGCATGCACACTCTACACACGTACATTGTGTAATATTGTTGTAAGGTGGTGTTATACATTTTGTATTGTAGATATGTTGTGGTGTAATAATGTTATATGATGTACTGTTTTATTTGTGATGTAAGTGCCTTAATGTGTTTGGACCCCAGGAAGACTAGCTAATGGGGATCCCTAATAAATACAAATACAATGTGTCTTGTTTCCATCCATAAGCAAACATTTTGCCTTAATTTCCCCTCACCTTTTCGCCTAGGAATCATTCTGGTTTGATTTATGTGTAGATTTGGCATACTGCACCCATCACACAGTGATGATATTTGACTCAGGTCTCGTGGTCTGGTGATAACACAGATATGCTATTCACTACTGTGACTGACAAAGATTAACCCTGGTAGGAAGACATGACCTGACAGTAAGTAGCTAGGCTGCTGATTTTCCATATTCCACCAAATGACCCAAAAACATTTGTAACAACCAGTATATCTGCGAAGCACCTAACAAAAACATAGCTAGACCTTAGAGTAGGCTCCCTAAAATTATAAATCATTTCAATCTTTCATTATGGTCAATTGGGTGGTACAAGCCATGAATGCAGATTAGCCGACAGCCATGGTATATCAAACCGTATACCACGGATATAAAAAACATTTATTTTTACTGCTCTAATTACATTGGCAAACAGTTCATAATAGCAATAAGGCACCTCAGGGGTTTGTGGTATATGGCCAATATTCCACGGCCAAGGGCTGTATCCAGGCACTCCGCGTTGCATCTTGCCTAAGAACCACCCTTAGCCGTAGTATATTGGCCATATACCACACCCCCGGTGCCTTATTGCTTAAATATATAATCGCATCAGTGCAATGCTTTTCACAATTGCAGTTATCTGAATAAATAGTCTAATATAGTTTTGATCTAAAAGAAGTAAGCTATAGAACTGATTAGAAAAGTGGTCTCTTTGAGACCATTTTCATATTTTTCATTGCCAGTTACAGATTGCATTCCACAAGAGTCACACATTCTTAAAATTACAGTCTCTGGGTATTCAGTCAAAACAAAATAATTAATCATATACAGTAATAGTGAGGGCATGCATACAGCATGAAAAAAGAGCTTACCTTTTTGTTAATATATGTAGGCTAAATGACACAATCTAATAACCATCTTTCAAGACAGAAATTGCTGTATAGGGGTGACTAATTCAATCCACTTATTCTGTTCACTTACTACTAGTATTTATATGATGACAAATAAATAACTATTTTAAACGCATTGGACACGCACACGTGTTCTGATGTAATTCGCAAAGACTTCCAATTACTTGAATTAATTCGTTATTGTAACTAGTCCACATACATTGGGGCGGTAAGTAGCCTAGTGGTTAGAGCATTGGGCCAGTAACTGAGAAGTTGCTGGATCGAATCCCTGACCTGACAAGGTAAAAATCTGTTCCCTGATAGGCCGTCATTGTAAATAGGAATTTGTTTTTAACTGACTTGCCTAGTTAAATAAAGGTTAAAAAAAAACGTTTGAATTCCATACAGTATAATTTAACTATAACTGACAGTAGAAAATAGATATGCGTTTTACATCCCATGCAGCTATATTAATAATTTGTGATAATAAGATATAATTTTCTTTTCAACTTACATAAACGATTGACCAGAAAAATGTCAGAACAAGGTAGCAACATCACATGTTTGAAGTTTGCTGGGTCTACGCAGCCTTATTCAGAGCGGGGCAGCGTAGCGCTCCATCAAGTAGCCAGCCTTCAGTAGCCAAGCAACCCCGCAAAGTTTCCAATGTACAGTACAGTCACAAAACGATACACCGCTGAAAAACGCATCCTATGCAGAGTTTTCAAGAAGTTAGATCTGCATTAGGTCACATACCTTTCCAGGTCACGGAAAGCAGGAAAAGTCCCACGAACGTGGAAGCGTTCATTCGTAAAGCCATGTCGTCCTGAGAGTGAGTTTGAAGACTGGCCGATCCTGGCAAACTGCAAGACAGACGCTGGGTGCAAGAGGTGTAGGGCAGATAGGGTTGACAGCGACTGTGCTGTTAGTAGGAGGAACTTATAGGGGAGGGAGCTCAATACAGTAAGTAGCCTAATCTTTATGAACAGATAGCCTAAATGATAACATGGTTTGGTACAAGGGTTCCTCAATTGTCTAGAATGGAATAGGATATAATAGAAAAAAATAGCAGCGAGAAGCAATAAACGGGGTTCAAAGGATGACAGAAAGGACACAAGATCTGTTGGATAACAAAGCAAGCACTCATCATGTAGGAACTATCTTATTTTATGTGCAACCAGTGAAAACATTACCATTTGTATCCACAAGGATGATCCAAGAGAAGTTTAGTCTAGTGCTGTAGGTTGGTTATCTTTGAATGCAGGTAATCATTCTTAAAGTCATTACTTAATGTATTGAGTTTCAGTGTTGGGGAAGCTACTCTGAAAATGTAGTTTACTAAGTTACCAATTACTTCACACTGGAATAAGTTAAGCTACACTAAGGCTACCCTTAAGAAAAATATAGTTTACTTAACTAAAGTTAGTTTGAAAAAGTAGTTACACTACATCCAAACTACTTCATAAATTATCATATCTAAATCTGAAATGTCATAGACTACAAATTGCAAGACCAGATCACTCTGAAGTAAGAGTCTGGTGGTGAAGCCATGTTAGGTTGCAGTGACTTCATATTCACATAGCTTCTAAGAACATATACACACAGAAAAAAGGGTAGTAGGAGAACCCTGTTTGGTTCGAGGTAGAACCCTTCTAGGTTCTAGATAGCACTTTTTTAAAAGAGTGTATGTATGGTTTACATATGGGTAACATTTACAAAATGTCATGGCCCAATGTCCACCTGTTCAATTCTTGAAGCCCTTGTGTGATATAGTGCCATCTAGTGGTGTAGAATGACTGTATTCGAATGCAGCAACTAATCATTGTCAAATTCATCAGAGGCTAATTTATTGAGTCTATATACCAAATCTGGAGTCAATCTGACTTATGGTTCATGAGAAGAAGATTTGATTTTCTAAAGTATTTTTTAGCATATGTGCTAACGTGGACCGATAGGTACAGTGCGTCGATATTGAATGCAACAACAATGTTTTCTCAAAACCATTAAAGACTGATGTAATGAGTTTAAATACAAAATCTGGAGTGGATCTGAAGTATACCATCCCCACCGTCAAACATGGAGTTGGAAACATTATGCTTTGGGGGTGTTTTTCTGCTAAGGGGACAGGACAACTTCACCGCATCAAAGGGACGATGGATGGGGCCATGTACCGTCAAATCTTGGGTGAGAACCTCCTTCCCTCAGCCAGGGCATTGAAAATGGATCGTGGATGGGTATTCCAGCATGACAATGACCCAAAACACACGGCCAAGGCAACAAAGGAGTGGCTCAAGAAGAAGCACATTAAGGTCCTGGAGTGGCCTAGCCAGTCTCCAGACCTTAATCCCATAGAAAATCTGTGGAGGGAGCTGAAGGTTCGAGTTGCCAAACGTCAGCCTCGAAACCTTAATGACTTGGAGAAGATCTGCAAAATCCCTCCTGACATGTGTGCAAACCTGGTGGCCAACTACAAGAAACATCTGACCTCTGTGATTGCCAACAAGGGTTTTGCCACCAAGTACTAAGTCATGTTTTGCAGAGGGGTCAAATACTTATTTCCCTCATTAAAATGCAAATCATTTTATAACATTTTTGACATGCGTTTTTCTGGATTTTTTTGTTGTTATTCTGTCTCTCACTGTTCATATAAACCTACCATTAAAATTATAGACTGATCATTTCTTTGTCAGTGGGCAAACCTACAAAATCAGTAGGGGATCAAATACTTTTTTCCCTCACTGTATCTCTAGCTTAAACCTACAGATTTTGATTGGGGTTTTATGTAACACGACTCTGGGGGGTTAAGATATGTAATTTTGCTTTATTTGGACTTTACCAACATTTCCAAGATGGAGGAAAATCTATCCTGATGGACCTTTGTTCAGCATGGGGAAAGACACCTACATATAAAGTTTCAAGTCTCTAGGTTAAACGGGGCAACGGATATAAGGATTTCAGTGAGACTGCTTATAACTGTGCCCGCTATGGGCCAATCGTTACCATTATTTTTTAACAAGTTACTCATGGCCTCAATTTCTGTATGCCAAATTAGAAAAAAGTTACCAATCTATGGAGCTGTACATTGAATAGTAGCCATTGTAGGGTAAGCATAGCCACATGGACATGGTATGTGCTTTATGAAAAGCATTACATAAATCTCAGAGAAGACAATCACCAATGGAGTTATTTATTTCATCTGCATATTTCAGCTTGGCCAGCAGCTGTTGGGTCGTGGGGCCCTAGGGGCCTACAGGGGCCCCTGCAGTCATGGCTGTCCTATCAGATCTCAGGTCCGTGATGAATACTTCCTTGGTGACCACAATACTGACCAGTGAGCACAGACTTATATAACAGATAAATGGTGGGAAAAACCATTGTGAAAGATATGATCGGACTGGGGGTGGCTTAAAATGTAATTATGCTGAAATTATACATCAGCCTGTTATCTTGCCGGATTCGTAACGCAGACATGGCATGGAATGACATTTCAGTTAGTTCCAGAGCATTCCTGAGCACTCCATTGCTTGACTAAGAGCTCTTCCAATTGATAAATCAAGGCCTATTAGAAAACTTAGATTGCTCTGCTGATTCCTCTGCCCCTAAACTGTGTTTTATCTGTGATTTTGGAAACCCAAGCCTCAGTACATTTGCAGCATTGACGAAGAACTTGAGAACTCAAGAAGAAGAAACTACTACTCTTTGCTGAAAGCAAACATCCGGTACATGTAGACAGAAGTCTTTTTTAAGGAGTCCAGAAACAGCCTTTGGCAGTGATTACAGCTGTGATTCTTTCTGTGTAAGTCTCTAAGAACTTTGCAAACCTGGATTGTACAATATTTGCACATAATACTTTTTTAATTCTTGAAGCTCTGTGAAGTTGGTTGTTGATCATTGCAAGACAGCCATTTTCAAGTCTTGCCATAGATTTTAAAGACGATTTAAGACAAAACTGTAACTAGGCCACTCAAGAACATTCAATGTTGTCTTGGTAAGCAAACTCCAGCGTATATTTGGCCTTGTGTTTTAGGTTATTGTCCTGCTGAGGTGAATTAGAATTTGTCTCCCAGTGTCTGTTTGAAAGCAGACTGAACCAGGTTTTCCTCTAGTATTTTGCCTGTGCTTTGCTCTATTCTGTTTCCTTTTATCCTAAAAAACTCCCTAGTCCTTGCCGATGAAAAGCATACCCATAACATGATGCAGACACCACCATGTTTGAAAATATGAAGACTGGTACTCAGTGTTGTTTTGTGTTGGATTTGCCCCAAGCATAACACTTTGTATTCAGGATTTTTTTATTACAGTTTTTCTTTTTTGCCTTATTGCAAACAGGATGCATGTTTTGGAATATTTGTATTCTGTACAGGCTTCCTTCTTTTCACTGTCATTTAGATTAGTATTGTGGAGTAACTACAATGTTGTTGATCCATCCTCATGTCTCTTATCACAGCCATTAAACTCTGTAACTGTTTAAAGTCACCATTGGCCTCATGGTGAAATCCCTGAATGGTTTCCTTTCTCTCCGGCAACTGAGTTAGGAAGGACGCCTGTTTCTTTGTAGTGACTGGGTGTATTGATACACCATCCAAAGTGTAATTAATAACTTCACCATGCTCAAAGGGATATTCAGTGTCTCCTTTTTTTATTTGTACCCATCTACCAATAGGTGCCATTCTTTGTAAGGCATTGGAAAACCTCCCTGGTCTTTGTGGTTGAATCTGTGTTTGAAAATCTGATCGACTGAGGGACCTTACAGATAAATGTATGTGTGGGGTACAGAGATGAGGTAGTCATTCAAAAATCATGTTAAACACTATAATTGCACACAGAGTGAGTCCATGCAACTTACTATGTGACTTGTTAAGCACATTTTTACTCCAAAACTTATTTAGGCTTGCCATAACAAAGGGGTTGAATACTTATTGACTCAAGACATTTCAGCTTTTAATTTTGTATTAATAGACTTTAAAATGAATTTGTTAATTTGACTTAAAAAAATATATATAGATATTTAACCTTTATTTAACTACGCAAGTCAGTTAAGAACAAATTCTTATTTACATTATGGGGTATTGTGTATAGGCCAGTGACACTAAATCTACATTTAATCAATTTTAAATTCAGGCTGTAACAAAACAAAATGTGGAAAAAGTCAAGGGGTGTGAATACTTTCTGATGGTAGTCTATGTGTGGTCAAGACAAAATATTAGTGGGCAAGACAAAGTATTTAAGCGCTTTAAACAGGGTAGGTGCCAGGCGCACTGGTTTGAGTGTGTCAAGAATTGCAACGCTGCTGGGGTTTTCACGCTCAACAGTTTCCGGTGTGTATCAAGAATGGTCCACCAGCCAAAGGACATCCAGCCAACATAACACAACTGTGGGAAGCATTGGAGTCAACATGGGCCAGCATCCCTGTGGAACGCTTTTGACACCTTGTAGAGTCTATTTCGCTCTGAGGGCAAAAGGGTGTGCAACTATTAGGAATGTCTTCCTAATGTTTGTATACTCAGTGTATAGGAATTATATATTATAATGCGTTCTATAATGAGTACATTACGATTAAATTGGCATATGATATACAGTATTATGATGAACTATTACAATTCAAATATTTCATCATTAGTTTGGATATGTTTATTGCTTTATTTCAAGCCTGTGTTTGTTAAGATATGTATTTTATTTATTTATGTTGTGGTGACCTAATGGAGGCCATGGGAGGGGCCTCTGTGGAGTTATCTGCACTTTGCCAATCCCACCCCTGATCAGACTACTGTGAACTTAAAAGCCTTTGTGGTGAGGTACATGCAAGGGGCATCAATAATGATACCATGATTAAAGATGGAAGAGATGTTTGTGCTTCCTTCGAGACAAAAGCTTTTAGTCTTTCATCGTTGCTTCCCGTTACAGTGCATTCGGAAAGTATTCAGTCTTTTTTTTCAATCTTTTTCTACATTTTGTTTTACGTTACAGCCTTATTCTACAATTTATTAAAGACATTTTTTTCCCTCATCAATCTACACACAATACCCCATAATGACAAAGCAAAAACAGGTTTTTAGAATTTTTTGCAAATGTATTAAAAATAAAAAACTGAAATATTACATTTACATAACTATTCAGACCCTTTACTTAGTACATTGTTGAAGCACCTTTGGCAGCGATTACAGCCTCAAGTCTTCTTGGGTATGACGCTACAAGCTTGGCACACCTGTATTTGGCGAGTTTCTCCCATTCTTCTCTGCATATCCTCTCAACCTCTGTCAGGTTGGATGGGGAGCGTCGATGCACAGCTATTTTCCGGTCTCTCTAGAGATGTTTGATCGGGTTCAAGTCAGGGCTCTGGCTGGGACACTCAAGGGCATTCAGAGACTTGTCCCAAAGCCACTCCTGCATTGTCTTGGCTGTGTGCTTAGGGTCATTGTCCTGTTGGAAGGTGAACCTTCGCCTCAGTCTGAGGTCCTGAGCATTCTGGAGCAGGTTTTCATCAAGGATCTCTCTGTACTTTTCTCTGTTCATCTTTCCCTCGATTGTGACTAGTCTCCCAGTCCCTGCTGCTGAAAAACCTCCCCAACAGCATAATGTTGCCACCACCATGCTTAGGCCTGATTGCTGGAGTGCTGCAGAAATGGTTGTCCTTCTGGAAGGTTCTCCCATCTCCACAGAGGAACCCTGGAGCTCTGTCAGAGTGACCATCAGGTTGTTGGTCACAACCCTGACCAAGGCCCTTGTCCCCCGATTGCTCAGTTTGGCCAGGCGGCCAGCTCTAGGAAAAGTCTTGGTGGTTCCAAACTTCTTCCATTTAAGAATGATGGAGGCCACTGTGTTCTTGGGGACCTTCAATGCTGCAGAAATATTTTTGTACCCTTCCCCAGATCTGTGCCTCGACAGAATCCTGTCTCGCCGCTCTACGTACAGTTCCTTCGACATCATGGCTTGGTTTTTTCTCTGTCATGCACTGTCACCTGGGGGACCTTATATAGACAGGTGTGTGCCTTTCCAAATCATGTCCAATCAATTGAATTTACCACAGGTGGATTCCAATCACGTTGTTGAATCATCTCAAGGATGATCAATGGAAACAGGATGCACATGAGCTCAATTTTGAGTCTCATAGCAAAGGGTCTGAATGCTTATGTAAATAAGGTATTTCTGTTTTTTATTTGTAATAAATTTGCTAAAATTAAAAAAAAAGAAATGGGTTTATCATTCTGGCATATTGTGTATAGATTGATGATGACATTTTTTTATCTAATCAATTTTAGAATACGACTGTAAACGTAACAAAATGTGTAAAAAGCCAAGGGGTCTGAATACTTTCCGAATGCGCTGTTTCTGCTGTGTAGTGCTGTGCAGTCCTGTGCAGGGCCGGTGTGTTGCCATCTGGGGGCTCAAACTTTCTAAACCTGTAATGAAGGTCATTCAACAAACCAGACATCTCCTTTTATGCTCAGTAGACTTCATTGCGCTCTGTTTTTCTTTCCCCCCGATTTCAGAAGATGATCTATTTGTGGCGACATTGCTCTGTTTTGATGGAAAAAATAAGATCAACACAGATAAAGGACCACAACTGCCTAACTCTTCTCCTCTTCCTCCTCCTCCTCCACCCTCAATCTACAGCTAATCCATTTTGTCTGGTTCAGTAAACACTCCAATCCACAACACTCACTTCCGGAATACTCCTAGGGAGGGATACAGGTCTGTCTATGAGCAATGCTAATCACACACAATACATAAATATGTTTGAAATTATTTGAAAAGGCTTCAAGGCAACATATTTCTTCATGTTTCAGGTGAAACTTTGATTTAGATTCTCTAGATTATCTTGGTTCAGTTTTTGTGTGTGAAAATGTATACTTTACTATAGGAATACTAGTGCTGTAACCTTTGGTAAGACAGAGGCCAACCGTGTGGTGGCTGGTATGTGGATGAACTTCAGAAGTCAAACAGGGAAATTATGACACCTCTGGATGAAAGGCGGACGTAAACAAAGAGGTTGTTGACGCTTCCACTTCCTGTATGACCTAGCAGGGGCCCCTGTTTCCAAAACCATCTCATTGTTCAACCTAACCATTCAAGGCCAGTGAAATATAACACAGATTAATTCATTCAGTTTAGGCAAATGAACAATTGTAATGTCAACAGAATGTATCATTTTCAGTTTTTCTGTTATGAAGATAATGACCAAGGTGAAGGAAATACTTTTTGTATCCACAATGTAATGTATTGCAACAACAGCCATGAATACAGGAAATGGGGGGATGTGAAAATGTTTTTTATATTTTGTAAAACTGAGCTTGTAAATTGTTAAACTGATTCCAAGGAGTTTTACATTGGTACATCCCCAGAGGGTCACTTATTATGAATAGGGTCACTTATTCTGCTACTACAGAGTGAAGCAGCGGTGGACGATGCCTTGCCTCGTTGGCATGCACATGATAGAATACAATGTGCAGTATTCTTGTGAAACTAAGGTTTAGATCTAAATACAGTATAGCCGTATGGTCAATGGACATTCTGGTAGTAGTGAGGTGAGAGGACAACATAAGACACAGCAGTCAGTAATTTGATTAGCTTGGGAATTCATTCCTACAATTCTTTCAGCCCAGCACAGACTACTCTAGCAGTGGTATGCAGGCTATGCAGGTTAGGTTCCACAATCAGCGGATGGATGGACAATTCTCATCATATCATTGTGTCACATGAGGAAGGATGGAGTTTATAGTTGATGTGTAGAGGAGAGGAAATTGAAAGACAATCCAGTCTTTTCCGCCAATCACTCATGTTTTACTACTAGGTCATGTTACATATGTTTACTGTATATTAGACCATTCCTGAAATACCTGGAAGACAAGAAGCTTATATTGAAACAATATATCATAGCATAGTCATTTTTTCATTAGGGGCGGCGGGTAGCCTAGTGGTTTGAGCGTTGGGCCAGTTAAGGTTGCTAGATCAAAGGTTGCTAGATCAAATCCCTGAGCTGACAAGGTAATAATCTGTCATTCTGCCCCTGAACAAGGCAGTTAACCCACTGTTCCTAGGCTGTCATTGTAAATAAGAATTTGTTCTTAACTGACTTGCCGAGTTAAATAAAAATTAAATTCCAGTCATTTACTATATCACAGCAACGTCACAGCATTCGTCACGACTTCGAAGTTGTGGGTTTTGGAACAATAGAAGTCTTACTGACACTGTGTTGTGATAGGTTGTGTCAGCTCTATTCTTCCGAGGTTATTGAAAGTAAGTGGGTTTATACTTCAATTGTAGGTGTCATCAGCTCTTCCCTTGACCATGAATTATGTAAATATGCAAATGATACAGGTCAAATATTTAGTAGATTTGCTTTGTATTTGTGATGTACATTATAAACAGAGAAGCTGCCGATGTAAACTTTTTTTTACAAAGTCATATCAGGATTCATCTTAAGAATGTGCGCTCTTTACCTGTAATGATATACAATCCTAGGCAGAGGGTTTGGGAAGATTGTGAGCATTTAGTTTGGGAAATAAAATATACTGGGACTGAGTAAGGAAAAGACAACACAAATAAAGTGCCTGGATGTCTCTCCTCCGTGCAGTTCCCAGGGACTGCAAAGACCCTAGAAGACCCAAGAGAGTAAGCTTTTAATTTGGCTGACATATAGGGACAGAAAGACAGGACATTCTGGAATTTTGTGAGGGGACACAGAAAAACCTGCATAGGGTGTTCCAAACAAAGGTCCTGCTTTTATTCAGGCAAAACTGACATCTCTGCTTGTGAAATCAGGATCTTCACAACTTCAGATCTGCATATCTTATTTATTTGAGCATTTTAGGTGATGTTTTGGAAGTGTTTTATTGATGGTTGTCTTTGTGTCCCTTTACATTAAACGTTATACCCATGAGAATCTTAATCTACGTCTGTTGGGAATAAACACACTTACATTTTGTCCATGAATCCGGTTGCCCTGGCATTTCCCCTTTGACGTATTCTCTAGGCTAGCACCCTTAGCACATACCCCTAGTGTGCCCTGGTCCCTGCACGAGTGTAATTGATGATTGGACACTGTTCCTGTTTGTTATGGCGCTCGCTCTCTGTGGTGGAAAGAGATAGCAGAGATATGTTCTAAGGAGAGCCTAGAGGAAGGAAAGAGGAAAATAAGTCATTCTTTCCAGGCCAGACCCAAGAGCAAGTTGTTTTGGGGTTGTCTGTTTGAATGAGAGAGGGCCATTGTCTAATGTGCACAAGGGTGGGAGCACGGAGTGTGCACAGGGGGCGAGGGGGCTTGGGGGAAGAGTGGGAGAGATATTTGGAGTCCCGTTTCTGCTAAACTCTATCACAATAACATGAACTGTGACAAAGGGACACTTTGATAAGAGACGCAAGCTTTTGCAAATCCCTGTCTCCATGGTGATTACTGGTAATTAGAGGCTATTAATCATTACACATCCCACAGACAGTGTTTCAGGGCATGTCCAATCCTACCCCACAACATGAAGAGTGAGTGCATGATTTAGGCTGTTCTTTATCCAAAGTCCACCCAGTTATAACTGAGTTCTAACTCAGTTTATCACATCTGTGATGTCTATTTTTGGAATGTCAAAGTGGTATTTACAAGAAAATGTGTAAATCTCTGAACTCATTCCTAAAATGTTTTTTAAATGAATCATAACATTGAGCATGGCTTTCTAACATTAGAAATGAAATTGAGTTAACAAGTGACGACCATGTCGACCAAGTAAAGCCATCCCCATGGTCCTGGGAAGGGAAACTTGAACCAAGAATGTACTCCTGGGGAATTTCCACATTCAACAGTAGTTTTATTTTTTCTGATATTTCTCAGTGCCTCACTTCCTGTTTTAAAAGGATGATCCTCTTTTTTCAGCCCACACCGCAATCAGGTCTGCCGATCATGTAGAAGGATGTAAGGGAGGGTCAGCCAGTTACATTCTCTATACAGCATGGAAATAACATAGTGGGCGAGAAAATCAATTGTAGAAAATGAGACCTTAGGTCCCCTCTCCTTGTAGGAAGTGCATCAAGGTGTTTTCTTATTTTACCATGGGACCCATCCTGGTGGCTTCTGTTGTTCTCCAATCTGGGATCCATTTCAATATTGTTTGTTTATTTTACCTAGGGCCTCTAACGAGTCCGTTTCCATTTTGGCCCTAGAGCATGAGCATGAGGTTGTAAATTGTGGGACTGTCGTCACTGACAAATGTTTAATGTGAGGGAAAAATGCTCCTGTCGGTCATCGGCTGCTTGTCTTTGTATGGTGAATATAGGGACACGCAGCTCCATACTACTGATAAACCTCTGACTGGGTTTTGTAAGAGTATGGAAAATAAAACAGAGCGAATGCCCCTTTGGAGCTGAAGTAAGTAGCCCTGTGCCTTGGGGTTGTCACACTTATCCATAGTGGAATCAATCCCCAGATGTGAGCTTGCTGGAGGAGTGTACCTACTGTGTAAAGTCTAAGCAATAATTTAAGAGATTAATTTGTAAGTCTACTGAGGCCTCCATAAAATTTCAGACTCCTAAGGCCCAATTAAGATTTTTTGTTCACCTCATTGATGGGAAGTTTATTGCTTAGTTATTTGTGGATCAAAGGCATGCAAAAGTGCTTGACATTTAGGCCTAATTGTCATCTGAGATAATTTGGTGTTCGCCTTGCAATCTCGGCAACCAAGAACAAATCTAGCCACGTACCTATAGGGGGCGCAATTTTCATAGGGGATGAATTTGCATTTTGAACCCCCCTGTTGTATCATTGAAATGTGATACAAAACTGGGGCGACGGTGTGCTTTAGGACCATGCGGACGCCTCCGAGTGGTCGGGTAGGCTGTCTGGAGTGTTTATCCGACTGAATTTTTTTAAACAAAAAATACTAATGTTATGTCCCCCCGCACTTCTAAAACCAAAGTTGTGCCCCTGCCTATAGGTGAACGTGCACACCCGTGAAATTATGATTAGTCCCAAAAAATCGGTCACTCAAAAAACAGCACACCGGTAGAATTGTTGAATGTAGTTTCATCAAAGATCTTTTCCAACTATATTGACTTCAATTCAGGGAATTCATTTTGATTAGATCCCGAGGGGTTCGTGCTGATTGTACGGAGATTGTGATAGCCGGTCAAATGGAGTCCCTAGAGAAAGAAAGAACAAGATGGCTGTCAGGAGTAGTGCAGTATTATCATAAGGAGACGTATACTTGGAAAACAGAGGAGGAATGGAGGGAAAAAGAAAGGCAGAGGAGGTCTCAGAGAGAGAGAGGGAGGAAATGGCTGAAAAATGGGAGATGGTTTGTTAAAGAAGAATGGAAGAAAGTGTAAGCAAAGTGAGATGAAGACAGGAGGAGAAATGGAAGTGAATGATGTCGAAGTATAGGAGGTGGTAGGAGTGGTGAAGTTCTCGGAGCCCGAGGCTTGCACCGAGGGTCAGGATAAAGATGAGTCTGTGACAGTAGGAGTGAAGTTTATGGAAAAAGTGGACCCTTGCCTTTTGGCTGATCCATTTGTGGTTTCAGGGTGGGTGAAAACAGAATTGGGTACTGTGGAATTTTCGAGAGTAACCAGAAGGGGTCTTGCAATAATTGTTTGTGTTTCTGTTGGGCAGAGTGAGAAGGCACTCGGCGTTAAACGAATGGGGGCAAGAAATGTGAATTGTTTCGTTCTCAAGAAAAGGGTGCCATTGAAAGGAGTGATTACTGGGATAGCAGTAAATGTAAAAGTTGACCAACTGAAGGGGAAGAATGGATTTTTAGCATTTATAGCAATGGTTATCAACTGTACTGCAGGGATGGAATGTAAGTCGCAGAAAATGGAGGTTGTGGTGGCAGCTACAGAGAGGTATTTGGGTGTGCGAGACTTGACATCAGAAGAGTTACAGGGTGTGTTAAGTGGTGATGTCCCATCCTCTCAGGCTGTTGGCATGAGATAGGACTAAATATACACACTTAAACAACACAATGTAACTCCAAGTCAATCACACTTCTGTGAAATCAAA
The DNA here is from genome assembly GCF_965601325.2 of Salmo salar. NCBI lineage: Eukaryota > Metazoa > Chordata > Actinopteri > Salmoniformes > Salmonidae > Salmo > Salmo salar. The sequence goes on from NC_138299.1 coordinate 118,798,042, forward strand.
CTGTCCACTTAGGAAGCAACATTGATTGACAATACATTTCACATGCTGTTGTGCAAATGGAATAGACAACAGGTGGAAATTATAGGCAATTAGCAAGACACCCCCAATAAAGGAGTGGCTCTGCAGGTGGGGACCACAGACCACTTCTCAGTTCCTATGCTTCCTGGCTGATGTTTTGATCACTTTTGAATGCTGGCGATGCTTTCAATCTAGTGGTAGCATGAGACAGAGTCTACAACCCACACAAGTGGCTCAGGTAGTGCAGCTCATCCAGGATGGCACATCAATGCGAGCTGTGGCAAGAAGGTTTGCTGTGTCTGTCAGCGTAGTGTCCAGAGCATGGAGGCGCTACCAGGAGACAGGCCAGTACATCAGGAGACATGGAGGAGGCCATAGGAGGGCAACAACCCAGCAGCAGGACCGCCTTAGTGCAAGGAGGAGCAGGAGGAGCACTGCCAGAGCCCTGCAAAATGACCTCCAGCAGGCCACAAATGTGCATGTGTCTGCTCAAACGGTCAGAAACAGACTCCATGAGGGTGGTATGAGGGCCCGACGTCCACATGTGGGGGTTGTGCTTACAGCCCAACACCGTGCAGGACGTTTGGCATTTGCCAGAGAACACCAAGATTAGCAAATTCGCCACTGGCGCCCTGTGCTCTTCACAGATGAAAGCAGGTTCATACTGAGCACGTGACAGACGTGACAGAGTCTGGAGACACCGTGGAGAACGTTCTGCTGCCTGCGTCCTCCAGCATGACCGGTTTGGCGGTGGGTCAGTCATGGTGTGGGGTGGCATTTCTTTGGGGGGCCGCACAGCCCTCCATGTGCTCGCCAGAGGTAACCTGACTGCCATTAGGTACCGAGATGAGATCCTCAGACCCCTTGTGAGACCATATGCTGGTGCGGTTGGCCCTGGGTTCCTCCTAATGCAAGACAATGCTAGACCTCATGTGGCTGGAGTGTGTCAGCAGTTCCTGCAAGAGGAAGGCATTGATGCCCAGACCTGAATCCAATTGAGCACATCTGGGACATCATGTCTCGCTCCATCCACCAATGCCACGTTGCACCACAGACTGTCCAGGAGTTGGCGGATGGTTTAGTCCAGGTCTGGGAGGAGATCCCTCTGGAGACCATCCGCCACCTCATCAGGAGCATGCCCAGGTGTTGTAGGGAGGTCATACAGGCATGTGTAGGCCACACACACTACTGAGCCTCATTTTGACTTGTTTTAAGGACATTACATCAAAGTTGGATCAGCCTGTAGTGTGGTTTTCCACTTTAATTTTGAGTGTGACTCCAAATCCAGACCTCCATGGGGTGATAAATTGGATTTCCATTGATTATTTTTGTGTGATTTTGTTGTCAGCACATTCAACTATGTAAAGAAAAAAGTATTTAATAAGATTATTTAATTCATTCAGATCTAGGATGTGTTATTTTAGTGTTCCCTTTATTTTTTTGAGCAGTGTATTTACATAGTGGAGTAGGGTGGTGTTATTTAAACATTTTTTGTGAGTGTAGTGTTAGATGGTAAGGTATTTGTTCATTTTTTTTTTTAAATCAAGCAAAGTATAAGGGAGTTGTACTCCAATCTAGTAAGTGGCGGTAATGCAACATACATTGGATGCCAACTGCCGTTGAACCTCATAGAAGAAGAAGAAGAAGAAGAAGAAGAAGAAGAAGAAGAAGAAGAGGAGGAGGAAGAGGAGAAGATCATGTGACCAAACTGAAACCATTATGGCGGCCACCGTGTAGGAAACAGCCTGTGTCTGTTTTGTGACTTTTCGTCGTCAACTTCCTTGATCTTGCATTGGATTATGGTGGATTTTGCGCAAGGATATACGTTATTGAGGACTGGGCATGAGGAGATGGAACATTTTGTGAGCGCAAGACGGGAATGTATTTAGGAAGAACAGTTTGTTAGCTAGTCGGCTAACCGAAGAGCTAACTAGTTACTAGAGCCAGCTCAAGTTTGAAAGTAAACATCCGCTGATTACAGTGTATGCATATGTTCGCCCTTTAGCCAAAACAAACGTGGTTATACCGCTGGTTATTTCAAATTGCAACTGGAATGTGCCCGACCTACGTGTTTGGTAGGTAGTTATGTTAGCTAGTAGAGCTAGCTTTGTTATGCTAGCTAGCTAAACTGGCTAATTGAACCGAAAGAGAAGTGAACACATCCGAGGACGAGGTAGCTAACGTTATCTAGCTAGCTATGTAACCTTTGCTGGCCAGACCAAAAAGTTAATTGATCAAGACAGTGAACCAACTCGAGTAAGAACTGTATCATGGGTCTGGTGAACCTTGTCTTTTGCACTATTGGGAAATGTTTCGATTTCATATTCTTCCTCCTGGATCTAAATTTCTTAATAGTCCATTCAGTGATACGGCTCCTGGCGGCATGTATCAACTTTGTGAATAAGCTACCCATGCTACTGACCAACTCAATGGTGAAGTGCTGGAACTTCACTGTGTTCTGCATGGTTGCCATGATGGACAGCGTTTCACTTCTGGCCCAGGGCACAGTTAACATGTTAGGGCGCTGGCTGCAGCTCTTGGGAGGTATTTTGGAGAGTTTCAAAATGGTGGGCTACTTGTCCTCACATGTTCTCTTGCATGTCAGGGATCTGTTCCACCGTGGGCTGCTGTGTGGTCACTGCTTGCTGCAGCAGGTGTGGGAGGGCTGTGGCATTGCAGTCAGCCTGGTGCTCTACCTGGTCAACACGGTGGTCAACCTGCTGCTCATCGGGACACAGAATGTCTACTCTGTTGTAGTCAGCATGTGGGAGGCGGTCTCCTGCCCTCTGCAGAAGGCTGTGGAGCTCACCCTCACACTCTTCACCTTCCTTTACAGCTGCCTGGTCGGCACCTCAGTCCTTCTCTGGACTCCAGTCAGGCTAGCCCTGGAGTTCCTAGGCTTGCTCGGACATATTTTCGTCAGCGTCTTCCTCCTGAACATTTATGGCCTCATTCTCACGGCTGCCATTGTTGTCACCGCCACAATCTACATGAACCCTGAGCTGACCCGTCTTGGAGCCCGCCACGCCGTCGGTTACTTCAACTCTTTCACCACCCTGCAGGTCCTACAGAGGGCGCTCCATCGCCTCTACATGCTGGGGAGGGGCGTGTGGCAGAGGCTTCAGCGACAGACCAGCCGCCTATACCAAATGATAACACCAGTCTACAGGAACATCAGAGTGAGGGGTGAGGGCCACACCAGGCAACCTGAACCCAATGACAGAGAGCAGAGGGCTCTTCCGGACGGTAGTGCAGGAGACACTGCACCACGCGCTGAACGTGCTGCTCGGCCTCGCCAGCTAATGGATGACCTGTGGGACCTAGCGTTCCCCAGCTCCAGCAGCACATACAGGCCTTTACAGAAACAGAAACTCTCCTCAGAGGAGGGGGGCACCAGCTCCAAAGGTCCCCCAAATGACAGCCTACTGACTCTGCTCCAGGAGCAGGAAGAGAGGAAGAAGTGCATAATCTGTCAGGACAGTACTAAGACAGTGGTGCTGCTGCCTTGCCGCCACCTGTGTTTGTGTCGGGACTGTACCAACATATTGCTGCGCCAGCCCGTCTACCAGCAGAACTGTCCGCTCTGCCGCCATATGATCCTTAATACCATGGATGTGTATCTCTGAGGGACCTAACGATGGAGGGGCGTGTGGCTCAGAGCGCTGCATTGTTAACATGTTGAATCTCAGGTTTAGAATGTGCAGAGACTATAGGCTACGTCTACACCAGCAGTACATTGCAGCTCAGGCACACTGCTATCCAAGTCCAGTCCAGTCCACTGTGCTTAAATTGCTTGTCGCCCATGGCTGATGTCTTAAATGATGCCTGTGTTTTGTTCAGACAACCATGGCAGTGCTTGCCTACATTTTTTTTTTTTTATACTTGCTTGTTCATATTACTGAACACTTCATGGTCATTCCAAACTGTATGTGGTGTGTGAACTTAAAGGAATGTTTGCTGTGTGTCAGTTAACTTCCTTTATTCAGCATAGGTTCAGTTTGAAATACAGGAGTCAATACAGTATGAAATGTTATCGTAAAAACACATTTTGTAGCCTATGCTTAGATTTAAATGGTGACAACCTCTCAAATGCAATTTGTCAATAGCCAATATTGTTCCAAGCAGTTCATATTCAGAGACCCGTAAAAAGTGTGAAATTGTGGGATAGGGGGTTAATTTCATAAGCTATGGTTGTCAAAAAATATCAATGTCAGAGAAATTATTTCCCAGATCCATTTGTCTTGTCATATTACGAATGTTTGTTTTGTTCTAATGATTATTCCATCATTTGGATCACTGTAATGTAGCCAGTTCTTTCCACCATGCTGACATATGAACACTACCTAGTTTATGCTTCACACAAGGTATATTCCTCCTTTATAGTTATTGTAATGTTTTTATCTTGTGATCAAACATTGACATGCTGTTCAAAATGACCACCATTAGTCAGTAATGGCTTCATAATTCCTCGTTTCCATTTTGTCTCATTGCTCAAAATAAGTATTGATCAAAGCTCTGTGAAATGCCATGTTACCCAAACTGCAATGGCTATTGAATTAGTTTGCAAGTGTTGGAGAAAGGCCCGTTAAGTGACAATAAAAGGCATATTTGAAATGCCTTTTTTTGGACCAAGGTTTCATAAATACATCTTGGATAGGCTCTGCCTGTAAGATATTTTTGGATCAAACACGATAGAGTGACTTCAATATTGTGACAGACGGCCTAGAACGTGAACCACAGTGTCACTGATGTCCTTTTGTGATTGTTTTAGTCTCATTGACATTGTGTAGCCTACAATCATTTCCTGATGTCTTTGTTCCAATCAGAATTCTTAACATTTTTGTTATTTCAACAGGTTCTGTAATCACTCATTCAGTAATTTTGCCCTTTATCCCTTTTATCTAGTACCAAACCAACAATTTTCAAGCGGCCTACCATTTTCTTAACACCCCCATTTATATTGTTCTAGTAATTATGAAACCAACAATTGTCTTTGAGGTGGGAGAGAAAAAAGTTGGGCCCATGAATTGTCTATAATGTGACATTATATTGATACAAATCTATGAAAAAAGATTGCCTATATATTTTAGTCCAGAGTAAATCCTAGGTTATATTCTGAGTTGACCTCTTCCTGTCAGGTTTCCCCAAAGGCCTTTATTCATTGCGTGACATTCCTATCTACAGATACAGTGGACTCTTATCACAACCACACATGTTGCCATTCACATGGCTTATTTTATCTAGGAAGACTGACCTGTGTATCCAGGGGACATTGCAATAAGCCATGAATGGAGTAGCAGGTAGCCTAGCACTTAAGAGTGTTGGGGCAGTAACTGAAAGGTCGCTGGTTCGAATCCCGAGCTGACTAGGTGAAAAATCTGTCTGTGCCTTTGAGCAAGGCACTTAACCCTTATTGCTCCTGTAAGTCCGAATAAGAGTCTGCTAAATGACTTAAGTGTAAAAATGTATTTTGTTTTATAAAGGTTTATGAATGTGGCCAGACTAATGAGAATGACAAATGACTGTGAGACAATAAACAAACATATCTTTTGGTACTGTTTTTCTGTCTTTTTCTGTTGTGAAAAAAACATTTATTTGATGTATTTTCACTATTTACTTTGCATTCCAGTTCAGAGCAGTCAATAGACTGTGTTTTTGTTACAGACTGGGTTTACCAGCTTGTGTGAGCAAACCTAGGCCCTGATACAATCCATCAGAAAGAGAACAGCACCACAGCCAGTTCTGTTTCACAGGATGTTTTGCTCATCATACTAGATCATATCAGCGTCTATGAGATAATCAAGGCTATTATTTCCTTGTTGATAAACCAATGTTCAATGTATAATTGATTCCGGTCCTCTTGACCAATGAATCCCCAAATTTGTGTTTCGCATTACACGCGCTACACATTGGTAATGTGTTGTGTCAAATTCTGTGATGATAGGGCAATGTTTCCAACATACATTTTGAGTTAAAACCCATATTTCCTACCATTGCTATGCCACCATTGTCAAGATTTCTATATTGATCCACCACTCTGAAGTTCACTAAACTTGTACATTTTTGTGAAAACCAAGTAGGATGGAGATGTTGAAGATTCCATATACAGTACATTTGGAAATTATTCAGACTCCTGGTCTTTTTTCACATTTTTGTTACGTTACAGCCTTATTCTAAAATTGATGAGGAAAATGTTTTATTTAATCAATCTACACACATTACCCCATAATGACAAAGCGAAAACAGGTTTTTAGACAGTTTTGCAAATGTATATATGAAAAAATTTAATACCTTATTTACATAAGTATTCAGTCTCTATACTATTTGGTATTTTATTAGGATCGGCATTAGCTGTTGCAAAAGCAGCAGCTACTCTTCCTGGGGTCCAGAAATGAGACTTGAAATTGAGCTCAGGTGCATCCTGTTTCCATTGATCATCCTTGAGATGTTTCTACAACTTGATTGGAGTCCACCTGTGGTAAATTCAATTGGACATGATTTGGAAATGCACACACCTGTCTATATAATGTCCCACAGTTGACAGTACATGTCAGAGCAAAAACCAAGCCATGAGGTCGAAGGAATTTTCCGTAGCGCTCCGAGACAGGATTGTGTTAAGGCACAGATTGGGGGAAGGGTACCAAGAAATGTCTGCAGCACTGACGGTCCCGAAGAACACAGTGGCCTCCATCATTCTTAAATGAAAGAAGTTTGTTACCTCCAAGACTCTTCCTAGAGCTGGCCGCCCGGCAAAACTGAGCAATCGGGGGAGAAGGGCCTTGGTCAGGGAGATGACCAAGAACCAGATGGTCACTCTGACAGAGCTCCTCTGTGGAGATGGTTGTCCTTCTGGAAGGTTTTCCCATCTCTGCAGCACTTCATCAATCAGGGCTTTATGGTAGTGGCCAGACGGAAGCCACTCCTAATTTAACGGCACATGACAGCTCGCTTGGAGTTTGAGAAACAAGATTATGTGGTCTGATGAAACCAAGATTGAAATCTTTGAATTGAATGCCAAGTTTCACGTCTGTAGGAAACCTGGCACCATCCCTACTGTGAAGCATGGTGGTGGCAACATTATGCTGTGGGGATATTTTTCAGAGGCAGGGAATGGGAGACTAATCAGGATTGAGGGAAAGATAAACAGAGCAAAGTACAGAGAGATCCTTGATGAAAACCTGCTCCAGAGTGCTCAGGACCTGAGACTGGGGCGAAGGTTCACCTTCCAACAGGACAATGACCCTAAGCACACAGCCAAGACAACGCAGGAGTGGCTTTGGGACAAGTCTCTGAATGTCCTTGAGTGGCCCAGCCAGAGCACGGACTTGAACCCAATCGAACATCTCTGGAGAGACCTGAAAATAGCTGTGCAGCGACGCTCCCCATCCAACCTGACAGAGCTTGAGAGGATCTGTAGAGAAGAATGGGAGAAACTCGCCCAAAAACAGGTGTGACAAACTTGTTGCGTCACACCCAAAAAGATTTGAGGCTGTAATTGCTGCCAAAGGTGCTGCCAAAGGTGCTTCAACAATTATGTAAATGTAATATTTACTCATTTTTAGATAAGAAACCTGTTTTTGCATTGTCATTATGGGGTATTGTTTGTAGATTGAAAATTATTGAATCCATTTTAGAATAAGGCTGTAACGTAACAAAATGTGGAAAAAGTGAATGGGTCTGAACACTTTCTGAATGCAGTATAAATGTAGCCATTGTGCTAACCCTGGTGATAGTATCTCTGAATGTGAGAAAGTAACCTTCCTCTTCCCTAGACTTTCCCATCTGTGAGGAGAGGGAAACATTGAAGAGCAGCAGCTGGGGGGTGATAGGTGTAGGAGGGGGTCAGGAAAGGGGGCTCTGCTGGACATTGTGAACCACTTCCTCCAGGAACTAGTTGTTTTGTGGTTTATGACTTCACAGACTTACTTCCCAAAGTTCCTTCTAAATACACTATATATATAAAAGTATATAAACAATGTAAAATGTGCAGTTTTGTCACACAACACAATACCACAGATGTTTCAAGTTTTGAGGGAGTGTGCAATTGGCATGCTGACTGCAGGAATGTCCACCAGAGCTGTTGCCAGAGAATTGAGTGTTCGTTTCTCTACCATAAGCCGCCTCCAACATTATTTTAGAGAATTTGGCAGTACTTCCAATCGGCCTCACACCCGCAGCCCACGACCTCCACATCCAACTTCTTCCCCTGAGGGATCGTCTTAGACCAGCCATCCCGACAGCTGATGAAACTGTGAGTTTGCACAATGGAATAATTTCTGCACAAGCTTTCAGAAACCGTCTCAGGGAAGCTCATCTGCATACTCGTCATCCTCACCAGGGTCTTGACCTGATTGAAATTCGGCGTCGTAAACGACTTCAGTTGGCAAAAACTAACCTTCGATGGCTACTGGCACGCTGTACAAGTGGGCTCTTCATGGATGAATTCCGGTTTTAACTGCACCGGGCAGATGGCAGACAGTTTGTATGGTGTTGTGTGGGCAAGCGGTTTGCTGAACGTTGTGAACAGACTGCACCATGGTGGTGGTGGGGTTATGGTATGGGCAGGCATAAGCTACGGACAATGAATACAACTGCATTTTATTGATGGCGATTTGAATGCACAGAGATACCGTGACTAGATCCTGATGCCCATTGTCGTGCCATTCATCCGCCGCCATCACCTCATGTTTCAGTATGATAATGCACGGCTCCATGTCGCAAGGATCTGTACACAATTCCTGGAAGCTGAAATTGTCACAGTTCTTCCATGGCCTGCATACTCACCAGATGTGTCACCCATTGAGCCTGTTTTGGATGCTCTGGATTGATGTGTACGATATCGTGTTCCAGTTCCCACCAAAATCCAGCAACTTCGTAACAGCCAATGAATGGGACAACATTCCACAGACCACAATTAACAGCCTAATTAACACTATTCGAAAGAGATATGTCATGCTGCATGAGGCAAATGGTGGTCACACCAGATACTGACTGGTTTTCTGATCCACGCCCCTACCTATTTGCATTACATGTTTCATTTTCACAGAGCACAATGTTGTAAGGGCTCCTATGTCGAATCAAATCAAACTTTTTGTCACATGTGCCGAATACAACAGGTGTAGACCTTACCATGAAATACGTACTTACAAACTCTTAACCAACAATGCAGTTCAAGAGAGAGTTTAAAAAATAATAAAAAGTAACACAATAAAATAATAACGAGGCTATATACAGGGTACCGGTACCAAGTCAATGTGCGGGGGTACAAGTTAGTTGAGGTAATTTGTACATGTAGGTAGGGGTAAAGTGACTATGCATAGATAATAAACAGCAAGTTAGCAACAGTGTAAAAACAAATGGGCGGGTCAATGTAAATAGTCCGGGTGGCCATTTGATTAATTGTTCAGCAGTCTTATGGCTTGGGGATAGAAGCTGTTAAGGAGCCTTTTGGTCCCAGACTTGGCGCTCCAGTACCGCTTGCCGTGCGGTAGCAGAGAGAACAGTCTATGACTTGGGTGACTGGAGTCTTTGACAATTTTTGGGGCTTTCCTCTGACACCGCCTAGTAATAATGCCTGATTTAGGGGCTAGCTTGCATGTGGGGGAAACAACTGGGTAATTAAGGGACAACAAGTAGTCTCACAATGTTTCAAGTAGGATGACACTTAACTAGCATTGGCTTGACATGTAGAGTGGCCTTTGTTGTGTCAACAGTATTGGAATGTGTGATCCAACTCTACTCCTGACAATTCTATTGCAGCTGACCAAACAATGCATAGGATACTGGTGTAATTCAACATTTCACCAGTAAACCCTATGGGAAACGTTTGAGGGACCTTGATAATGTCAATAGAATCCAAAAGCTTTGGTCAATCTGACCAGCCCCACTGGGAAAACTGGTTGAATCAATTTTATTTCCACGTCATTCCAACCAAAAACTCTATGCGAAGACATTGAATCAACACAGAAAACAGTTTTTTTTTTTCTTCCATGTTTGTTGACAACTCAACCAAATGTTAATCAAAACTAGACGTTAAACTGACGTCTGTGCGCGAGCATGATCTACTTCCGACAATAACAAAGGAAAACAGTGCAATCCCAGTATAGTTTTCTGACTGTTTCCATTGCATCTTCCACTATAGCGTACAGTTTGATGACATGATCCTCATTATGACATCTGACCTATATAAACCGCAGTCAACACAAATGGCCGCTGTGGAGAGACACCGGAGATAACGTTGGATCCATTTCTTTACGATCACGAGTGACACCAGCTTGGATAAGTGTTTTGATTATGGAACCAGCAAGTTACTTTGAAGTGTACTGTGTTGCATTGAGCATTGATAGCCACAGACAAGAGGCTTTTTCCATTGCCCCGAGGTTCATCTTGGGGTTGTTCCCGTTTCTTATACCCCTGACGATGGGTGAAGTGAACACCCCTAGGAATCCCATCCAATACCACATTAAGCATTATCTCTCATAAGTCTCCATTCAATGTTTATATCGTTGTATGTAGAGAAGAGCATATTTTCTCTGAACTAGATTAGCCCTACATGGGAGTTTAGTGTTTTTGCATGATATTATACAGTATACACCTTCTCTAATACAATACAAAGCTATTTCCTGTAATCTTGTTTTTCTGTTTAGATGCTAAGAATTTCAGAGTTGGGTATTTATTAATACTATACCATGACTTTGAGAGAGGATCTGGGTCTCCTGTTCCTTGGGGCTTGAGAGGCCGAGGTAAGAAACTTAGTCTAATCAAGCTCTTGTATGTCAGCAAAAACATTTTCCTGGCATGGATTTAGGTCCACTCAACCAGAGGGCAAGGGAAACACCAATAAATACACAGCCATTCTGAGTGATCACCTTCAACCTACACTGTATTGTGAATCATTTATATCCTGATGAGAGTGGTTTCCTCCACGATGACAATGGCCCCCATTCACAGGGCACGAGTGGTCACTGAATGGTTCGATGAGCATGAAGAGGATGTAAACCATATGCCAGGGTCGTCAGACCCCAACCCAGTTGAACACTTAATAGGAGATTCTGGAGCGGTGCCTGAGACAGGGTTTTCCACCACCATCAACAAAACACCAAATGATGGAATTTATTGTGGAAGAATGGTGTCGCATCCCTCCAATAGAGTTCCAGACACGTGTAGAATGTATGCCAAGGCACATTGAAGCTGTTCTGGCGGCTCGTGGAAGCCCAACGCCCTATTAAGTCACTCTGTGTTGGTGTTTCCTTTATTTTGGCAGTTACCTGTGCATACAGTATTGTCTGCTCTCCAGAGCACTCTTACTGTGTTGATGTGAAGCTCTCTGTTGTTGGAGGTCTATTGGCAGGTCTCTGAGCAGCAGAAAAAGGCATGCAAGGGGATTCTATGATGGAACATCAGTCCTCACAGACAACTCTGAAGCAATATACTGATAGATGTTTTAGAAGCAAGCCACATAATAATACAAACCTTATCCTGTTCCAGATGGAATTCTGAAACTACACTGAACAAAAATATAAACGCAACATGTAACAATTTCAAAGATTTTACTAAGTTACAGTTCATACAAGGAAATCACTCAATTGAAATAAATTCATTAAGCCCTAATCTATGGATTTCACTTGATTGGGAATACAGACATGCATCTGTTGGTCAAAGATAGCTTTTTAAAAAAGTTAGGCGCGGGATCAGAAAACCAGTCAGTATCTGCTGTGACCACCATTTGCATCATGCAGCGCGACACATCGCCTTCGCATAGAGTTGATCAGGCGGTTAATTGTGGCCTGTGGAATGTTGTCCCACTCCTCTTCCATGGCTGTGCAAAGTGGCTGGATATTGTCGGGAACTGGAATGAGCAGTCGTACACATCGATCCAGAGCATTCCGAACATGCTCAATGTGTGACCTGTCTGGTGAGTATGCAGGCCATGAAATAACTGGGACATTTTCAGCTTCCAGGAATTGTGTACAGATCCTTGCGACATTATCATGCAGAAACATGAGGTGATGGCGGCGGATGAAAGGCACGACATGGGCCTCAGGATCTAGTCAGGGTATCTCTGCATTCAAATTACCATTGATAAAATACAATTGTGTTCATTGTTCGTAGCTTTTACCTGCCCATACCATAACCCCACTGCCACCATGGGGCACTCTGTTCACAATGTTGACATCAGCAAACCGCTCGCCCACACAACACCAACTCTCTAGGCCCTCTACTCTTACCAATGACCTGCCACTGACATTACACAAAGCATGTGTGTCCATGTATGCTGATGATTCAACCAGCAAAAAAAGAAACGTCCTCTCACTGTCAACTGCGTTTATTTTCAGCAAACTTAACATGTGTAAATATTTATATGAACATAAGATTCAACAACTGAGACATAAACTGAACAAGTTCCACAGACATGTGACTAACAGAAATGGAATAATGTGTTCCTGAACAAAGGGGAGTCAAAATCAAAAGTGACCGTCAGTATCTGGTGTGGCCACCAGCTGCATTAAGTACTGTAGTGCATTTCCTCCTCATGGACTGCACCAGATTTGCCATTACTTGCTATGTGATGTTACCCCACTCTTCCACAAAGGCACCTGCAAGTTCCCGGACATTTCTGGGGGGAATGCCCCTAGCCCTCACCCTCCGATCCAACAGGTTCCAGACGTGCTCATTGGGATTGAGATCCGGGCTCTTCGCTGGCCATGGCAGAACACTGACATTCCTGTCTTGCAGGAAATCACGCACAGAACAAGCAGTATGGCTGGTGGCATTGTCATGCTGGAGGGTCATGTCAGGATGAGCCTGCCGGAAGGGTACCACATGAGGGAGGAGGATGTCTTTCCTGTAATGCACAGCGTTGAGATTGCCTGCAATGACAACAAGCTCAGTCCAATGATGCTGTGACACACCGCCCCAGACCATGACAGACCCTCCACCTCCAAATTGATCCCGCCCCAGGCCTCGGTGTAACGCTCATTCCTTCGACGATAAAAGTGAATCCGACCATCACCCCTGGTGAGACAAAACCGCGACTCGTCATTGAAGAGCACCTTTTGCAAGTCCTGTCTGGTCCAGCGACGGTGGGTTTGTACCCATTGGCGATGTTGTTACCGGTGATGTCTGGTGAGGACCTGCTTTACAAGAGGCCTACAAGCCCTCAGTCCAGCCTCTCTCAGCCTATTGCGGACAGTCTGAGCACTGATGGAGGGATTGTGCGTTCCTGGTGTAACTCAGGCAGTTGTTGCCAACCTGTACCTGTCCCGCAGGTGTGATGTTCAGATGTACCGATCCTGTGCAGGTGTTGTTACACGTGGTCTGCCACTGCGAGGATGATCAGCTGTCCGTCCTGTCTCCCTGAAGCGCTGTCTTAGAAGTCTCACAGTACAGGCATTGCAATTTATTGCCCTGGCCACATCTGCAGCCCTCATGCCTCCTTGCAGTATGCCTAAGGCACATTCACGCAGATGAGCAGGGACCCTGGGCATCTTTCCTTTGGTGTTTTTCAGAGTCAGTAGAAAGGCCTCTTTAGTGTCCTAAGTTTTCATAACTGTGACCTTAACTGCCTACCGTCTGTAAGCTGTTAGTGTCTTAACGACCGTTCCACAGGTGCATGTTCATTAATTGTTTATGGTTCATTGAACAAACATGGGAAACAGTGTTTAAACCCTTTACAATGAAGAGCGGTGTTATTTGGAATTTAACGAATTATCTTTGAAAGACATGGTCCTGAAAAAGGGCCGTTTCGTTTTTTGCTGAGTTTACGAGTCAGCAACAACTAGTGAAGTCACTGAAACCCTTAACAAAGAGTTGGTACAGTTGAAACTGGGATTCATCCGTGAAGAGCACACTTCTCCAGCGTGGCAATCAAAGGTGAGCATTTGCCCAATACATTTGGTTACAAAGCCGAACTGCAGTTAAGTCAAGACCCTGGTGAGGACGATGAGCATGCAGATGAGCATCTGACAGTTTTTGCAGAAATTCTTTGGTTGTAGAAACACACAGTTTCATCAGCTGGCGTGGTTACATGTGGTCTGTTCAATTCATTAAATTCTCTGGCAACAGCTCTGGTGGACATTCCTGCAGTCAGCATGCAAATTGCAGGCTCCCTCAACTTGAAACATCTGTGGCATTGTGTTGTGTGACAAAACTGCACATTTTAGAGTGGCCTTTTATTGTCCTCAGCACAAGGTGCACCTATGTAATGATCATGCTGTTTAATTAGCTTCTTGATATGCCATACTTGTCCGGTGGATGGCTTATCTTGGAAAAGGAGAAATGCTCACTAACAGGGATGTAAACAAATTTGTGTAAAAACAATTGATACATTTGTGTGTATGGAACATTTCTGGGATCTTTTATTTCAGCTCATGAAAAATACATGTTACGTTTCTATTTTTGTTCACTATACTGTATTTTTGTTCACTATACTGTATATCAAGACCCTTAAGGCTCTGGACAATTTGGATGTTTGTTTGTGGGACCCACACCTACAATCTCACATGACTATATGGTACATGTAACTATATGGTACATGGTCAAGATGGAAATCTCTCTTCTTGTTTGACACTATCGTATGACTCGCGAGCAGTTGTCATACCCTGGATATTAACACTGAACTAACTGTACACACACACATCACACACCTTCCCTCTGTCTTTCTGTGAGGGGCTCCACTACTGTTCAAAGTGGTTAAAGATAACAGCAATAATGTACACCTCCACATCGCAACCAAACATGCATTGTGTTCTCCAACATGCCTACTCAAATGGAAAGTTGACCCTAGAAGGGAAGAAGGAAGAGGGACGAGGGGAAGTTACCTTTGACTCTATCCAGACATCAACCTCAGTCATGGTTGGTGAGTACTGACAGCTGCTTTCAAATATCTACAGTACCTGCACACGAGGACGGATTGTTAGACTAGTGCAACCACACCGAACGTTGTGTTTGTGATCTAAAATACATTACTGATAAACTACCTGATATTCTTTAGAGATTCGTTATTTCCAGTTCTGATGATTGTTCCTCATCTATCAGGGATGGACCTTTACTCAGCCACAGCAGTCAACTTTCTGGGCACTGAGCAGGTGTTCCAACTTCACTCTATCAGGACTGAATACGGACAGTCCTGGCTTAAGAGTAAGCTCTACCGCCTCAGTGAACTCAGTATCGACTACAAAATACTATGATAATGTGTCCAAACATGAGAAAGAAAAAGAGAGCCGCACACTCTAAGAGCTCAGATGCAAAAATGTAATAACGTTTTGACAGCCAAGCTGTCTTCATGTGTGTCCAAACATGTCTTAGGCTGTGATTCAATCCAATCATGCGTTCATCATCCTTGATTTTATATATATATATATATATATATATATATATATATATACAGAGCTGATTTTCTATTTAGCCAACATATGCAGCATTTACCATGAATGGGATTTTCACGAGCACGGGAACATTACCTTTAAAAGGCACATTGTCGACAATACCCGATCGGATTGAATCCTGCCCTTATTGTTAAGCTAAACAGACACCTGAAGATGGACATTCAACAGAGAGATATTGCAGTTTTGAATTGACCTGTTTTCCTTATTCATATGCCTTAAATAATGAAACGCTAATAGCATTATTTCTGTGTTTTTCAATCTCATTGAGGAAACAGGACTGTGTCTTATTTCAGAACCCTCCTTCGTACACTTGGACGTTGTCCCCGAGAGCATTAACAACCTTAATGGGAGGGACAATGGAGTCTATGTTCTTTAGTGAAGAGGCCATGTAGTTTGTCCTGCCAAACCAGTTCTACTATTCCTTAAATAGTACATACCAGTAGAAGTGCTATACTGTCAATTCTGTAAAAATAATTATCAAAGATGAACACATTACGAGAGATTCTGTGGAGTAATCAAATATGTTTTGATGATTGTAGGACCACATCGGACCAGTGTTCAGTGTCGCTGGCCAAGTCTTTCAGGTTAGGTATTTGACTCCAGTGACGATCCCTAGAAGGCACCATCACGTCACCAAAGGAAACATACACATTCTACTGTTCCTTGACAGAGGCATATGCATAGATGTCAGCAAAGGCATATCTGAGAACAGGATTTGTCAGTCAGAATGGCAAACAAATCGTAGTTAGCGTCAATGGGATGGTGCTATTTGGCAATGACATACAATGTCCAGGGTTCAATGACAGACTAAGTGGTAGAGAACATATAAGGGGTGTGCACACTATTTTATGGTCTAAACATATCAGAGAGAAAATAGAAATAGTTCCCTACTCATTCCCATTTCTGAGTGCAGCACCAATGGACATGACCTGTCCTAAGAGGTCATCTTATTCACACCGGAGACAGGCGTTCACACTTGGCCCAGGGCCTAGCTCTAAAAGGAAGTGTAAGTGTAGGCCTCTCTCTGCTTCAGTTTATCTTACCGTTATGCAGTACACACATTCCATAGTTCCTGAGCCAATGGGAAAAATTGAAAAAGCTCTCTCAATGCCCACGCCTACACAGTAGGGCCATGGACTGCTCCAAACTCCAGTAGCAACCTTCACTTTGTGATGGATTAAAAGTAGAACCAGAATCAAGGAGAGGACACATTGGATGAACATTTAATGAGAGGAGAGTTTATGAGCTGGAGCTGGGCCGGATGAGGGAAATGGAAGTGGACCATAAGTTGATATCTTTGTTATTAATTTAAACATTTAGCTACTGTTGTTATAACCAGCAGGGCACTTTAACCCTTAAAAAGACTCTTTATGCAGCTGTTATCTTACATATTCTACCAAGATAAATTGGCTCACAAATTACATGTGAATTCTTATATTTGAGGCACTTGGTAACAGATGTTCCCTCCAGCGACCAAGGAATGGGCAAAAATCGGTTTGAATGAGGCACTGGTGTGCTGTGGTGATACAACTCTGCCATCTTGTGGACAAAGTGGCTCTCCTTCTCACCATATATATTTTTTTCTCACCATATTAGCAATGCCCAAGTTACTCTTACCAATCTCTATCATTAACCCCAGGCAGGCAATAGATTCAGCTTCATAAAGTTTAAGACACAAGATCTGAATGTGTTGTGATACAGTATCTTTGTATTTGAAATGTTCTTAAGAAAGGGTGGAAACTCAGGCAAAAAGTTTGTCTGTTCTTTTGCTCATCTTGTTCTCTGACTACCCTCCTCTAGACACTCACCCACGCTTGCTATGTCAATGAATGACATCACTGTCTCCTTCATTGCTGTTTGGCAGTCTTTTCTTCAGAGAGAGAGAGGGGGAGAGATTTACAGGGCCTGGAAAAGAGGGATGTGAATAGTGAGGGGAAGATTGATTAACTCTCCATCCCCTCATCTCTTCAGGCAAAAACCATTAAAGTGTATTTTGGGAACATAATTTTGTCCAAGAGTTTGAGGCGAAGGGGAGAATGTGAGTTCCTTGTCTCAGAGTGAGAATATTTAACAGTCAGAGAAGCATTCCACTGGTTTTGGCAGTGCAAGGTAAACTGTCTGTCTGTAGCTAAAAGTCTGTCAATGTACTTTGAAGTTTAGATCCCCAATGGTGAAACAGCCACCTCCATTTACAATATAACAACAACAAAGAAGTTACTGAAATCAAAGCACACTGTTTTTCCCCCTCGGATATCATTGCACACACACACGATAGAAGAGCACCCTTTTTTTCCCCAGCATTCTGCGCGACATCTCCTCACCTCGAAAACAGTGCTGGCGGGGCGGCTGTGGCACTAGTTTCGACTACTGCGACTTCTGCAATAAGAGAGGAGCCCATGTTTGGTGATGTCATTAGACTGAAGTAAACAAGGGCCCCAGTGGAAAATAATCCACGCTGATACTCTTTTCACTTTTTGGATAGTAAAAAATAAATCTTAGAAAGAGAAACGAATACAGCACCATTACACTGGCAGGCAAGTTGTCAGCTTGTCATTAAATAATTCATCTAGCTATATCTAACGTGGAACCAGACATATTGTCCTTGTTGAGCACATAGTAACTGATGTCATCTCAGATGTTGGTCCTTGTTTTGTTGTGTTGTCATAAATGTACTTACCTGGTCAGAGTATTAGGTTTTAAAGCCAGTCATGAAAGTTAACATTTTTATTGGTGACATAAGTGAAGGTTGCACAGACATAAGTTAAAAGATTGTGAAAAGTATTTTAGGGCTTTAGTTTTTGAATTCTTTAAAATTCATTTTTTTGCACAAAGTACTGGCTAAGTTTCATGACATCAGTCAGTGATGTCACAGTTGGAAGCCCTAAATTGCTCACACACATGTATGATGCCTTATTGAATCCTCTATACACCTCCACCACAACAGGACTTATAACCTTCTTATGTTCACAATTCCTGCCAACTGCAGGAGCCAACATGTCTCATTTAAACCCCATATGCCATCCTTGTTTGTAAAGGCAAAAAAACAATGATACATGTAGGGCCACCGTCAGAAAGTCTGTTAAAACGATTCACCATTGCACAGCAGCAGTCAAATGGCTAACCTGAAGCACAGCTGAAAGCACTACAGTTCACCTGATTCATCATCACAACTCATCAGTATGGTATGTGCCATAGCCTACTGCTATTTCTGTAACCTTGCTTAATGTGTTTATGCAAAGACCAGAGTTTTCTAATAACCTTCTAGAGAGGCCATGAATCATGTAGAATGCCAGTAAATTAGTTTAACATTTTCAAATATTTTCTGGGGGAGGACAATCCCCAGCCACAACACCAGATTTGGTCCCCGCAATGTCTATACCACTTCGCCCTTGGCGAAGACAGCAGAGTTTTTCCAGTCTGAGTACACCAGGAAGCCAGTGAAAGTGCTGTCAGTCTTAGAGCTGGAGTAGAAACCACTGTACTCTCCCAACGCCATCTGCACCCACACCTGGTCACCCGGGATGAGGTGCAGCAGCGAGCCCCCGGACAAAGACGCTGGCTTGGGCCAGTTCCCATAGAACTGGAAATAGGACGCCATTGTGTGACCGTTCTTCATCAGGTCAAACTGCAGGCTGGCCCGGTAGACGGTGGCGTGGACCGCAAAGTAGTAGACGCCGGGCACTTTGCAGGTGAAGCGTCCTGTTTCCGCGTTGAAGTCGCCCTGCTCGTTTAGTGTTACCTTGTCAAAGCGCACAGCGTCTTCTGCCGCCACGGGCATGGTGCGGCCCTCGGACAACTTGGCGCTGAAGGCTGATTTGGGAGCGATGGCGCACTCCCCCGACTGCCCCCTGTCTCCTTTATCTCCAGGGTTCCCCTGATCTCCAGTGAGGCCCCTAAAGCCTGACTCGCCTTTAGGGAGAATAGGGTAAAAACACAATACTGTTACTACTGTTCATTCAATAACACTTGAACCAATTGAACCAGGGGAAGACTCATAGATCTACATAGTCCAAAGTATGTTGTAGAAAGTATGGTGCACTGTACCTGTCTCTCCCCTGTCTCCCTTCTCTCCCTTCTCCCCAGGGACAGAATCACGCCCGTCCCTCCCATCTCTTCCTGGTTGGCCAGCACTGCCGTGCACTCCAGGAGTACCTGGGATACCTGGGTGTCCCGTACACAAACTGGGCGGGATCTTGTTGTCGTCTAATTGGCTGGAGAAGTTGACCAGTAGAACAGGGAGGAGGAGGAGGAGGAGGGGCCACAGCTGGAGTGATGTCATTTCAATGCTACTATGTAGAGGGAAACATTTTCTGTCAACATGAAGGAATTAAAAATATATTTTCTACTTGATATTCTATTCTCTAGAACTGACTTCTCCAGGGGATCCTCATAGCGTTTCATCTGTGAGTTTATAAATAGCTATGGTGCTCATTGATTTGTTCAAGATGTTATGAGATGCACAACAGTGCAAGGGTTATATAATCACAGGGAAACCTAATTACACAAACTCTTGAACCCATAAATGCTATGTGCTGAAATCAATGGAAATATCCTTCAAAGAACTATGACATGAAATGATAGCAGAAAAATGACCTGTAATGTAGTGTAACGGCTGTCATATATTAGAGATTGACTCAGTTTTTCTTATTGACATATTAATGACTTGTGTAGTGTGAATACAAACGTTCCACTCCTTTCCCATTGGTCACATGTGTAGACAAAGGTCTTGGACTCACTCAACTGGACACAGCTAATAGGAGGGGTCAGATGACCAGGGGAAAACATGCAACTGGAGAGAGGGAGTGACGGAACTGGAATAACCATCTAAAATGAACATAAGACGCCTCATACCACGGACACAAAGCTTTGAGAGTATAGGCCCCTGGTACAGTTGATGAGAGCAGTACCTACAGTGCATTCGGAAAGTATTCAGACCCCTTGACTTTTCCACATTTTGTTACATTCCACTCTTATTTTAAAATTGATTAAATCGTTTTTGTTTCAGTCTACACACAATACCCCATAATGACAAAGCAAAAACAGGTTTTTAGAAATCTGGGCAACATTATTAAAAATAAACTTAAATATCACATTAACATTAGTATTCAGACCCTTTACTCAGTACTTTGTTGAGCTACCTTTGGCAGCGATTACAGCCTCGAGTCTTCTTGTATGACGCTACAACCTTGGCACATCTGTATTTGGGGAGTTTCTCCCATTCTTCTCTGCAGATCCTCTCAAGCATTGTCAGGTTGGATGGGGAGTGTCGCTGCACAGCTATTCTCAGGTCTCTCCAGAGATTGGGTTCAAGTCAGGCCTCTGGCTGGGCCACTCAAGGACATTCAAAGACTTGTCTCGAAGCCACTCTTGCGTTGTTTTGGCTGTGTGCTTAGGGTCATTGTGTGCTTAGAGTGAACCTTCACCCCAGTCTGAGCTCATGAGTGCTCTGGAGCATGTTTTCATCAAGGATCTCTCTGTACTTTCCTCTGGTCACCTTTTCCTCGATCCTGACTAGTCTCCCAGTCCCTGCCACTGAAAAACATCCCCACAGCATGATTCTTCCACCATGCTTCGCCGTAGGGATGGTGCCAGGTTTCCTCCAGATGTGACGCTTGGCATTCAGGCCAAAGAGTTCAATCTTGGTTTCATCAGACCAGACAATCTTGTTTCTCATGGTCTGAGAGTCTTTAGATGCCTTTTGGTAAACTCCAAGCGGGCTATCGTGCCATTTAATGAGCAGCTTCTGTCTGGCCACTCTACCATAAAGGCCTGATTGGTGGAGTGCTGCAGAGATGGTTGTCCTTCTGGCAGGTTCTCCCATCTCCACAGAGGAACTCTGGAGCTCTGTCAGAGTGACCATCAGGTTCTTGGTCACCTCCCTGACCAAGGCCTTTTTCCCTTGATTGCTCATCGATTGCTCTTGATTGCCCGGGCGGCTAGCTCTAGGAAGTCTTGGTGGTTCCAAACTTCTTCCATTTAAGAATGATGGAGGCCACTGTGTTCTTGGGGACCTTCAATGAAGCAGACATTTTTTGGTACCCTTCCCCAGATCTGTCCCTCAACCCAATGCTGTCTCGGAGCTCAACGGACAATTCCTTCAACTTCATGGCTTTGTTTTTTGCTCTGACTTGTACTGTCAACTGTGGGACCTTATAGAGACAGGTGTGTGCCTTTCCAAATCATGTCCAATCAATTGAATTTACCACAATTGCTCAATTTCAAGTCTCATTGCAAAGCGTCTAAATAGTTATGTGAATAAGGTATTTCGGTTTTATTATTAGCAAATAATTCAAACATTTGTTTCGCTTTGTCATTATGGGGTATTGTGTGTAGATTGAGGATTTCTTTTTATTTCATTCATTTTAGAAAAAGGCTGTAACGGAACAAAATGTTGAAAAAAGGGAAGGGGTCTGAATTTTTTCTGAATGCACTGCATGGCCGACAGGCATTATACTTTTAAAAGGCTATAAGGGCAATCATATTATGACCGTACCCTATATAGGTCCCGTGTGGCTCAGTTGGTAGTTGGTAGAGCATGGTGCTTGCAACGCCAGGGTTGTGGGTTTGATTCCCACGGGGGACCAGTATGGAAAAACATTATGAAAATGTATGCACTCAATACTGCTCTGGATGAGAGCGTCTGCTAAATGACTGAAATGTGATAATGTTAAATATCTGTTGGCATCAGTAGCCTAGACTTCTTTTCCCAGTTTTTAAAACAGCCATTTCACATTAAATGTTAACGAGAGCAGCAGTGCCGGAACGGAAGCAATCATTATTTACACTGTTCAAAACAAAAACTCAGTGTTAATCCCTGCTTTCCTTTGGCGTGAGTTCAGGATCGTGTCTGTGTCTGTCTGTGTCGTCTGTGTAAGCCTGAGGGTTTTGAAGTGAGGGACAGAGAGTCTCCGCCCCCTCCTTTAGCAGTGCTGGGAAAGAGAGGAGCCAGATGTGAGCAACTGACAGCACGTCTACAGACTAACACTGTTGGCTACCATGGGACTGGATCACAGGACGGGTCTCACAAGGCCTGAAAAAACAGACACTGGGAACGGCAGTGTCTCCAGAGGACTTCACAATCAATTTTCTGATAGCAAGAGTGAACCATGTGGCAGAGAACTGTGCAACTTGATCACACAAAATAATGCTCACGTTGAAAATGTAAAATTACTACCACAGAATATGTCCATAGTCAAATGTCCGTTTTAGACTAATAAAACTATCTTCGGGTAAGGACTTCCAGCCTGTAGTGTGCTCACTACAAGCAAGTATTACTTTAAGGCCAGAAAATATGAAATCCTGTCTTCCAGGTTATTTTCAGCTCACTGCAGCCGTGGTGAGTCAGTGGTATATTTCAGCCACAGCTGCTGTATTCTTTATGACAGCATTTAAAGACCTGTTCCGAGCAGAGGTCTGGCCTGTGGAGAAACTAGCCGAAAGATGTGTCAGCATTCTGAGGAAGAACAGACAGACAGGATAAACACTGGAATCTGAGAAGCTGCAGACCACTGTATCCCTATTCCCTATATTGACCACAAACTCCCTTTTTTGTGTGTGGGAATACAATATGCAAAATACAGTAATACCTCAGTATGTATTGTTGCAACTTTCTGAGCAACTAATCATCCAATAACAGAGGGGGTGTTGGCAGTATCACAAAGAATCACAGTATAGCACGTTTCTGATGAGGATAGCAGCAGTTTTATGACTGGTTAGAAAAATGTATACTATTCGAATAGGATACTATTTGTTACTTCAATAAAACATGTATATTCCAATTACACAGGAATTCATCAATGCATTTGCAAAACAAAATGAGTTGCCTGTGAAACATACATTCCTCCATTCCTTTACTGTTTGCGTGGCAGCAAAAGATTGTCAATGGAAAATAGATCCTTTTCCTTATTGTAGATAATGTTGAACCACACCTACTCACAGCAGACAGTGAATATATAAAACTATTTTCAATCTGGAATTGTGAAAATAAAGTTTACCAGTTAACGTCCAAAAGTCCTCAGGAGCTGCAGTCTTTGCCTTGTGCTGAAGTGAAAACAGTCAAAGTTATATTTTCTGCTTTAGCCAAAGAGGCTGGGAAAAAAAGGAGAACTCTGTCTTGAAAGGAAACGGTAATAAAAGCAAATTAGAAAGGGAGGGTGGGTGGGAGAGAGAGAGGGAGGGAGGGAGACGGAGAGGAAAAGACAGTTCGAGTAGGAGGGAAATATTTGAAGTCTCGCCAGCGCAAATAATAAAGGGGAAAATAAGTCTTCAATAAAAAGATCAGGATCAAACAAGAGTGAGGGAGAGGTTGAGAAATCAGGAAAGCGAGTGAGTGGGAAAAAGTAGGTGCAGTGAGGATAACAAAAGGTTGGCAGATTACATCAGATTTTAAGATTCGGCACTGGAGGAATTTCTTTCCCCAACATAAACAGTGGGAGAGATCAGACTGTTGTGGTCACTGGTCAGGGACATGTAACCACGGCACACTGAGGCAAAGTCCTGGAAAACTCGAGCAATACTGTGAACTGCTGTTACAGCCTACGCTTCATATTGTGAACATCTCAAAAAGCAGTAAGGCCTTAGAATCGGAGGATTCTTTATTATTAGCCTTAACGCAGAGATATTTGATAGGTTTCATGAGAGTAAAGATACAGGGAGATACCTGAAATTATGTTATCTTAGAGCGAAGCAATGTTGTTCTTCCCTCTGATTTTCTTCAGAAATGTAAACAAAAGAGACTTTGGCTGGAATCCTCTCCTCGTGTCAGTTTTGAGCTGATTGAGGAATGTGAAATAGTCAGAAAACATCCCACATCTCACTTAACCATTTGCAGCCACTCTTAAAGAGGATGTGACTTATTTTACTGAACTATCACTCACTTTGATCGCTGTCTATCCATGCAAACCAGCATGTATGTGTCCCTAAAGTCTGCTACAGCATTTACAAAGACACCACCTTGAGTTAGTAGTACGTCACTGATGACACCGCTACAGGTCCAGACTACATTGATGGGACTGCTGAGGCTTGGTCACATTTAGGGTGGAACCTCCATGTTTCTACACATGGGTTTGGTTTGGTCTTTACACTACTTCACTGTTTTTATGGGACAAGGGGTTGGCAATTGCTCTTTAAAATCCCAGACCTAGACTTTTCCTTTTCACTCAAGGCAATTGAACTGTTTCACAGAGGACTTCACAAGCCTTGCGTTGAGGCCAGTAGCCACAACTGCACTGAGGTGGTGCAGATTTATATATGGTTTCAATTACTATTAGACAAATCAGTAAATTTTTCCCCCCTGCTCATTTGGACACAAAAGACTGTAAAAACACTAGAAAATCAGATCAAGTGATTTTTCTTTTGGGAATCTGTTCCAAAGTATTCTCAAGCATAATAGAAAGATGTACAGTATGTTATCGTGTACAAATGTAAGCAAGGTTTGAAATGATTATGTTTTCAACAAATATTATATCTGTTCGGGCTTCTTACGGTCAATGTTCAATCTACAAATTATTTGTAATTGTCTTCAGGCCCCCTGAGCATCTGCTCAAGAAGAAATCTTCCCGGCTGAATATACAGTAGCTGATGATCCCTGCCCTCGATTATCCTTTCATTTCTACAGCAAAAGTAATTATTAAAATAACCATGACAGACTGAACCAGTGTCCCCAGCCTTTGAGTCCCTAAGTGAGTGGCATGAATGACTCACAAATGTCACAGACCTATAACATTTCAAATTCTGCACTGAATATATTGTGCAGTTTGTCAATAGTGTAACTTTTTATGCTGTCATTATTTCACAAGACCACCTGGGTAGAATACATGTCAAATGAAGGTATAACATTTGTTGATGTACCATTGAGCAAGGCACTAGATGCACTATGTAAGAATGTCTGCTAACCGACAACAACAAAAAAGGCTTTTGAAAGCTAGCTGCAATTATGCCATACAACTTCCCCTCTGTTGAATTAGTGATAAAATCAGACTTTGTCATGTTCATTTTAACTGGCTAGACCAGACTAGTCTGGACTGAATAGATATGACATTTATAGGAGAACAAAAAGTGCTTTACCAGTACCTAACCCAGCCGACACCATACACAGAGTGAGTCAGCACCAGAGGAGTGTTTGTATTTAGTGCTCCAAGACACAACAACAGGTGTCATCTGGATATATTCCTGACAGCAGCCCTCTGAGCACATCACATTTCACTAGATATTCTTCTCCCAGAACTGGGATCCCTCAGATCAGCTAACCAGATAGCCCCCACCCCCGATACTAGCGTGCCACTACCTTCAAAGCTTAATTCACATACTCATTCCTCAGATGGCGCGAGAGAGCCAGAGGTAAGAAATGGAGATATACAGTTGAGTGTGGATGCAGAGATGAAGGAAGACACTGAAGGTTCTCTGTGGACTGTTGGAGATGATCCAGAAGGAGTGAGAGAAGATTGAAATAAAGATGTTAGAAAAGGGATTGGAGAGCACAAAGACTAAATGAAGGAGGAGGTTGAGAGGAAGGAGGAGGAGGAGGTGGCAATGCTGAGAGATGTAGTGGAGATGGACAAAGAGAGGGTGAGGAAGGAGGACAATGAAATGGAGAAGGAGGCTGGATGGACAGAAAGAGAAAGTGGAAATATTGAAAAAGTTGGAAAGCTGTAGTTGGAAGAGGAGAAAGAGAAGTTGGAGAACAGGAATAAGATCGTGGAAAGGTTGAAAGTGGACGAGAGAGGAGAAATGTACAAGAACAGGAGAAATAATTCAAAAGAAATAAAAGAGATGGACAGAATGAAAGCAGATGTGGAAGAGAAGGCAAAGTAGGAGCTGAAGAAAGTTGAGTTTGACACAGAAGTTTGAGAAAAGGAATGCGGGGGAGTGTGTGAAGTTGGATATGGAGGACAAGATGGAAGAGGGTGATGACAAGAAAGAGGTGGAGCTTGTGAAGGTGGAGACAGGAGAAGTGGAAGACCAAGATGAAGAGAGTGAGAGAATTGATTGAAGTTGGAGAAGAGAAGCTAAATGAGAAACAAAGAGAGGGGGATGTGGACAGACTTGTGGAAGGAGTGATGGAGAAGATGTGATGAGAAGATGAGAGAGGTGGAGAAAGTTAAGCTGGAGAATGAGGTCCAGAGAGAAGGGGGAAATGAAGGAGAAGAAAGAGTAGGAAGTGAAGCGGATAAAGGTGGAGTTGGAAGACAGATGAAGAGTCAGATAGTGGATTGAGAGAATGGAGGAGACAACAGAGAGAAAGGAAATCTAGAGAAAAGGGGAGGGGTGAATGAGAAGATTAAGGAGACAGAGAGAGTGAGAGAATAGAAAAGGAAGAGAAGGACAGGGAGAGAGAGGGAGTCCATGGGGAAGAGGGTCAAAAATGAAATGGAGCAGGTGAGAAATTATGGAAAGAGGAGATAAGGAAAGAACACAAGGAGGCATTGATAGAGCTGGAAAGAAAAAAACTGGAGAATGTAAGACAGAATCTGGACGATGTGAGAGTGTGTGGAGAGGGCAAGAGATGTTCAGAGCAGAGAGAGAGTGTGAGACTATGCGATGAAGATTAGCGAGTTGCAGGATGAGGAAGGAATTGGTCTGCAGACTTATCAAGAAAAATAAACAGACCAGATGGAAAATACAGGTACAGATACTTCACATAACCAGATAGTTCACTCAAATGACCTTCTGTAAGTATTCTGGTTTGTATAATCCACATAGAGCCAGAGCAATAGGAATAGAATAATAATACTATTCAGACCCCTTGACTTTTTGTTATGTTACAGCCTTATTCTAAAATTTAATCAATTGTTTTTTCTCCTCAATCTACACACACACACACACACACACACACACACACACAATACCTCATAATAATACAAAAAACTGAAATAACACATTTATATAAGTATTCAGACCCTTCACTCAGTAATTTGCTGAAGCAACTTTGGCAGCGATTACAGCCTTGAGTCTTCTTGGGTATGACGCTACAAGCTTGGCACACCTGTATTTGAGGAGTTCCCCCCTTATTCTTCTCTGCAGATCCTCTCAAGCTCTGTCAGGTTGGATGGGGAGTGTCGCGGCACAGCTATTTTCAGGTGTCTCCAGAGATGTTCAAATCGGGTTCAAGTGCAGGCTCTGGCTGGGCCACAAGAAGATTGAGACTTGTCACAAAGCCACTCCTGTGTTGTCTTGGCTGTGTGCTTAGGGTTGTTGTCCTGTTGGAAGGTGAACCTTGGCCTTACGCTAGGCATTCAGGCCAAAGAGTTCCATCTTGGTTTCATCAGACCATAGAATCTTGTTTCTCATGGTCAGAATCCTTTAGGTGCCTTTTGGCAAACTCCAAGCGGGCTGTCATGTGCCTTTTACTGAGGAGTAGCTTCCATCTGGCCACTACCATAAAGGCCTGATTGGTGGAGTGCTGCAGAGATGGTTGCCCTTCTGGAATGTTCTTGCATCTCAACAGAGGAACTCTGGAGCTCTGTCAGGTGACCATCGGGTTCTTAGTCATCTCCCTGACCAAGGCCCTTCTCCCCTGATTGCTCAGTTTTGCTGGGTGGCCAGCTCTAGGAAGAGTCTTGGTGGTTCCAAACTTCTTCCACTTAAGAATGATGGAGGCCACTGTTTCTTGGGGACCTTCAACGCTGCAGACATTTTTTTTGTACCCTTCACCAGATCTGTGCCTTGACACAATCCTTTCTCTGAGCTCCACGGACAATTCCTTCGACATCATGGCTTGGTTTTTGCTCTGACATGCACTGTCAACAGTGGGACCTTATATAGACAGGTGTGTGCCTTTCCAAATCATGTCCAATCAACTGGATTGACCACAGGTGGACTCCAATCTAGCTGTAGAAACATCAAGGATGATGAATTGAAACAGGATGCACCTGAGCTCAATTTCAAGTCTCATTGCAAAGGGTCTGAATACTTATGTAAATAAGGTATTTCTGTTTTTCAAAAATGTCTAAAAACCTGTATTTGCTTTGTCATTACGGGGTATTTTGGGTAGATTTATATATTTAATCCATTTTAGAAGGCTGTAATGTAAAAAGATTTTGGAAAAAGGGGTCTGAAAACTTTGAATGCACTGCATGCCCCTACACCAAATATTCTTATGAATAAATATATACTGAACAAAAATATCAACGCAACATGTAAAGTGTTGGTCCCATGTTTCATGAGCTGAAATAAAAGATCACAGAAATGTTCCATATGCACAAAGTGAGCACTGCTCCTTTTCAGAAAAAAATATCTATCCACCTGGCAGGTGTGGCATATCAAGAAGCTGATTAAACAGCATAATCATTACACAGGTGCAGCTTGTGCTGGGGACAATAAAAGGCCACTCTAAAATATGTAGTTGTGTCACAACACAATGCCACAGATGTTTCAAGTTGAGGGAGCGTGCAATTGGCATGCTGACTGCAGGAATGTCCACCAGAGCAGTTGCCAGAGAATTTGTTAATTTCTTTACCATAAGCTGCCTTCCAACATTGCTTTAGAGGATTTGGCAGTACGTCCAACCAGCCACAGAACCGCAGACCACGTGTAAAAACGCCAGCCCAGGACCTCCACATCTGGCTTCTTCATCTTCCCCAGATGTCTGAGACCAGCCACCCGGACAGCTGATGAAACTGAGTTTGCACAACCAAAGAATTTCTGCACTAACTGTCAGAAACCATCTCAGGGTAGCTTATATGCATGCTTGTCATCCTGACCAGGGTCTTGACCTGACTGTAGTTTGGCTTCGTAACCGACTTCAGTGGGCAAATGCTCACCTTCAATGGTCACTTGCACGCTGGAGAAGTGTGATCTTCACAGATGAATCCCTGTTTCAACTGTACTGTGCAGATAGCAGACAGTGTGTGCGGCTGGCAGTTTGCTGATGTCAATGTTGTGAACAGAGTGCCCCATGGTGGCAGTGGGGTAGTGGTATCAGCAGGCATAAGCTACAGACAACACACACAATTACTTTTTAATCAATGGCATTTTAATGCACAGAGATACTGTGACGAGATCATGAAGCACGTTGTGTCATTCATCTTCTGCCATCACATTTCAACATGATAGTGCATGAGTGCATGTCCCCATGATCTGTACACAATTCCTGGAAGCTGAAAATGTCCCATTGGCCTGTGTACTCACCCGACAGTTCCCGCCAATTTCCAGCAACTTCGCACAGGTATTGAAGAGGACAACATTCCACAATCAACAGCCTGATCAACTCTATGCAAAAGAAAGTGTCAAGCTCTTGGAGCTGTTTCCCAAAACCATCCTTAAAGTTGCTCTTGAAAAAGCTTGTTATTTAACGACTGCCTCAGACAGCTAAGTGGGTCATTAGATGTTTTTTTCCCCCTACTGTGTCACTTTATACACAGATCTCCACTACACAGAATCAAGCTGTTTATCTGCCTCTGTGACCACCAATAACTTCGGAACGAAGTTACCTAGAAATAAAGTTGCCAATGTCTTTGCAAATTATCAAGCGAAAGTTGAAAAGATGCTTCAAATGAAAACCGAGATGACGGCATTAAAAAGTATACAAAACATTTTGAACAGCTGCTCTTTCCTTGACAGACTGACCAGGTGAAAACTGTCATCCCTTTGAGGTCACTTGTAAAATCCATTTCAGTGTAGATGAAGGGGAGGAGACAGATTAAAGAAGGATTTTTAAACTTGAGACATGGGCAAGACAAAAATATTTAAGCCTTTGAACAGGGTATGGTAGGTGGCAGACACACCGGTTTGTGTCAAGAACTGCAACGCTGCTGGGTTTTTCCACACTAGAGTGTCCCCATGTGTCATTTACAGTCTATCACCCAAAGGCCATCCAGCCAACATGACAACTGTGGGAACCATTGGAGGCTTTTCTGAGGGAAAAAGGGGGTGGTGCAATATTAGGAAGATATTTTAATCAAATTTCATCTCCAGTCAATAGTTTTATTTTGTAGGCTACGCTGTCTAAATATTTCTCATGTTGTGTAACGGGCGCAATAAGGTGCCAAATCAATGCAATTTAGTGCATCATTATAGAGCAAGTATTAGAATAAGCCGCCTCAAGGTGATCTCTAGAAGCGGATCCGTCAGTGTTGTAGAATAATTATAATGTTAAAGGTTAAGATTTGAATGGAGAAATCTGATCAGAGAGCAGCGCCGTCTTTCTTTCACACCCTGAGTATTGACACATGCGCCAACCAACGCACTTACGGAACACTCTTCCTGCGTGGTGTTTTGGGAAACGCACGTTACATCTTCGGCTGTTGTAGGAACAATGCATCTTTATAAAAAATAAAACAAATCTAGGCTGACAGAACAAGTAAAAGAAAAGGAGAGAGCCTGAAGAAAGAGTAAACGAGACATGTTTATTATTTAAACTATCACTTAAATAAAAAAAGTGCATAGAAAATAAACATGATTAGAAACTTTTCTTTTTACAGTTATGTACAATTTTGTTTCCTAATTATACATTCAACCTTAAGTAGTTTGTGGTTTACTCATGTGGTTCAACTTTCCTTCATTTCTGTGACACATGAGAGAAAACTGATGTACAACTAACAGGGAAAAAATATCATTATTCTCATGGAGTTCAGGAGGAAGTGTTAATAAGACAAAGGTATATTCAAGGCATAGGAAGAGAGCCGTTTAACCATTTCTAAGTCCTACCGCCAACTCCCCTTGATGCCACGTCTCATCTCAGGCTGATAAGTTCTATACACAAGGAACAATTATAAAATTACAAATACAGTTGAGTATTTTTACCCCCCCCCCCCCAACTTCTTTCAAGCAGGTTCCAGCAACTACCTTGACCTGTAAATAAATTCATGGACGTTCCAATACACAAAATAAATAAATAAAACTTATTTTCATCATCACCTTCTATAAAATAGCACATAAGTACAACCAAAGCTTCTGAAGAGGGGTGGTGAGGGAGACATGGAAGAGGGTAAAATAACATTTTGGTGGGATTTGTTTTTTCCTGATCTCCACAAACTCAATCATACCACAATCAAGTAGGTAGTCTAAAATCCCTGTTAAAAATGTACAAAGAATAAAAACATTCACTACAACAATCAAAAACACAAAATAAAATGGCTGACCTCAAGAAGTTCGGAACCACTTTATACATCATTACATAAATACTGTTTATTTTTCGAGAAGAAGAAAGAAAACCGCAAAGCTCCCGCCAAAAGGAACATACACAGGAAACCTGGTACTGGATATCAATATACAAAAATGTACGTTAGTTATTCTAAACTGATACTGTAACCCAAAACCATTAGAGTACATTGAACACTGCTATTAACCATTATAAACCTGCTGTTTGCTACTGTAACTAAGTTTGTCTGTCCATTCTGTATATTGTATAGATACTGAAGTACATGTTACTATTTCGATATAGATATATCTATCATAATTACAAGTGAAGGACAAGGGCCACTGGTGTGGCATGGTATTATGAAGTCCAAGAAACAACAGAGTCTGCCATTTAAAAACACTTGACTAATGGGTTGTTCTAAAAACATCTGACACTTCACTGCTTTGGATCTGGAGAGGAGTCAGAGCCTTTGGGATTAGTAAAAGGATTACCAAAGCCATCTTTGAAGTCTGTTAGTTTATTCAGTGTGACCTTTCGATGTTAATTTAGAACGCTGTCCCTCAATCATTTTCCCTCTGAAATGAAACAAACAACTGTGCTGTGAGGTCATCTTTCAGTCTGGTCTTTGTGGGGTTTTTTAACTAAAAAACAAAAATAGTTTCAGAAATCACCATAATTCAGTTTTGTATATACATTCATTAAAGACACAGCAGCAGAATTCAGCATGACCCTGTGCCTCACCCTAAGGCTAGCCAGGATAGGAGGACAGCGAGAGCTGAACCAAAACTGTATCCCTGAATTAGCTGGCAAAACCCAGGCTGCAAGGAGGTGGAGGAGAGTGTTCACTGTTGGCCTCCAGAGTGGTCCCTGCACTCTGAACGTCCCTAATACACTTGGGGGAAGGTCGAGCAGAAGTGCACTTTGCTGGGGGCCACAATTCCTAAGGGAGCTTAAACAGTATCTGTGCTTGTGGTTTTTAAACATAGGAACCCATTGGGTTTACAAGGAGTAGAAAGTTGTTTCCCCATGTTAAGTCAGTGCCTCTGTCACAGTTGAAGTGCAATGTTTTGGCTAAGTTATTGTTTCACTTCAGAGCCTGGGCAGGGTAAGGGTTGGAGAGATTCTGTGACGGCCTTACAAGATAAAGTCAGAGTAGGAGGAAAAATGGATTGCAAAACCAAAAATATAACAAATAAAGTGACTGGCCTGAAGTGGCTCACTATAGGACAACTGGAGCCAGAGTTGCACAAAGCAGCAATTTGGTGAGCTTTGTTTGAGGTATGCAAGGAAATACATGCCTGTCATCAACGTAGCCACTTTTTGTACACTGATATCCCACCAAAACTGGGACTATTACTGTCAATTTACGAGTCAGAGTTCTCTAAACGAAGCATGCTCAGTTACAACAAAGGAAAAGCGAGAGATCAAGCGAGCGGACAAACTCCTACATAGGTTGCAATGTGGTCAATGGTAACGCTTAGCCTCCTCTAACCTTTCCTAACTTAAAATCAGCTTCTACCGAGCTTCTAAAAAAGCTTCCCATGTGTAGCCGGTCTCATGTAAATGCCATAAAACAAATGCTGTACTTTGAGGGAGTCGAGCAGAAACATGAAACATTGACAGTATTAATATGAAGGCAACACTGACAGAACGAAACCATGGAGGTACAATCCATGGGGATCCTTGGTGCACTGATGTGGCTATAGGTGTTAACTGTGTTTTATGTCCTTACAGTTAGCAGATTTTGGAGCGTGTTTGATCCCGAAAGGGAGACGTTGAAATTTGTAGAGAATTTTTTTTTTTTAAAGCTGAAAGTGAACGAATTACGCAGTGAGCAGCCACAAGTCTGAATGGACTGGCTGGAGCCTCCGCGTAGTGTGGAATTAAGGCTGGAAAAAGGAGGAGTTCAGACAGCTATTATAATAGACCAGCACTCAAATGGACTCCCTCAAGTGCATATAATAATGCCATGCTGCTAACAGGCAGTCATTAGAAAAGTCCTTGATTAACAGATTGGCAAATAGAGCTACTGGTGGACTGAGCTCAGCAGGGAGCGACAGCTTCAGTCTTTGGAATCCAAAAAGAAACATTCAGGCTACAAATAAAATTAAAACGCCAACGGAAAAAAACAGCTTGGAGAAAGGCAGCTCAATAAAAATAGAGCACAAGCGTTAGTGTTTGTAAACCTCTTTCCTACAAAAATGGCAATAAAATAAATACGATTTCTTAAAAATATAAATACAATTTCATAACATTAAGTGCTATTCACTAGTGAGTGCTTTTTAGTCGTTTGTATAGAAAAATATACATATTATTTACATTCTCAAAGCAAGCGTGACATTTTTCTGCCCATAAAAAAAAAGGGACAGAAGAGACAAGACTTCGTTTGACACAAATAAAAAGACAATTCCTTTGCAACAGTAATTCGTGAAATAGGCCATAATAAGAATAACTTCGATCTTAAAATGGGATTAAAGGGAAATCAGATTTTTTTTTGGGGGGGGGGGGGGGGGGTGTGACATTTGGTTCTCATTGCTGTAATTCCGGACTCTGTTCTAACCTAATTTCAAAAGACAATGTGTGCATACCTGCGATACAAATCGATGGCTCTGCCTTTATCATTTTCCTATACAAAACCAACAAATACATTTACTAAAGCAAAAAAAACTAAATAAAAGTTCACCCCTCAGCTGTCAGTCCACCAGAATCTCAGCGTAGCTTGCTAGTCACGGTCATGACTTTATCCAATGACCACCGACCGACTTCGACAACGTCTCTACAAGTACACTCGAGGTTATCATTAATTATCAATAACAATATAACACTTGAAAAGAAATCATCTACAGGCTTCTTTCTAGCGCTTTGACTACAGCTCCCTCTAGTGTTTCTCTTCCTAACACATCTTGCGACTTGTTGCTCTGGACAGGCATAGGAACTATTTACAGTGGCTGAATACACAGCGTAGCAGCCCCAAGCAATTCTTTATGATATCGCGAGATACTCCGAAGGCTGCACAGGATGCACATTCCGACAGGCAGATGTGTATAAACAGATGAGGCCAAGAGAAAAGCGTCGTCTGATCAGTTCTAATACGTCCTCGTTCTTTTTCTAAAATGCAGAGAAAATTCCCTTCCACAAATTGCACTTTGGTGTTTAAAATGGAACTTACAAGGTGGAAATTATTATTGTGTTTAACATAATCAATGGACTCTATGCTCACACAGAATTGAGATATAATCTAGAAAAATAAATGTGAGGCGATGTTAAAATTCAGAATGAAAAGGGCAATTTGTGTATCATTCAGAGACAGAAAACATTAAAACATTGCTAATCTTACAGTCACCATTTCCTTTGACTTCCCAGAGTCTGAAACCATCCGATCCAAAAGTAAAACAACCAAAGAGGCACAACAATAAGTTGTTCCCTTTCAAAAATGTCCCTCCCCAAAACAGAGACCTGCTCTCGTATCAAACTTAACCCGGTCCGTAGCTCACCTTTCTTCCCAAGCCTTACAGCAACAAGGGAGCGCAGTACTGGAAGCATCATTCTGCACTCTAAGACCTGGCAGTGCATGGATGGCTTTGTGCTAGTCGAGGGGACCGCTAACACCACTCCCATCACATATCAGAGTGGGGGGCTAGTTGAGGAACTTCCGGCACCTCTTGGTTCCGCAGTTGCATGGAAGCTTATTGCCCGGCTCCTCGATGGGAAACTTGTAGTCGTAGGTGAGCTCCTCGCCGCGGTAGATTTTGCGTGTTGCGAAGATGACGATGTGCTTCTGCCCATCCACATTGATGACACGTGAGTAGCAATTGGGCTCGCACGAGTGGTTGATGAAGCGGGCGGCGTTGCCGTGCACGGTGGCATCCACCACTTCATAGTCGTCGATGCGGAACATGTAACAGCCAACACCCTGTAGAGGAAGGGACAAGAAGAGAAGAGGGTGAGAAGCTATTGGATGAGGATTGCAGTCAACAAAATCCATTATCAAATGACTGAAGATCCTGACTGGTTAATAGGGTGGTGTTGACACATGAAAACCACGTTCAGCAGGGCCCAGCATTCAGATACAAATACCTTACGTAGAACAAACATGACTGACAAGTAGAATGAGGACTCACGCAAGATTTATTCATGACATTTCTATCTGCAACATTCCACAACATTTGTCTATTGAACGTGGCCCTGTACAGACTCAAAACGAATGAGCAGAGGACTGTGTTCCATTGAGGCCAGGCCACTCTTCTCACCTTGCCGTCATAGTACTTCTCCCGTTTGTCGGTGAGGACAGAGCGGATGACGTTGCCCGAGTACTCGATCACCATCTCCCCCACGTCGATGCTCCTCTTGCAGAACAGACCTCGGCCGTGTATGGCTGACCTGTGAGGGGAGGACACAGGGGCTCAGTGACCACTGGTTCACCAAAGGGTTTCACCTTTTAACCCCACTCTCTGGAACAAGCTATAGCAAAGCTACAGTAGTAGTTCATTTTCTTGTTAACTTCTTATAGATGAGGGGCAGTATTGAGTAGCTTGGATGAATAAGATGCCCAGAGTAAACTGCCTGCTACTCAGGCCCAGAAGCTAAGATATGCATATTATTAGTAGATCTGGATAGAAAACACTCTGAAGTTTCTAAAACTGTTTGAATGATGTCTGTGAGTATAACAGAACTCATATGGCAGGCAAAAACCTGAGAAAAAAATCCAACCCGGAAGTGGGAAATCTGGGGTTTGTAGTTTTTCCAAGTCCTGGCCTATCCAATATAGAGCGTCTGTGGGGTCATATTGCACTTCCTAAGGCTTCCACTAGATGTCAACAGTCTTTAGAACGTTGTTTGAGGCGTCTACTGTGAAGTGGGGGAGAATAAGAGCTGATTGAGTGAGAGGTCTGCCAGCAGGGCATGAGCTTCAGACATGCGTGCGCCCGTGAGAGGTAGCTGAGTTCCATTGCATTTCTAAAGACAAAGGAATTCTCCGGTTGAAACCTTATTGCAGATTTATGATAAATCCTAAAGACTGATTCTATACATCGTTTGACATGTTTCTACGAACTGTAATGGAATTTTTTGAGTTTGTCTGGCCTGCGCGTCGTGAATTTGGATTTGTGAACTGAAGGCGCGAACAAAAAGGAGGTATTTGGACATAAAGGATGGACTTTAACGAACAAAAACATTTGTGGAACTGGGATTCCCGGGAGTGCATTCTGATGAAGATCAAAGGTAAGTGAATATTTATAATGCCATTTCTGACTTCTGTTGACTCCAACATGGCGGATATATGTATGGCTTGTTTTTGTGTCTGAGCGCCGTACTCAGATTATTGCATGGTGTGCTTTGTCGGTAAAGCTTTTTTGAAATCTGACACAGCGGTTGCATTAAGGAGAAGTTTATCCAAAGTTCCATGCATAACACTTGTATTTTCATCAACATTTATGAGTATTTCTGTAAATTGATGTGGCTCTCTGCAAAAATCACCGGATGTTTTGGAAGCAAAACATACTGAACGTAACACGCCAATGTAAACAAAGGTAAGGCATATATTATATCGCCATTTCTGACTTTCGTGTCGCAACTCCCTGGTTGAAAATGATTTGTTACGCATGCGTGTGCTGGACGCTGTCCTCAGATAATCGCATGGTTTGCTTTCGCCGTAAAGCCTTTTTGAAATCTGACACGGCGGCTAGATTAACAACAAGTTAAGCTTTATTTTGATGTATTGCACTTGTGATTTCATGAAAGTTAAATATTTATAGTAATTTAATTTGAATTTCATTGTCTGCAATTTCACCGGATGCTGGCCAGATGGGACGCTAGCGTCCCAATGATCTGCAAGAAGTTAAATATCTTAAACGTTACGTAGCCAGCGTTTTCCTAACCTGTAGACCCCCACCGCCTCCTTGGATGTTCTCTTCAGGTGTCGGAACCTCATGGGCATGGGGAGGTCCATGCTGGTGGGCCGGCTGAAAAACAACAGTAGCACAGTGTGTTAAAGTTCCAATGAAGGAAGGATTATCTGCTACCACCAAGAAGCTCCGACAGGTGGATACAGGGATGTTGATCAGAAAACCAAGAACACTACAAGTCCACTGTAATGATGAGATGGAGGATAGAGAGATAGTCCTCCTGATTTTCAGAAGTAAAAATAAACTAAAAAACAGGAATTGTGTAACAGGGCGGCGTGACTTACCGAGCAGACTTGAGCTGCACCTCCTCATCCTCCTCGTGGGGGTTGTACTCGGGAGGCTGGCGGTGCTTGGAGGCCAGGAAGTTGAACATGTCAAACACAGACCTCCTGTGGCAAGGCAAACAGATGCAGCAGACACACAGGTCAGATGACACAGGCAAATACAACTCAATGATGCAGACTCTCTAAACCCTAGGAAGGACCTCACCCAAATAGTGACTTGAGATTTGGTAACAGGTATACACAGTTATCAGCTCCAAAACATCAGTTAAAAGAGCCAGTGTAGAAATGGCTCACAACATTTTCATTGCTGAAGTAGAATGCATAGATCACGTATAGACCTGGATTTCTTCAACAACAAAAGGAAAGCTAAGAGGCAGGGGCCCAGTTAAATTTTTTTTAGAAATGCATCCTTCCTGAAGTAATTACTAATCAGACATGATTCATCAAGTGAACGTAATGTCTCCGCCACATGGTCTTCACCTGTCCAGTCATGACTCAGTGATTACTTTAAGGAAT
Organism: Salmo salar; assembly: GCF_965601325.2. Taxonomy (NCBI): domain Eukaryota; kingdom Metazoa; phylum Chordata; class Actinopteri; order Salmoniformes; family Salmonidae; genus Salmo; species Salmo salar. The sequence goes on from NC_138299.1 coordinate 118,836,227, forward strand.
GATACACATGAGGCTGGTCCAGGCAGGAGAAGGGACCTCTTGTTATAATAAAGATAAAGAATAACTGTATATTTGTCTGGATACCAATCCAACCTTACACTTTAAGTATTGGAAGAGGGCTGTGTGCGACTTTGCTATCCATCTTTTGGGAGTGTCTGTACCTGTGGTTGAGCTCAGCGCGGGCCGAGCCATGGGGGTTGATCGGGGGCTCGTCGGCCTCCTCGGGCTTGTGGAAGCGAAAGCGGTAGTTGCGACAGTGCCTGGAACCATACAGCTGCTCCAGCAGGAACACCACAGCATCGTGGAGGACCCCCAGCATCCGCAGGCCGTTCACTCCTGAGAGAGAAGAAAAAATAAAGAAAAAGATAAGATCGAGAGAAAGAAAGAGAACACAAAAGGAAGGAGTGGAGGATTAAAGGAGAAAAAAGAAAAGTCAGTGATGAGTCACCATTTCATTCCTCAAAAGTTATTGAACCTGCATAAACAAAATAAAATCTGATAAAAGGCACTTTACCTTCAAAGGAGAGCTCTTTGAGTCTGGCGTTGGAGCGGGCCTCCTGGACTTTATCTGTCAGGGACTTCCAGGCCTCTGTGGGACAGAGGGAGAAGACAATACATGTCAGCTTAGTGTCTCATCTCTGTGTTAGTATTAAAGTACACAGTTTACTTCATCTGTATGAGGATTTTGAAATAAGAGATTTTCACTGTTACACATTCACTTCAATAACTTTAGCGCCATTTTCTGCCATCGAGTGTCATAACCACGCTACATGGAAACAGAACAAGAAGATCAGGACTGCGTATACCTTCGATACTCTCGCAGCGGATCTGGAAGCCGTCGTCGCTGCAGATCTCAAAGATGAGTCCCTTCTTGGGCTTGCTGTCCATAGAAGAGTCCCTGCAGCTACCCTCCTGGTCAGGGGTGGCCACCAGTAGAGAATCAGCAGTGGTCTTGCTTTTCTCCTCAGGGAACTCACTGGTTTTACTGGTTAGAGCAGGAGGTTCACCAGAATTGGCAAAATAAACACTGCAAATAAAATACATTTTGAAATGAATCTCATTATCCATTGACATTAATAGTATTGAATGGAAGGGGTGACAAGCTTGCATTACTCACTTTTTGCTGGTGCCCCTCTCTCTGGGCTTGCCTGTGTCCATGGGCTCGGGAGAGACTGGCTCTCTAGACCTGCAGTGGTAGAGGGAATTCAAATATGGATAAGCAGCAGGTGGCAACTGGTATGATAATGCATACTTTGTGAAAAAAGTACAGTCCTCGTTAATTATTTCATGAGTTATCAGTTATGTGAGAATCTTACCCAGGAGCGGAGGTGGGCCGGTCTCCCTGCATCTCCCGAGGAGGCTCTGCCAGCCAACCCCTGTGTTTTTTCCCACTGGCCTTGTCTGGACTCTGCCTTGTCCGCTTGGCTTTCTGCTTGCCTTTCCCCGAGCATGTGGATGCCGTTACTGCAGCGCTACACTTCAGCTCTTGTTTCTGCTCTGAGGAGGACCTGGATTTAGGCATGGTGTGTGAGCTTTGAGAGCTGGAACTCTGGGAGAGCACTCCGACCAGGTGTCCCTTGATGGAATCCTGTTGGACCGGGCTGGGGGCCGAAGCCACAGGTTGTTCACTGGCATTTGGCGGGTGCTGCTGCCGCTGCAAAGCGCCGCTCTCCGGGTCCACCTGCTGGCTGACAGACATGCTGATGGTCTGATGGGAGGGAAGCACGCAGATGCTGCTGGCAATGGAGGTCTGGGCGGGGCTGCACAGCTGGGACATCAGAGGAGCTCCAGACTGGAGCAGCATCTGCTGCTCCGGAAGGCCCAGGTTGTGTGGGCTGGCTTTGAAGAGAAGGCTGCTGATGGGTCCTGTGATTTCGGTGGAGCTGAGAGAGACAGAGCCTGGTGTGATGAGGCCTCCGGGCCCACTGGGCTGAGCCATGGACACCATGTTCAGCACTGCTGACTGGTTGGGGTTGAGCCCTGAGACGGTGCAGGGCAGCAGGTGGGTGGAGGAAGCGTGGCCCAGGATGCCAGGCTGTCCACTGGGAAGAGGCATCCTCTGCTGGATGGGCTCAAAGTACATGACTCCCGATTTGTGTCTCTTGATAATGTTGGGGACTTTGCGGTGAGAAGTGGTGGCGGCCGTGGTCAGGGTGCTCAGCTCGGACTGGGCCATCTGTGCCGAGGACAGGTTGATCAGAGTCATGTTGGGTCTCACCTCAGACGGGCCCAGGGTGGGCTGGCTCCTGGAGCGGGCCAGTTTTTTGGTCTTCCGCGGCTGGAGACGGGAGATGGGTCGCTTCTTGCCGTGTCCAGATGTCAGCACAGCCGAGGACGTGGAGATGGAGGCACTGGACACGATGGTCACGTTGGGGGCCAGGTCATGCCTCCGTCCGGCCTCAGTCACCAGAATCTGGGGCTCGTGGGAGGGCACCCCGATCAGGAGGCCGGAGGTGGTGCTGGGAATGCCAGGCTGGAAGCCCGTCTGGGTGGTGCCGGTGAAAGTATGGATCTGAGAGTGATGGGGCATGGTGCCCAACACTTTACCCCCAGCAGGAAATATGGGCTGGGAGGTGGTTATCCCGGTGGTGAGCCCTGTGGTTAGAGTCATGGTATCCATCACTCCTGTTGCGCTGACCGATGGGGTGATCTGGATCTTCTGAGTGACACCATTGGGGAGAGTCTGTAGGACATAGAGGGGCTGCAGATGCTGGTTGACCACTATGAGTTTTTCTGGGCCTGGTTTTAAATGAGAGGTGGTCTGGACAGCCGTGCTGGCCACATGGGAGGGTCCGGGGCTGACTGAAGATGGAGCAGGGATGTACTTCTGTCCCTGGAGAGGCAAGGTGGGCGAGCTGGGTAGGACTGGGGTCCCAGAACTCCTGGTCAGATCCTGGTTACCTGCTTCTACAACTTCGCCCAGGGAGGGACTGGTGATGTGCTCGAACTGCTCCGGGGTCATATGACCTTCTCTTACCTGAGATTCTCGGCTACCTCCACTTCCTTCCTGCTGGCTCTCAGGGGACACGCCGGCCCCTCCTCTCTGCTGCTTGTCCATGCCGCCTTTCTCTGCAATTGTCTCGTCCGAGGCTGCCAGGGACAGCATGGTGCACTCTGGGCCCTCTGAGATCAGGCCACCGTGGTTCTGGCTGTTGACCGTGGGGCTGCGAGTGGTCAGGACAGAGAGGTCAGAGGGCAGCTCCAGGGGTAGACCGTACGACTCTTCCACCGAGATGGATGTGCTTGCCCCGCTCTCCACGGGCTCAGCGCTGGCCAGCGGCTGGGGGAAGTCCTCAAAGAGGATGTCTTTGCGGCGGTTGACGCCCACCCCATAACCCCCGTCCAGGGAGAGGAGCTCGGAGGAGGCGGCCTCAGGCTGCTGCCCCAGGGCCTGCATGGAGGGCGTGTTGAGGACAAACTCCATGATGTCCGAGGGCAGGATGTTGCCGCAGTCGTCGCTGTTGTTGTTGTCCGAGTCCGACTTAAGCAGGTCAGTGTTAAGTGAGAGCTGGGCCTCCAGGGGGTCCTGTCCCTGGGAAGACTTCACCCCGCCCAGAGGGAGGGAGTTGTCCTTCTGGCTCTTCCTCCCTTCTCGGATGTTGTTGCTGCTGCTGCTGCTACCACCGCTGCTACCACCCCCTCCACTGCTGTTGTCTGCCTCCTTCCCAGAGTCGTGCTCCAGCTTCTCCGCGTGCCTCTCTCTGCCCTTCCTCTTACCCGTGGTCTTGTGGGAAGAAGTCGCCGCGGTGGCCGTGGTGGTGGTGGTGTTTGTGCTTGCGCTGGCGTCGCTCTCTGAGCTGTCATCAACACCGTCCAGCTGGCCGATCTGCTGGTGGCCCAGGAGGCTCCGGGTGGGAACTCCCTCATCCACAGCAGCAACGACCCTCTCCTCCTCCGCCTCATCCTTCCGGAAGCGCTGCAGCTGCAAGCCCCTCCCCAGGCACTGGCCCATCCCCTCGATTGAGGGCATCACAGGGCCGGGGTTGATGATGGTGCGGGTGAAGTTGTAATAGTACGGATCCTTGTTGGAACACTGGTTGAATCCCCCTTCCTCTTCTTCTCCGCTGTCCCCCGAGGAGGAGGTACTCCTATCGTCCGCCCCGTCCACCTGGCCTTCGGCCGAGCGCCTGCTGCCTCCGGCCTTCTTCTTCCCAGGCCCGTCCCCACTGCTGCTGTAGAAGGGGATATCCTGCTCTCCATAGGAGCGCACTCCGTAGAAAGGCGTCAGGCCGAAGAACATGTTGGAGCGGGCTCTGGCGCTGCGCCTCGGATAACGCCGCTTGGTTGAACCCGAGCAGTCGCTGTCATCTTCATGATGTTTATCCCGGTCACCGCCTTCCTCCTCCAGCAGGGCATGGTCATCCCTGTCGCTGGTCCCCTCGTCCTCGGTGCAGTGAGCCAGGAGGCGCTTCTCCTCGCAGTCCTCAGGGTGCAGTGCCGGGCTGTTCGACTCAGAGCGCTCTGAGCGTGCTGACGGTGAGAAGAGCGTGGAGCAGGAAGACTTACGGTGGGGGGGTCCCTCCTGGCCTGCGGGACAGATGGAGGCGGTGATGCAGGAGTCAGAGGAAGAACTCACGGTGTTGGTCCCATTAGGGTCGGTCTTTAGCGGCGTCAGGGACGCCTTGACTATAGCCCGCTTCTTGTCTCTAGCAGCGGCGATGTCGTTGGCTGTTATTCTTGCTTGAACCTGCGAAGCCCTGATGCTTCTCTCTGAGGCTAACCTGGGCTGCTTTATGGCCTCTAGGCTGCAGCTGTTCTTCTCAGGGCTCAAAAATCTCTCCCTGCTCTTTGCAGATCGCCCTCTTCCTTGATTCTCCAGCTTTTCCACCTCCTGCTTGCCAATGGCTTTGGTGATGTTGCCGAGGGTCACAGCCTTGCTGTTGCTGTTCTGAGAAGTTGAGGTTGGAGCATTAGTGGTTCCACCAGTCTCTTTAGCATTGTTGGGGTTCTTGTTGCTGTTCTGAGAAGTCTTCTCCCGCTCTTTAGATGCCTCTCTGCTGTCAATGTTTTGGACTTTGGAGTGCTCGTCTTTGGTGGTGGGGGCCGCGTGACAGGAGGGGACAGCCGGGGTGGCTTGGGAGCTCCGTTTGACGGCGTCCTCCTCGGCCATGGCCTCTGAAGACCACAGGGGATTCATGGCGGCGGCAGGGGCTTTTCCCGACAGATAATCCTGGGATTTCTTCCCGCCGCTTTTGTGGAACGGAGGCTGGGGAGACCCCAATTTTCCAGCATCTTTAGAAGCTGTCGCCAAGGTAACACCTCCTTCCTTGGCCAGGTTACTACTACCACCACCTTTGTCCTTGGACAGGGTCGTGGTGAAGCGGTGGCGGGAGAGGAGCGTGACGCCAGCAGACAAGTCTGGGTCCTTCCCATCCTGCTTCCCCTTCCCTGCTTGGGAGTTGCTGCTGCTCGCCCTTTGGTGCCCTGTCAAGACACCTGTACCTGGTGGTGGGGAGGCCTGGCTCGCTCCTGTCATCTCTGGGGCCATTGGGGAAAGTTTGGGGTTCTCACCCACAGCCTGCTTGCCAGGCTCACTTTCTTTCCCACCGTCTGTCTTCATCTCAGAAATGCTGTGGTGGTGTCTGCTGTGTTGACCTCCAGGGCTGAGTGAACTAGTGTCGCGGCCCTGCGTTCGGACGCCACTGGCAGGTGGCTTCCCCTTCTCCCTCAGACCCAGGTCTCTGGAGGAGGAGAGGGGAAGGGGTGGGGCGGAAGAGAAGAGCCGAGCCAATTGGTTCATAGCGGCCTGTGAAGAGGAGACTACCTTCTGTCTGGGCTGGGGGGAGAGGGAGGAGGTGCTGTGGCGACGGGAGCCGATGCTCCTCAGGCCGGAACTCAGAAGGGGGTCCCCCACCGTCACAATCTCATGGGCAGACTGGGAGGTACCATCTGCAAAACAACATGGACACAAACATTTTTTACCATACTGCATGTCTCCACATGTGAATGGTAGATGACAGTTTGAGGCAAATGGGTTAAAGAGTGAAGATACCTGGAGATGGAAGTGGTCTGGAGCCAGGGGAGCGCTGGCACGGGGGGTAGCTGGGGTGCCTGTTCCGTTTGTAAACTTTAGGAGGATTGGGGCTGGAGGGCAGCAGGGACAGGCGGTCGGAGGGCTTCAGGGAGTCAAACGGCTCGGGCACTGGAGACAGGACTTTTTCTGTCAATGAAAAGTTGAATGCAACCAATTCTTCAGAAAACTGCATTGTTGAGGAAGAGCTTGCAAGTAAGCATTTACTATTTATACCTGCTGTACCCGTGACAAATAACCGTAATCAATGCGATTACATGCCGGCTACATACTAGACCAAATGCAGTGCAGGGTAAATTTGAATAATTAATAATGCAGTGATTCTGCCTCACACCTGAGATGGGAGTTAAAGGGCTGTGGGAGATGGTGCGGTTCTCCTCTGGAAGAGCACTCTTTAGGTCAGGCTCCACCACAGTGGGACGACACACCAGGATCCTGCAAGTGTAGACACAGCGCTTCCGGGCATCTAGAGTGCTCCAGTACACCCTGGAACACCTGTGGTGACAGAAACAAACCAATGAATCAGTCATGTTGCATTGACTCTTTCACATAAGACGTGCGCACTGTGTGTACTTACTGGTAGCCGACAGGGAAGAGTTTGCGCTCACAATCCGAGAGCTCAGTCAGTATTCCAAGGCAATCGATTGTCATGGAGCCTGTGATGGAAGAAAGTTAGAGTTAAAACCCTTAATCCAAGGAGGGTATTCAGAAACATGTTTGTTGGGCCAGCTAGTGTCTCAAAACTCCACGGAGACCCCTGGCCGTTTCACTACTTTGGGAAAGCCCTGAACTAGCACACCTGATTCACCTAATTCAAGGGCTTGATGATCAGTTGACCATTTGAATCCGGGTCGCCGACACAGAATAAGCAGAGCCATATATATAATGCGCATCCCTAATGGCACCCTATATAGTACACTACTTTTGAGGGCCCTGGTCAAAAGTAATGCCCTAAATAGGAAATAGGGTGCGTTTGGGACTCGACCATAGAGATCTCTAAATATGGCTGTGAGGGGGTAATATGAACATACACACCTATCATCATGTGGATGTTCTCCGGCTGAAGGCCGGTGAGGAACTTCCGCCGCAAGCTTATCCCCTCCAGGTCTACCAGGATCCTCCGTGTGACCTCGAAGCCAGACTCGGACACCACCTGGGCAAGGAAGTCATGCATTTCAAACAAAGTACCTACAAATGCACCCTTCTCCTCACTGTGACCTCAGTTTGACCCAAGCAGGAATATGGTTTCTATAGATAACGGCTGGGCTAAATGCATGCATGTTGTTTTACCAGTAAACCAGAGCGTAAAAAACAAAAACACATTGACATAATAAAAATGAATGGGGAGTTTCTGTAAAATTGTCATCTTATGTTCTAGATGTGTGTTGGTGTGTGATGCTGCAGGTGGGTAAGGGAGGTGGGCTGGAGAAGATAAGGAAGGAGTTCTCCTTTGCATCTCACCTCTCCTTTGATGAGGTCCCGGTGGCGCTGGCAGTAGACCTTCTTGTCCTCCAGGAAGACACAGTGGCGCTGCCGGGCACACATGAAGTGGTAGTTTCTGGTGCAGGAGGTCAGGCAGCAGCCCACTGTGGCGCCGGGACGCTGGCAGTTCTCGCAGCGCTGCCGAGAGGAAAACAAATGTCACAGGACACTGCCATTAGAAGACAGATCAACAACAGCGACAAGGTCATTTTAGTAATAATAAATATACTATCACTGTCTATTTTTAGCAAGAAGGCATGCATAATAAAATGTGATGCATTAGGATCCCCATTAGCAACAGCTAGTCTTACTGGGGTCCGACATAACGAAGACAGACAAAATACTTTACAACTTACATACATTTAAAATCATTAACATGTAGTGTGCGCGACCATCTATCAGTTCCACATACAAGTCAGTACATACAGACAACAAATAGGTCACATGGGGGAGAGGCGTTGTGCCGTGAAACCAGGTTTGCTGTTCACTTGCACTATATAAGATGGTACGTTTCCTTGAATTTGTTCTGGACCTGGGGACTGTGAAAAGACCCCTGGTGGCATGTCTAGTGGGGTAAGTGTGTGTGCGCGCGTCAGTGCCGTGAGTATGTTGACTACGCAATTTCTCTTATAAAAAAACACAAGTAAAGCAGTCAGTCTTTCCTCACAGGAAACATACATGACCAAAAGTATGTAGATACCCGTTCGTTGAACATCTCATTCCAAAATCATGGGCATTAATATAGAGTTGGTCCCCTCTTTGCAGCTTTAACAGCCCCCACTCTTCTGAGAAGGCTTTCCAATAGATGTTGGAACGCTGCTGAGGGCACTTGCTTCCATTCAGCCACAAGAGCATTAGTGACGTTTGGCGATTAGACCTGGCTCGTAGTCGGCGTTCCAATTCATCCCAAAAGTGTTTGATGGGGTTTAGGTCAGGGCTTTGTGCAGGCCAGTCAAGTTCTTCCACAACACTCTCCAAACCATATCTGTATAGACCTTGTTTTGTGCACAGGGGCATTGTCATGCTTTAACAGTAAAGGGCTTTCACCAAACTGTTGCCACAAAGTTGGAAGCACAGAATATTCTACAATGTCATTGCATGCTGTAGCGTTAAGATTTCCCTTCACTGGAACTAAAGGGCCTAGCCCAAACCATGAAAAACAGGCCCAGACCCTTATTCCTCCTTCTCCAAACTTTACAGTTGGCACTATACATTCAGGCAGGTAGCGTTCTCCTGACATCTGTCAAACCCAGATATGTTCCCGAGAACGCGTTTCTACTGCTCCAGAGTGCAATGGCGGCGAGCTTCACACCACTCCAGCTGACTCTTGGCATTGCGCATGGTGATCTTAGGCTTGTGTGAGGCTGCTCGGCCAGGGAAACCCCTTTCATGACGCTCCCGACAAAGTTATTGTGCCGACGTTGCTTCCAGAGGCAGTTTGGAACTCAGTAGTGAGTGTTGCAACTGTCAGGATTCTTACACGCTATCCGCTTTAGCGGTCCCGTTTTGTGAGCTTGTTATGGCCTACCACTTCACAGCTGAGCCGTTGTTGCTCCTAGACATTATCACTTCACAATAACATCACTTACAGTTGACCGGAGCAGCTCTAGCAGGGCTGAAATTTGATGAATTGACTTGCTGGAAAGGTGGCATCCTACGACAGTGCCACGTTGAAAGTCACTGAGCACTTCAGTAAGGCCATTCTACTGCCAATGTTTGTCTATGGAGATTGCAATGGCTGCGTGCTCGATTTTATTCACCTGTCAGCAATGGGTGCGGCTAAAATAGCCGAATCCACTAATTTGAATGCGTTTCCACACACGAAATTAATATACACTATATATACACAAAAGAATATACATCTAGTAAGAATATGTATTTAGGATCATAAGTCTTACCAACTGTTTCCCTCGGATCACGGCCATGTGGACGTTTTTCAGAGAGCCATCGTCATCCTCAAACACCTCGGCTGACCACAGGGCACAGTTCACATGGGTCCACTCGTTCTGCCCAATGTACAGCAGCCTGCCGCCCTCCTGAAACCAGACACACAGCAGACGCAAAAAGAACTTAGAAAACACAAAGATATATTTCAGTAACAGGGAATACGATCAAGAGCTGTACCACAACTAATAGCGACTGTTTAGCACAACGTTTACTTACGTTGATGTTATCATCTCCGTACTTGAGACACAGCACACACTGGCGGTTGTCGCTGACGCCAGGGGGTGGGAGCAGCTCAGGACTGTCTTCACGGCTCAGGTCTGAGAGAGAAATACAAGAATGTCACGAACACATCAGCGTCATTTCCTGCAACTGAAATGGTATCAGAAAGTGTATCAATTGCATACTTAGTGTAGGTATGTATCCCAAATGGCACCATATTCCCTATATAGGGAATAGTGCACTACTATGGTCCCGAGGCGTTGCCCTAGGTGTTGCCCTTTAGTTGTGTTGAGCAGACTCACCATGGAGCATAGGGAGTGGTGGAGGAAGTAGAGGTCTGGGCGGAGGGGGAGAGGTGGGGGAGTCTGGCTCTACGTGGGTCTTGGAGCAAGGGGCCGGGATGATCTTCTTCCTGAGGGGCTGCTCGGCACGGGCAATCTCTTCGCGCTCCTGCCACTGGGCATAGTTGTGGTCCAGGGAGGGGGGCAGCACGGCATTGGGGAGGAGGCCACTGCTGCAAGACAAGTATAGACTCAGACCTTGTTTGAATTCATCCTTCCTGCCGTCCACCCTTGCTGTTAACATTGGATTGGTGAAAGCAGGTTTTCTACTGCTTTGATTTCACCAATTATGTCCATTTAGATCAGTGAACACAGTAAGAATATTTGAACAGGGTCCAACACAGATTGATTGCAATAATTGCACAGGTCACACACACACACACACAACCTGTTATACCCCAAGTAACTGTACCCCAAAGCAGTGAATTCGGTAAATATTCAAGAGCATAAACGATGCAAAATGTAAACCCATTTCCAAAGCGCACCGTTTACCATCTTCTGAACGACTGACTAATTGGGTTAACAACTTTAATGAGCCAAAACACAAAAAAGTACAGTAGGCACATAACGGAGCCCATCAGATATTTATGAAGTAGGTTCCATTTATTAACTATGGACTCTAATTGAACAATTATTTGTTTGTTTACAACTGTACAATTTTTGCTCCCCATATATAAAAACCACGAGACTGCCAGAAAGATCTGAACGCAAGATGGTCATTTTGATGACTCACATCGTGAGCCTACTGTAGTCTACTGTACCATGTAAGCTGGTGCACACAAGTTGTACTTCATGTTTTAGTGTGGAAAACATCTGTGAGGATTTTTCTACAATATCCACAACATATTGACATAATTACAAGCAAAGAATAAAATCACATTTTATCAATTACATGTGGAAAAACATATTTGAGTCAGGCCAGCAGCAGATGAAACAGAAAGTGAATTTTCACATGGCCAAAGCATTGCATTTCGGTTTAGCCCACCATCCACACACGGAAACAGTTTCGGCCCCAACTACTGGGCTCAATACAGAAACAATGACCTCCACTGCGACCAAAACTATTCGTTTCCCATAGGCTTGTACTATCTATATTATGACATCACCAGCAGTTAGCTACCAACAGCTGGCAGATGTGTTAATTGGTTATTTTAGTGTTAAATCAGTGATATTTAGATGGAAGACATGAGCTAAATGCGGTAGCTTTACAGCTAGCATAGATGTTGTAAACTAGCTCTTTCCCTTACCCGGTGAAACCTTGAATAATGCTTTGTCTCTGCTGGCTGTAACACTTTATAAACCACGTTGGTAGCGACAGCATCCACTTTGAAAAGCAATGTTTCGCTGAAGCCCCCCCTTCCATTGTTGATAGCCATGGAGGTTCTCAATGATGAAATGTGCCCCTCAGATGGACGAGTAGATGCCCAATTAGCCCGCCTTATTCTTCCAAATGTATCCCACTTTTTAAGAAGTGTTTCATTCGCGTGGCCATAGAGGCATACCCACATTTGCATAGCAAGTGTTGCTACACCCTGCTACCACACAAAGCTTGGCCATCTTGAATACAAATGCAATTGCTAACTAGCCCCATATTAGTAGGCAACAATTCTTTTTTTTACCCACGAGTATATAAAGGGTAAGCATGGATTTTTATTTCCTCACTGTAACGCTGACCGTGGTACGTTGTGGGAATATTTCTGAAGTTTAAGCTGATTTGGAATTTTTTTTAAAAATAAATCAACTTTTAGAACAATATTACAGCATTATAAAAAAAGGATTTAAGAGTTTTCCCATTTGGGAATGTTTTCTTGGGATGTTCCAAGTTACTATATGCGTTTCTGGCATTGAGAAATAGCCGCTACTTGAGCTTTAAATATTTAAATTAACAAATGGCGGTTGAACAGAGGGACAAAAATGGCGCGGCGAAAACCGTTGGGCGACCGCAGAGGAGTGTTCAAAGCTCATATATCAAAAAGGGACATGGGGTGGCCCCTTTCTCACAATGGAAAATGGGAGCATGCACAATGCATGAGCTAAAGAAAGATGATAGTCAGGCACTGGGGAGCAAGAGGAGAGCAGAACATACAGATGGGCTCCTCAGGTCAGTCAGTGTCATTTGTTTGCACAGATGCTCCCGTGCCTTGTAGGCCCCCCCATGTATCAGAGAGTAAGTTGAAAAGGTAAGTTCACTTAAGTGGGATTAAAACCTTATGGTATGGGCAAATAAGAAGCCATATCGATTCATCAAATCTACTGTTACACATCGAGTTAGTAATTTCAGTATGAATCAATGCGACAGGCAGTATGTGTACCGATCTATTTGTCTTGTGTAATCTCATTGATATGTGGCTGTTCACACTCACTTGGTGGAGAATTTGTGCGTTTCCCAGAATCTGGACTCCTTGACTTTGAACCAAGGGAACACGCGCTCCATTTGCTGCAACAGAGACAGGGGGAAAATAGATGTTAAAGGCCCAGTGCAGTGAAAAACCAGATTATCCTGTGTTTTATATACATTTCCACACTATGACGTTGGAATAATACTGTGAAAGTTAAGCTAATGTCCTTTTAGTGTAAGAGCTATTTGAAAAGACCACCTTAAAATGTAAGCCTGTTTTGGTGGGATGGAGTTTTGGCCTTCCATGGTGACATCACCATGCAGTAAATTAGTTAATAGACCAATAAGAAAGAGTTCCAAACCTCTCTGCCAATAACAGCTCGTTTTCAGTTTCCCCACTCAGACAGTCATAGCAAAATTTATGCTTGAGAAATTGCTCTTTGCTAATAACCTATTGTTGACCATCTTAATTGAAAACATAGTACGGTACTTTATTGTTACACAGAAATTTGATATTGCGATAAAAACAGCTGCATTGGTCCTTTAAAAGGTTCAGTCTGAGACCTGGGCATTTGTTCAATAGTTCAAGAATGAATATAACTTATGTCAAGAGCTTAGCACCACTGTCTTACCGTAACCCAAAATCACTCAAATGGCAACAAAAAGAAAACAATGTATAGCTTCAAAAAATATGTTTATAACCATCATGCAAATTGTGTGTAATGTCAGTGCATCCACAGCAGTGTCTATTAAATGGAGAATGGTTACATCTCACCTGTCGTTGGGCTGAAACTGACTGAGGACTGGCTTTAACAGCTATAGCTGCATCCCAAATTGCATCTTGCACAGAGCCCTATGGCTCCTGGTCAAAAGTATTACCCTACCATTCAGGAAGCAGCCTGTGTCTACCAGCGGAGTCAATCAGGGTGAATACTACTACTACTGAAGCTGAGCAAGTTCTCCGTAGGCTAATTCCTGTAGGCTCTCCTCACCCGGATAAAGAAGGACTTGACCATGCTATTGGCTTTCCTGTTCTCCGGCTGCCCGCCGTCTGAGTTGATGGCCGTCTGGATGATCTTCACTATGTCATCACTGAACTCAAGCTGAAAGAAAGGCGAGAGAAAACACCGCAGAGTGAGTGACACACTGCCTTCTATCTCATACCTTACCCTCTCCATCCCTCTCTCTCTGAGAGTGAACTGCGTTTGAACTCTGAGCGAAGAGAGTTCCCCAGAGCTGAGCTTTCATGCCCCTACTCGGGTGTCTGTGGATGATGTGGCTGTGTATTCATACACACACAGCTAGTGTTATCACGCAATGCTGGGCGGCTGCTGATAGGATGAAAGAATTGAAATGGACTGAGACTACACAGTTTGAAAATATCAAAGCTTTCGCAGTGGGAAGTTGATTGAATGTGTTTCGAAGGTGAAAGGTTGTGAGATTACACAAGTGGGACATGATTTTAGACTCACCACAGACTTGTAGCGCCCCGCATCCAACTTCTTCTCCACCGACTCCAGGTCGAGGGGGGAGTCATTGGGGGGCGCGACCTCGGTCAGGACTGGGGGGTCTGGCCCCTCGGGGGAGCGTCGGGTGGGTAAACTCTCCGTCTCAGGGTTCAACTCAGGCGGCTTCATCACAGCCTAACGAGAGATGGAGATCAGGGGGGTTACATCTGTTCATTTGCTCTCCTTACACTTCAGACATACAAACAAAACGGGTATAATCTGTAGGGCCAGGTGTTTTTCATGTGACAAAACGGGTATAATCTGTAGGGCCAGGTGTTTTTCATGTGACAAAACAGCACAAACTCTAGGCCCTAGTTATAGCTGACATTCCAGGGGCAAGAGTTTTTCCTGACCCCGTCACATGAGCAGGAAAAACTTGGCCAACAGCCAGAGCTTTAAGTCTACCCCAACTTGGTCAGGAAGAACCCCTGGCCCTAAACATGCAACACAATATCCCCTTCTCACAGATATCCCCACCTGTCTGTAGCGGAGCAGGTGTGTGGAGGTGCGGGAGTTGAGCAGCGCGGTGAGGACCTGGCGCACCAAGCCCTGTAGCTCCTTCTCCAGGGCCGTCCTCCACTCGGCCGGCAGACGCTTCGTACAGTTGGTGCAGGTGTAGGCCACGCTCTCTGGCAGCTTGGACAGCAACTCGTACATCTCGTCTAGTAGTGGGAGACAAGGGAGTAGAGAGGGAGGTTGACTTTTTACACTCATTTATCGGTTTGGTTATCGGTCGATTCTCCGTATCAAAAAGTGTTGACAACAGGTCCATGCGAAGTAATTGACTATGGAAAGACATTTTACAAGTGTTTTTAGGTATATCAACAGAAGTTGAAATTGATAAACACACTTAAATATATTACTCCTAAGTTGTGAACATACAGCAGCCAAAAGAAAGAATGGTGCCGAGTTCAAATCTGTATCGCTTCATAACAGGAGGTGTTGAGAAACAGACTGACTGAAAGTTGGCATTGTTTCCAGTGAGTAGAGTTGTGAAACAAGAGCGCCCGCTAACCTGTGAGGTTCTCACACTTGGAGTGGACCCAGTGGTCGCACCTCCCACACTGCATCATCTTGCTGTCGTAGTCATCGTCATCATAGCACTTATCGCAAAGGGGGCAGAAGTTACCTAGAAAACACAAGTCATCATGTCATAGAAAGCTACTACACACACACACTCTCTTTTCATAGTACTGAGGAGACAGATGCAAAGGGTCTTGTTCATTACGGACCAACAAAAAACTGACAAACCAGAAGAGGCTACCCAGACTTTGCCAACAAGAAACATGTGTGCCCTTAACTTTTTATTTATATATAAAATGTTCATTTATAGTCCTGCTTGTGACTTACCTTTAGCAAAGAGTTTGGCACAGTCATGACATAGGGAGAAGTCATGTGACCACTGGGCATCCCAGGCCTTCCCAGGTTTTGTGGCCCCACAACTCTTACAGCGAACACACTTGGTGCAGATCTGGACACAACAAGGGCACAGAGGAGCGACAATTCATGACAAATGAATTCATGGTTAAACAAAAGGCAGTCGATACACAATAAACGTTACGTCTCCAGGGGGCAGTTACACCGTCTAAACCTTACCCTAAACTTAACTAATTTTGATCCCGACGCCTAGCCTTAACCTTTGGGTCGACTGGCCCCCCGCCCCAAAAAAATACATTTTACTGCTTGGATGAGGAAGGATGGCGTGATGCATACCCAGACCCGTTTCTTCTTGGTGGGTCTGGTGGGATGGTTGGGTCCCAGGCACTCAGGGTGATAGCTGTTTCGGCACTTCTCACACTCCAGAAGTTGCTGCTTGGGGAAGAAGAGGTGGAGAGAAGCAAGTTAGCAACCTAATTACCCTGGCCTAAAACGTAAATCTTTCTCTACCTCTTGGTGGAAGACATTGAATAGAGCCAGACATAACAGGGATAGTGATAAACCAAATACGTATTCTCAAACCCCTAATAGCCTTTGTTACTCAGACTCAAATCGTTCGAAAGGGAGAGCCTTACTTTCGTCTTCTGGTGCTGGAGGCCACAGGTATGGCAGAAGCGACAGCTGCGGCAACACCAGTTCTCCCACTGCTCCTCCAGAGGGCGCTCAGTCTCCCCCAAGCAGAAGAGATGGAAGGGCTCGCAGCACACCTGGCAGAAGACAAACTGGAGGAGGAGAGGAGAGTCAATGCAGCACAGTCAGTATGGTTAATAAAATGGGTACTGAAGTGGGATATGTAGTTATAAAAAGGTATTAGACATACCGACAGTATGATTTTAAATACCCTCACGGGGGCTGCAGGGGTGCGTGCTACACCACGGGTTCTAACTATAAATTAACTAAGACGTGCCAAATAAATTATACCCAGCTCAGTGCTCTAGCTATGCATTTAGTTTGCTAACTTGCTAGTTAAGTGGCTCGATCAAGCTTCTTGGTTACAGCGGAGACGATCAATCCCCTCCTGGATTAAGGTCCATGTTGCCTAAATTGCTTTGGTAATACTGTATACCCCAGTATGAAAATCGGTATACCGTCCATCCCTAGTCGTAGCCTTTGATATGTCATATGTTGAATGCTTGAAGTGGACCCGCTGGTGCTGTCCGGTACAACCCTATGATAGACTAGCGGCATGTCCAGGGGGGTGTTCCATCATGTTGTTAGACGAGTTGCTCACTTTATGAAATTCTTATTTTGAAATACAAAGAAGTGCTCCTTTTCCCTCATTTTGAGAGCAAGGCCAGCCTATTCTCACCTTTGTTATGTGTGAGTGAGAGGTTGTGCACAGGAGTAGAGAGAAAGAGGCTCTCGTGACTCACCTCGACGTTGCCACTGCTGGCACAGAGGAAGCAGACGACCCGTGGAGTGATTGGCACGGAGGTGAGGAGGCTGAGGCCGCCCGTGGCCCACACGTTTTCCACATCATGGTCCTTCTTAAAATCTACTCTGATTCTGTGCACTCCGTCGCTGGGCACTTTCTGCTTGGCGGTGCCCCCAGTCGAGGGAGTGCTCAGCAAGTTTAAAGTACTGCTCTCAGGTTTGGTGGCCAACGGCTTCTGCTGCTAGGGAGAGGGGTCAGGGATGAAGGCCAAGGGAGCATGCAATGGGACTTATGGAATATAAATTGTATATAATTTTATTGTCCATCCAAAGATAGACATTTGCCTTTGGCATCGCCTTACAAAAAGGGAACTGCAGAACATACCTTCTCTTTTGGTTTGGTGGGTTTAGGTTGTGGCGGGACAGAGCGAGGAGTTGGTTTCTTCATTTGCTTCCCATCGGGTGCTGAGGGGACACAGGTTATAAGAGTACCAACAATAGCTATTATGCTATTTAGAGCAAATCAGTGCTTTTCAGAGAAATGCAATTATATTATTTCATAGTGTTAACAGCAGGATATACTAGTGTGCAAGGGAAAATACACTGGAAAACAGCTATTTTCTAGCTATTTCACAAAGGGGTAATTCTAACCATTACAATATGGCTCCTCCTACCTGTGTCGGTGATGGGTGGGGCCAAGCACTGCTGCTGGGGCTTCCTCTTGGCTTCTGTGGGTGGAGACTTGGGAGCCCCTCCTCCCTCCTTTTTTGCAGGCCCCTGGGTGGGCTGGGGCCTCTGCTGCGCAGGCTGGGGTGTTGGTGGGGAGGGGGAGCTCTGGAGCGAGGAGGACGACGACGACGACGACGAGGAAGAGAAAGGGGAGGAGGGAGGGGTGGGCTGCTGCGGCTTGCGTTCCTTCCTACTCGCAGCACCCGTGGGTGCAGTTGCAGGATGTTTCTGGTCTTGCCCAAGGGCGGTGACGCAGCTGGGGGTCTGGGGGGACTGGTCGTTTGGGGGGGTAGGATTCTCGGCTGGGGGGGACTGCAACTGTGGCAGCGGCTGTTTTTGCTTCTCCTCACCTGGCTTCGGGGGAGGGGTTTCACTCTTTTTGTGAGGGGGCTCCTCCTTCAAAGGGGGCGGGGCTGGTTTGAGACTAGGCTCAGCGCTTGTTGGGTCCTTGACGGGGTGTAGCGCCTCCTTTTTTTCTGACAGTTTGTTCTTCTTCTTGTCTTTTTTGCCTAAAAATACAAATTATGCAATCCCGTCAATTACACTGAGAACTGAAGACATTGTGGTTTTATGGAAAAAGGCTTTATTAAAAGACACTGACCTTTCCCTTGCTTCGGGAGAAAAATCTTGGAAGGCATCCACTGCAAGTTCTGACACTTTCGGACCCTGTGACATACACGCATACAGTCAGTCACATATTTAAACATTGTGGCGTTAAATGAGTGCGACTGCGAAACCGCTCAACTCGGGGTGAACATAATGGGATTGTCATACTTACTTGCAACACTGCTTCTTGATATTGCGGCCCCCGAACTTGGGCTTGTCCAGGCAGTTGGTGCAGACTCCACAGTCCTCAGGGACCTGGCAGCCGGGACACTGCCCGCAGCGCCGCGACCGCCGCCCCTTCCTGGGCACCGCCCCTCCCTCCTGGATAGTCTTGGTGTGCCTCATCACAGGCTTGATGGGAGGGGACTGGGGCTCTGCCTCTTCCGAGCCCGCCACTGAAGATTTGTCTACGGGGGGGGGGGGGGCATTTGCAGCACAATATGGTGACTACTCAAAAGGTCCCAATTGGAAATCACTCTTGTAACGACATGCCAGGCCAGGAACATATGAAACAGAATAAGATATGGCCCTTACCCTCAAACGCCAAGACTTCGTTGATGTGTTCGGGGAGCATTTGAGTATGCGAGTGGGTCATACTTCATTACAAATATTCAAAAGGGGACGTGCCCGTTTAACACGGATCTCACCATCATTCCCCATGGAAGACAGGATCTTCTCTCTCTCCTCCCACGGCAAGGCACTGAGGGTGGGCATGTCGTCGGGGAACACGGCCCGGTTGCGGCCCAGGGCCACAGCGGCGCGCCGACACACGTGCTTGATGCGCGGCCCTCGCACCGACGTCTCCGAAGAGTCGCTCTCTTGGCTCTGGCAGAGCAAAGCCAACGATATCAATACAGTATAACTTAACTTGATCGAGATGAGGTGCCCAAATTCTGGGACTGTGTATTTCAAGTAAAACATTTTTAAGACATCTATATTAACTCTTATAAATCAGTCTCTGAAGGGGCAACTCTAATAGGGTCGTGTCATGGGAAAGGAAACAAAATATGAAGCAGACTTAGTTGAAGCAAAACACACAGCCTACTGTTATCACCCAGTGACATTTGTTAATTTTCCAAGCTATAGCCCATCATACAATATTTTACATACAGCAGGTTATTAAAAGGACTGTAGAGTTCAGTCTGCTTCAAATGTATTTTTGTGTGGTGAAAAAAAAAAAAAGACAAAAAAAAATAATCAGGTATCACCATACTGGTATCGTGACAGCTCTAATCTGTAAACCATCTTTCTCTAGGCCCTCTTCCCTCGACAGATACACATCTTTGTTTTCTGAAGGAGAGTACTTTAACAGAATTTGTGCACGGCTGTCTGCATAATGTACAAGGTGGCTTGGCAGAATTCCCCTTGTATAACCCCCTTTCAGGGAGATTCCAGCTATCAAGTTTCAGTCTGTGTTCAAAACACTCGCAATGCTATTTATGGCAGCAAAGATTGTCAGAATCATGTCAAATGATTTTATCGTGGTTATGTTGAGACAGCGATGAGACAAAACAAACCAACAGAAATAGCTTAGTCAGTGAAGGGGAGAGGAGCAGGGGGAGAAAGAGGGGAACTAACCTGAACTTTAGGATGGTCTGGAGACTTCAGCGACTTGCTCTTCTCGATCTTGAACAACTGCGCTTTGGCCTTCTTCAGCAGGCCCGCCACCCGCTTGTCGGCCACAGGCAGCTTCTCGACGTGCGCCAGCATGGAACCCAGTGACGGGGCAGCCAGGGGCTTCTTGCTGCCGGTCTGCCCCAGGGGAAGGCCTGTCTGCTGCGCAGGGGGACTTGTTTTCTCCTTCTCCCCAGGCTCAGCCTCTGGCCCCCTCTCCAAGGGCCGGGTCTTTTTGGAGAGGCGGCCCTTGGTCAAGATAAGGGGAATAGAGGAGTGAACTGCAGCCCTGTCTACAGGTGCAGTCTCTGTACCCGAGTCTACAGACACAGACTTCTTCCTCCCAGGTGTCTTTTTAGGAGCGATGGAAGTCAGAGACTCCTCCCCGTCCCTCCCCTCCACGGCAAACAGGCTGGAGGTCGTATTAGGAGAGGCGTCTGGAGTGGACGCCTTCCCTCTCCTCTCCCAATCTTTTCTACCTTCCCTTTTGTTCTCCTTCTCAGTCTCCCTTTCCATCTCCTTGACAGGAGCCGAGTCCCGGGAAGCCGAGGTGCTCCTCTCTCTCCCCCCTTTCCCGGCACCGCGGCCCGTCTCCTGGGGGCTTGAAGTGAAGAGGGGGAAGAGTTGGGAAGAGGCGGAGTTGCCGCCCGTACCGCCACAAAGGCTCCCGGCTGCTCTGTGTCCATCGGAGGAGGAAGGCCCGTGTGAGGAGAGGCCCAGGGGGCCCGGTGAGAAGGTACTGAAAGGGGCAGGTGTTAAGGCACTAGTGGGCAGAGAGCTGGAGGAGCTACAGGTGCTGCTGGCACCAGTGGAGACAGAGCCTGTCAGCAGACACAGTTCAGAGGGGGCCTTTCCTGGCGGGGCCCCTGGCTGGCTGCTCCGCGTAGTCATGGAGTGTGAGGGAGACCGGGGCTGACCACGGAGGGGTCCCAGGGTCTTCCTCCTCCTGCGTCTCACCGACCGGCCCGACTTGGGGGAGGACTGGAGGGGGGACAGCGATCCCGGGCTGCTCCCCGATGACGACTGCAGGGTGACCGACTCAAAGATGCGCGAGTGCGCCTCGCTGGGAGTAAAGCGTGGGGCACGCAGCAGCGGGCTGCGCTTTTGGAGCGGTGACTCGAAGCAGGACGAGGGGTGCTGCTGGTGGTGGTGGTGGTGCAGTGGGGAGAACAGGCGGGTGCCCGCCCCGGACCCACCGCCACTGCCTGGCGCAGGGTAACCCGCTGGAGCAACCCCCCCGGCACCATGGGGCATTAGACCTACGTCTTGGGCCGTGAGAGGGGGAGGGCGGAAATTGTCGAAGATGGGCTTGCGGATAAGGCCCTCCTTGGCGTACTTAGCGGAGGAGAAGTACTGCTGCTCGGTGCGAGACCGTGATGTCCAGCGGAAGGTGGGCTCTCTCAAGATGGATCTTCGCTTGTCCTGCAGGCTGGAGAGCACCAATGACGGGCCTTGGAGAAACGGGTGGGGCAGGATCCAAGGGGAGTGGGGGTGATGCTCCGCCGTAATGGAGCCTGACTGGGCCTGCTGGGGGGGGCTAAGGAGAGGGGGAGGTGGGGGGGACGAGGACGAGGAAGCGGCGGAGGCAGCCTGTTGAGAGTTGGACATCAACACTCCTGTGGCTGGACTGATGATGGCCTTCTTCCCTCCGGTGGCCAGGCTGCCTCTTCCCCTTGCCCCAAGGCTGCCCCTGCCCACACCCTGTCCTCTGCGGCCCCGCCGGCCCCTCTCGATCAGCACCCGCTGCTCCGGCTCCGACAGCGGCCTGGAGGTGTGCAGCAAGTCCCCCTCCCTCTCTCCCTGGGAGGACGGGGAGTGGTCTCGCTCAGACAGGGCCTGAGTGCCCTCCGAAGCCTGGGAGTCGCACGACGAGTCGTCCAGGCTGGGGCTGCTGGAGCGGGACGACTCGCCCGACGAGAGCTGGGAGGAGTGCTGGGACATGGCGCTGGAGCCACACGAGGCGGCGCTGCTGCTGAAGCGCCCGTTGCTGGTGCTGTTGTTGCAGCGGTTGTTGAGCAGACTGGCCGCCACGGCCGTAGCACTACTGGCTGCGATGGCGGCGGGGGGAGGGAGGGTGTCGATCGGAGCTGCGGTCACGGCTGTAGCAGCGGCGGTAGTAACTGCAGCTGTAGACGCCCGCATGGGGGAGGAGGCCGAGGCGGGCTGGGGGGCAGCGACAGGGGGCGGGACAGCATCAAACCGTGCCATTTTCATGTGGGGATGAGGGGCCCCGAAGCTGCCCTCGTCCTCGATGAAGCGCTTTGGGGTTTTGATGATGCGCAGTGAGACTGTGCTCACCACGGGCATGATGAACTGCCTGATGTTCTTCAGCTGCGTTCTCCTCCTCTTCCGGATGCCTGCCTCCATGCCTGCCCCCCCCTGGCTTCCTATGGCCACCGCCTCCTTCTCTAACAGTTTCTTTTTCTGCGCACCTTTCTTGGCGCGCTGCAGCAGCTGCTTGGCGATTGCAGCGTCAGTGCGTTTGGAGGGGGGAACGATCCGCACGGGCTTGACGTGGCGAGGGCTGGTTCTCAGGTTCAGCGGCCTGCCCAGCTTGGAAGGAGAGGATGCGGCGAGAGGGCTGGAGGGCGGGGAGGAGCTGTGGATGTCAGGGCTGTCGTCCTCCTCAGCAACGTGGGACGCCCTAAGCTTAGACTGCTGTTGAGGAGTGTGGGGGTCTCTATTTCTGTCCCGGCGGACCCTGAAGGCCTTTTGTTTGGTTTCATCTGAACCAGAGGCCTGGGCAGCAGCGGCGGCAGCCTCGGCTTTGAGGCGCTCGGCAGAGGGAGGCCGTCCTCGTCTGCGCCGAGGCACGCCGGGCACCGGCACACATTTCCTGGCGATGGCCTTGAGCCGCGACTTGAGCGGGCTCAGTTTGACCTCGCGCAGCCGCTTCAGTTTGGTGAACTTGGACACGCGGCTCACTTTGGGAGGCTTGGCCTCTGTGTCGTGCTGCTGCTGCACGGAGCCCAGGGGCGTTCTCTTTGTGGCCTTCCTCTCCTTCCCGTCCTCGGCCCTGTCCTTGCGATGTGCAGCTGTGGAGCCATGCTCCTGCCCCACCTGCCTGCTGTCATTGTTGTTGGCTGCATGGCTGCGGGCCTCCCAACTCCTCTGTGTGACAGAGGCTGGAGGACGGCCTCTCCTCTTCTCTCCGGAGCCAGGCGGCCTCCCGGGCAGCCGCTTGGCCTTCTCCGCAAGCGGTTCCTGGCCCTCAGGTTTCCCCAAGGCAGGCGAAGGGGAAGGGCCGGCGCCTGCGGCCCCTTTCTGTGCAGTCAGGGCCCGTGGGGGTCGGCCTCTGGGCTTCTTCTCCTGCGTGGGAGTAACTGGTATAAAACAGAGAAACAGAATGGGTTTCAAATAAGTGGGGCTGAACTACAAAACACTACTTCTAATATTTGAGAGAGAACAAGATACTGATTGTGATTGTGTGCGTGTACACACAAAACTATGTGAAGACCTTCCACTAGATATTGGAACATTGCTGCAGGGACTTGCTTCCATGCAGCCACAAGAGCCTTAGTGAGGCCGGGCACGAATGTTGGGCGATTAGGCCTAGCTCGCATTCGGCGTTCCAATTAATCCCAAAGGTGTTCGATGAGGTTGAGGTCATGGCTCTTTGGAATGAGATGGACGAGCAGGTGTCCCCATACTTCTGGTCATATAGTGTACATAAATAAAATCATCTCACCTGCCAACGTCCTTGACGGACTCTGTTTTCGTCGGTGTTCACTGACTGTACCAAACCCTCCAAATGCTCCTTCCTATGGAGGGAAAATACAAGAAACACATGAAATATGGCCAAAATGTTTTCTGAAATACTTCAACCGAATAAAAGAATGAATGTATTTACAGGTCAAAGTGAATAACAGATTCAGAATTCAAAGGCTCCATCCAAACCAATGTTCAGGCCTAGCTCTACACTTCAGTCATCCCATACTGAAACTACTCAAAACAAGGACAGAGTTCAGTCCCCTTGACAATAACGGTAGTCCACTCTCACTTTCGCCTGGCTGCTGACTCATTTCAGTTGGGTTCCAGTCATTTCGTTTCCCTATGCTTTCCAGATTTGGTGCCTAAAGCAGCTGGAGAAGACTCAGTCAGAACGCTAGACATTCTCAATTTGAAACTGTCCAACTCAGAGCTGAGTAACAGACGGTGCCGCCAAAACCTCAAGTCAGTCAAGCCTTTTCCTGTTTTAGGTGAATGCTAAGCTGATTAGTCACACCTCGGGTGAGAAAAAAAAAAAGCGCAGGGTCGGAAACTTTCCGGTAAATGTCTGGAATTTTTCCATGTGAAGCTAAGCCCAGGAATTTGGGGAATTTTGCTTAAATTCATCAAGAGTTAAGCTTACAGTGAACCTTTTTTGTGGGATACACAAGGCAATTCTAAGTCTTGCGGCATATTTTTGGTTAAACTATCCCCAATTCAATGGAATTGCAACCTTCTGCATGCACAGTGCATTCTTCCATCACATGTACAGCTGATTCTCAAGATCTTGCACACTAATGAGATGCTATTGAGCCCACAATACTACACTGTCTGAGCCAAGGACTACATGCTTTCTGGTAAGTTTTGATTACAATAGTGGGTGGGGTGAATACATTTTATATGACATACATGATTTCTTGTTAACTAGTAAATGGTAGCCTACAGCAAAGTGTGTTTAAATCATTTCTAACAATTTCTGCTAGTTAGTTTTTGCTACCATGTGGGTTTTAGCTTGCTTGAGCCTGCTAACTGGGGAGTGTTAATGTACCTGTTTCCATACACGTTTCATTTTAAAACATTTCTCTTACAAAGGAGTTGTTTAATCTAACTGCTTAACGATTTATCTGTACATGGAATTGTATTTTTATTTATTTACAAAAAATATATAATCTTTACAGGAAAATGCCACGGGCACTGTCGGATGTGTGGAGACATTTCACTGCAGTTAATGTAGAAGGAAAAGCTGTGTACATTTGCAAATACTGTGACGAATCACGTGTGAAGAATGCAAAGATGCATAATCTGGCCAAGTGCATAAAGTTACCTCAGCACTCACAACCTCTGACAAAAGTCCCTCTTCTTCTATTCGATGTGAAAATGATGGTCCTCATGGAATCAGTAGTGTTTTTGACTCAATAGAGGAATGTAGACAGAGGAATGCTAATGAATGTCTTGCTCGAGCTGTATGCAACTGGTTCACCTCTGATGCTCACAGGCAATCTGTATTGGAAGAGATTTCTGAATGTTCTTCGCCCAGCATACACCCCTCCAACCAGACATGCTTTATCTACTCATTTGCTGGATGCAGAGTTCAAGTGAAGGTCAAAGTTGTCTGGCGAGTAATTTGTGTGGTTTGTCACCAAACTCAAAATATTTTAGCTTGGCATAGAGAAAAGATTTAGCAATTTTAGCTGAGAGAATCTGATAAATTACCTCTTAAAATTTTAATTATGTTTCTCCATAGATGGATGGCTAGCATTTTCACTATCCAGTAAGTTAATTTATCCTTCCAATTTCTCTGTTTTGCCTACTCCTGGCAGCCTGAAAGGAGATACAGCCTCTCAAATAAGCCTTTAGTGTTTTCCACAATAATGCTAGGGAAGTCTCTGTTGTCGTTGGTATCGAGGAAAAATGTAATTTGGTCTTAAAGATGTTCACAGAATGTTGGTTCTGTGTGGAGCTGAGGATTCAACCTCCAGACCCTCTCGTTTGGTACGATGTCACCCAACCTGTATAAAAGACACCTGAGAGACAGAAATCTTTCTGATTGAGAGGGGGTGAAATACTTATTTCCCTCATTAAAATGCAAATCAATTTATAACATTTTTGACATGCGTTTTTTCTGGATTTTTTTGTTATTCTGTCTCTCACTGTTCAAATAAACCAACCATTAAAATTATAGACTGATCATCTTTGTCAGTGGGCAAACGTACAAAATCAGCAGGGGATCAAATACTTTTTTCCCCTCACTGTATGATGGTCCTAGACAGTCATAAGGCTAGACCGATGTATTTAATGATGTCTATGGCACCGTTGAGCATGATTTGTTTTTCTTCACTTCCAGGAAGTCCCATCAGGGCACAAAGGTATCCTTAGCAGTAGCAGTTGCTAGGCTGCCTGACATCAGCTGCGATGTCACCCACTCAGTCATGTAATCTTTGAGAGGGCCTGATGGGACACATCTGACATAACACACACACTTAGCAGGGTACTTATTTTACTTTCCTCTAAAATGTTTCACTCTCTCCTAATGTTGAGGTAAGGCACAGTGAACGAGGCCATCTCTAGCTATAGGAGTTACCTGAAGGCAATAATTCCAAAGCTACCCAGACAGCATGTTAAACATGACTCAGTGAGGTCAGCAACATCCAATGGAGCTCTCAGTTGACTAGGCCTAGGCTGCACCTCAAACAGAACCATATTGCCTGTTTATTACACTACTTTTGACCAGGGCCCATAGGCCACTAGATAGGGAGCCATATGGTGCCCTCGTCTACAAGTGTACATGACCTAATCAGTGCAGTCTCTACAGTGGGATGTGTTATATGAGGATATAAAAACAAGTCACTCACAGCACCAGGAAGTGTGTCCTTGGATTGATTCAATTAAATATCTGCTCAATTGGAATTGGACAGAAATTGAATATTATTCTCTCTCCAGGACCCTACATTTGTAATTACATCTGGGCCACAGGATGAGTGCGTAACAGTAATTATAGATAAAGCAGATAAAACAGGAGGCAGACAGACTCAATGTCCTCCAACACCAAGGTGGGACCCCGCTCATCAAACTTACAGGCATTTTTCGGTTAACAGCAAACTTATTTTTATATAGCACAAGTATTGTTGTTTACGACTGTCAGTAATACTGACCATTAGACTTGGGCAACTGGGCAAGTTGAGAGGCCACAGATATCTCATACATGCATGTCAGAAAACACAAAGGCCTCAGATGCCCACCTTTGCATGCCACCGTAGCGAGGCCTTAACCCAACTAGCCACAGTCCATAAAGCATCCACAGCCAACCAACCCCGCAGGGCTGGTGAGATGATTAATATCTCAGAGTTCCTCTGGAAGTCTTTAGTGTCACTTCTCGTGGCGGAGGGGTGGGGGTGTGTCATTTCATAATCTTTATTTATAGCAGAATACGGGGCTGCAGTTTAAGTCCCTTCGGCCCCGTTTGTAGAGCAGCTGCTGTCTAGGAGTCCACACTACAGTCTTAACTCCAACCTGAATAGCACTGCCAACTTGTTAACGCCCCATATACTATTAATATTGTGATCAGACAACATTCAGTCAGCGGCAATTTCAGTTGGCATATAGCCTAGATTTCTGGTGATGACGACAAGTGTCGATAATTTGCAATATAGTAGCAGCCTCTAAGTCGCTCTGGATAAGAGCGTCTGCTAAATGACTTAAATGTAAATGTCTAATTTTGTTAATCATGTTGCCCTCTGATACCTGAATCTTTCAATCTAGCCATTTCTTACTTCAACTCTGACACTGATAGACTGTGCTACAGTTCATACAGGCAGCGTTTCTCAGGCAAGTTGCTATAGATGTTGGTTGGAGAGTGCTAAGGGGGCGGAACGTGACAAACGCGAGTAGCTCGATGACGTCACACACACGCTCCTCCTCCCTCCTCGTGAACCACACCGCAAGATGTAAACAGAGCCAAAACAGGAGAGGGAAGCAGGATGGGCAGAAAAGCAGGGTGTGTGTAGGGGGAGTAGCATCTTGACCACCTGGTACAGCAACTGAGCCTGTGCATGTTTCCAGGGGGACTGAGAGCATGAAAAGGGGATGAACACGCTCACACAGAAGCAATCAAAATCCCAATCTAAACAAGCCTCCCACTCCCCCATGCAGCCAGCCACGCGCTAGAGACGCACAAACTCGCTCCATGCCCACAGGCAGGCCGGGGAGAGCAGTGTGCTGCAAAACCAAAAGGGCCTATGGGCATGCTTGCAGGAAAGGGAGCCACCTGCTTCGACTAGGACAGGGGTGGCAGATAGCCTAGCGGTTAAGAACATTGGGCCAGTAACCAAAAGGTAGCTGGTTCGACTCCCCAAGCCGACTAGGTGAAAGATCTGTCTACGTGCTCTTGAGCAAGGCTCTAATTGCTCCTATAAGTCGCTCTGGATAAGAGCATCTACTAAATTAATAAAATGTAAAGTGTAGTAAACAAAGCAAGCAAGCCAGGGAGAGAAAGGGGATGAAAGGTAGCATGTATAACCTAGTCGGAAGGCTCTTGTTGGAAGAGGGTGACAAGAAAACCTTGTGTAGTGTACTCAGACTCTCCATATTTTCCTACCCCCTGCTTCCGTTCCTTTTCCATCCACAACATGCACATTTTAACCTACACTTCCACATCATGCATTGCCAAGTTTTTCCTCAGATAAGTTAAGACAGAGCAACAGGTCCGATTCATATTGGAGATGTTCATGTTTCGGTCTGCTAGTTGGGCCTGTCCCATGCAAGCGTAGAACCATCAGACCGGATGTAAAAGTGGTTTGAGGTATTCTGTTATGCATCACTAGTGCGTGGGTGTATATTGGCGAGGTGAGAAGCCCAATGACTGTTGTATAAAATCGGATGATAACCTGAAAAAAAATTAAACACCAGTGAGTGATGTTCAGCTAAAGGTTTATTAAAATGTATTCGTCTACTTTTAACAATTACTATAATTGTAAAGACCAGGCAAAGAAGAGAAGTCCCTGTAGTAGCTCCCTTTAAAAAGCAAGGTAAGTAAGAGTCACAGACGGCTGCTCTGCTCTTCAGGGCTGCTGATGATCCACACTCCCTGTAACCTCCACATCAAGTAAAACAACTGATCATTAACTCTCAGCCCTGGGATATAGAGAACCTCAAGTCCCCCTTTAATGACAAGCACTGTTAAGTTAAAACTAACTTTGATGCTTTCCTCATATACCTCAATTCCATGTGGTATAATCTTGTGAGACATCTGCCTTTTGCCTTAGACTGTCCTTGTACATCACTGCACTAACCTGGGACTGTGACGTTTAAACCCCAAGTCAGTGGAGAGAGACGTCAGAAAAAATATCATGTATGCCGAGATAAAACGTGCAAAGAAAGTTTAGAAATTGTGAATGTGGTCAGGGAATAAGATTACGATCACAGGGCGAACTCAATCTGTTTATTTAACAATTGAGATTGATGCAATGAATGTCGGGCAGGATAAAAATGGCATGATATTTTGTACTTCGCAACTGTATTATTTTATGCGGGCTATAAGACTAAATCCAACCAAAAAACTATAAATTAAAAATGGCCTTGAGTTGGGTATGGACAAATTGGCCTACTGATCATATTCTCATGATAGTAATTTGGAGCAGCCAAATTAATGGCTAGAGGCTTCACTACGATTTTCTATGGATACTCCACCCCTCCTTT
Source organism: Salmo salar (assembly GCF_965601325.2). NCBI lineage: Eukaryota > Metazoa > Chordata > Actinopteri > Salmoniformes > Salmonidae > Salmo > Salmo salar. The sequence continues at coordinate 118,865,255 of NC_138299.1, forward strand.
GAATTTCAATTGGGGAGGAGATCGTACTGTATATGCCCTTCCGGTGACACATTCCTATCAAAGGGCCACTGGGGAATTCCTCTCAGATGGCTCTGGCCAATGACTGCAATGGTTGGTCTCGGAAGAATTCGAAGAACTCAAGAAAGAAGAGGAATTCTGAGTGTCCCACAAAAAGCTTGATATTAGTCTCTCTCGGGTGCCAAAACACTAGGTAAAAAAAACATTGGTTCACATTTGCCCACACACACCAAACACCTACAAGGAGATGGATCGATGGCTCATGTTCCCAACACCTGACTCCCACGGGGCAGGGAGAGGCAGCTCCAACCGGCACCCTAATAAAAACAAAGCTGAGAACACGCCTCCTGCGAGGTGCAATAAGGGACATAAAGTCTGGGGGACCAGCCCCGAACAGACACACAATTGACGGCTTTCTCACAGCTCTGAAAGCAGAGGCAAAAACCCTTTGGTCGCCTGCTAGAGCAGAATAAAGCCGTGGATGGGAGGGCCTGTGACTAATTCTCCTCCCAGCATAGTCCCTGGGGGAGGAAGCTTCGCTCTTCCCCTTTGATATCCGTGCCTGTGCTCTTTCAGCCATCTGCACTTCATGAAAGCTGGAATAAAAGCAGACAAAGCTCTGCCACATAAATAGGGCAAACACCTGCTGGACCCCTTCCGCCAAACACAAAATTTAGCAAAAACCAGTGGGGCAAAGCGTTCCGTTTGATAACATCTATTGAGCTGCACTTGTGTGAGGAATTGACATCGGTCTTAATCTGAGCCAAGAGAGAGACGGGTTCAATTCTAAGACAAAACGAAAGTGAGTCAGAATTCTTTTTTTGGGGGGGGGGGAAGAGAACAAATGTCCCCAAAAAGACAACTATGACAGATGGGCGCTTAAATAAACAACCATCATTTGGCTGGATCAATAAAATAAATTAATTTTTTAACACTAAATTCAATAGCCTACAAATGCTTCCATTTGAACAACAATGGTCTACAAGCCCTCTTTTGAGGGACCCCAAAAGGCTTGGCTAATATATTCCAAAGTGGCAGCTGTCAGAAGAAAAGTTGAGCTCAGACAGCCCCTGTGTGGCTGAAGTGGATATGGGTCTGCCTGGAAGGAGGGGCTCATTGTCCGGCTGCTCTGTGAGCTCAGCAGGCTGCAATGAGCCAGAACAATCCTGCCCAGGCGCAACATCCACTCTGAATGAAATCACAACGCTGTGTCTACAACTTCCATGAGCGGCAAGTTCCGCTGGGATTTTGGCCCTGTCCCACCGCATCCCAGATAGTGTGTTTCCCCCCCTCTTTGTGTGTCTTGGGATAGAAGGAGGGGGACATGTTGATCCCCCTTCCTAAAAAGTGTTAGCCCAGGCAGGGGGACTCATTTCCATAGCACTGGCCAACATCAAAGTAGATTATATTAACCTTTCGGGTAATCTACTATTGATGGTACGAGGTATACACACACACAGGGCAGAATCGGTGTTTCCAGTTTCACAATAGGTCTTATAAATGGCTCATTGAAATCACACACATGAGTAAAGGACTGGGGAACACTCAGAATATTATCTAAACATCAAACCTGAACAACACCAATAAGTACTCTAACATAACAGTACATCTTACAACGTTGATAAAGTGGCGAGTTAACCTCCATGTCCGATCTACAACACTAGGCTCTACTTCCACTGCACTGAACGCGTGCTCGTCATGAAAAAAGAAAGATGGTAGTTCGCTAAACCGAACACACCCCCACATCACAAGGTCCGTCAAAAGGCTCCTTATTGTAGCTTGCGAGCTCAGTCAGTACGAGAACGATGAAATGTGCAGTAACACGCATCAAACATATATGATACTGGCGAATCCTTCTCAAGCCACCCAAAAAAATGTAGTTCGCTTGCTCGTCATCATATGTCCACAATTCCGACATTATTTTGGTACTACGCACTGTGTGTAGAAGGGGGAAAAACATGTCCACCTCCCATTTTCCTATGTATCAGCGATAGCTAGTTACGCGTAGTAAGTGCGTAGCATGGTAGAGGTTCATGAGCTAAACACTTAGCCAAATGTGCGAGTTCTACTACAAGCTAAATCCATCACCTAGCAAGCTAAACACACCATTAGTCAAACCCAACTCGCTAATAACGTCATTTCCAACTAGCGTCTACCTAGCAACTTTAGATGCGTGGATCAAGGCAGAAAGATGAATAAAAGCTAGCTAGCTGATCATTTAGGCAAGGTTAGCCAACATTAGCATTATGCACTGACACCTCGCAGCAAGCTAGTGACAACGGTAGCTTCTTGAACTCTTCAATATCGGCGTTTAATGCTAACTAATGCTTGTAAAATTGTGGTTGTAACGTTAGTACGCTAGGGCAATTCAAACGAGTTGAGTATAAATAACATTTGCTAGCCAGATGCCTTAGCAAGTATCAAAAACATGAAGTTCAGGTTCCTTGTCCTCCCCAAGTTGACATGTTTTGTTTTCAAACAGGAGCCTCGCTCGCTAACCGGGAGGTCCCATGCTACTGTAAATCAATGCAACACTAACATCACAGACAGCAAAAAAAACGGAAATAAACGTTAGTTAAATAACGATTAAGTTAGAAAGCTGTTAAGCTAGTTATACTGTAGCAAACTGGCTGGTAAGACCTCATTCTGAAGAGTTGATTGTGATACATGATGCTCTCTCTCTACAAGTCACCACCCCACAATTAAGCCAACGAACGATGGCTTAGCTTTATATCCCATCCTTACATTTTAGCCTCTGTGGCAATATTGGACAACCAGGGACTCAATTTATTCACTTTGGCCAAATTGTGGCTAGAAAGTGAGCAGGCTACTTTTAACTCTTTGCAACATCAGCACCGTTGGTGCTACTCGGCTAACTAACGTTACTAATCCTACATGGGCATCCTTGTTGTGACTTGTGTGGTTCATCACTGTAAAATGGGTAGTAACAGCAGCACATGGATTGAAGCATGTTGATAGGCTTGATACCAAGTGTGGGGATGAAGGCCAAACAAAAAGTTAGCTTATTGGCGTTGACAAGTTAGGTCACACTCCTAACACCGAATACAGAGGCAGCATCATCCGACTCCTTGGTACTAACGTTACTGTTTAACATTGCTAGTGAGTGTGGGCACTTAATGTTACCTTCCTCCTTGAAGCTATTTAACGTTAACAAGTTAGCTAACAACCAACCACAATCAAGTTGGTGTTTCGCTTACCTCCCCGCTGCTTGAACCACTCGACTCCCCAAAAACATCCCGAAATGTCTGCAGGTTGCAACCGATAGCAGATGAGACCTGTAACGCTGCATCAAAGCCGGGCCCGAGCCCAGCCGTGTTCGGGTGGGTCCCAGTGCCACTTCGGAGGGAGGCCGTGACCCGGATTCGGCCCGCTCTCCTCCCGGTGCCTAAGTTGCTGCTCCCTCCGGGCCGAGCGGGGAACCGCCACCGACAGCTGTGCGCCATTTTACACTATGCCTGTCTGCCCTAAGATCAGAGAACTCAGTGGGCGTGGCCCTGAACCAGCATTTCGCATAACCCCCAGCCACTCACCAACGTGAAAAACATCCGTAACCATGTTGCGGGGTGGGCATAAAGTGGCCCCGAATACGCATTTCTTCAATGTTCCTAGTCAATCAGTTTATAGCCAAAGCTTAACTAAACAGGTTCCAGGGCCGTGCCGGAAAAACACATAACAGTTCTAAACTACTGACGCTTGATCCATCTCAACAATCGGATTAAATTATTGAATACTTATTGACTCAAGACATTTCGGCGCATTAATTTGTTTAAAAAAAATATATATATGCCACTTTGACATTATGGGGTATTGTGTGTAGGTCAGTGCCACAAAAAAAATTAATGTAATTAATTTTAAATTCAGGCTGTAACACAACAAAATATGGAAAAATTCAAGGCGTGTGAATACTTTCTGAAGGCACTGTACCGCGTGCCGTAGCAACGAGAACAGTCGATGTCAAATATTCAGTAGGGATTTCATCATAACCAATACAATGAACAATCAATCCAGTCAATGTATTTGCTCATAATAGAAAAGTCCACAATATTTTCGAAAGAGGTGCCATACCTACCATACCTGGCAAATAACTAGAAACAAAGGGGCAATTGCAACGAACAACAAATTATATGGTTTATGTTTAAGATCATATCCAACAAATCAACGAGGGTTCAATTAATCTCGCCCGGGCGCCCGTGTAGGCTGTTTTGAACCGGCTAAAAGTTTATTGCGTTCGATTTGGAACCGGCCTGCCTCTCGGGCGTGAGTCAGGTGCCCCTGGCAGACTTGTTCCTAAAACATGGTTGCTCTTGAGCAATAAACATTCACGTGTGCATGGTCTGGGCATACAGTGTCAAGAAAACGTATGTGAACCCTTTGGAAATACATGGATTTCTGCACAAGTTGGTCATACATTTTGAACTGATCTTCATCTAGGTCACAACAATAGACAAACAGTCTGCTTAAACTAATAACACTCAAACAATTATACGTTTTCATGTCTTTATTGAACACACAGTGTAAACATTCACAGTTTAGGGTGGACAAAGTGTGAACCCTTGGACTTAATAACTGGTTGACCCTCCTTTGGCAGCAATAACATCAACCAAATGTTTTCCGTAGTTGTGGATCAGACCTGCACAATGGTCAGGAGGAAATTTGGGACATTTCTATTTACAAAGCTGTTTCAGTTCAGCAATATTCTTGGGATGTCTGGTGTGAACTGTTCTCTTGGTCATGCCACAGCATCTCAATCAGGTTTAGGTTGGGACTCTGACTGGGCAACTCCAGAAGGCTTATTTTCTTCTGTTGAAGACATTCTGTTGTTGATATACTTCTGTGTTTTGGGTCGTTGTCCTGTTGCATCACCCAATTTCTGTTGAACTTCAATTGGCAGACAAATAGCCTAACATTCTCTGGCAAATTGTCTTGATAAACTTGGGAATGCTGTGCTCTTGCAAACATTTTTGCAGGACGGCCCCTCCTAGGGAGAGTAGCAACAGTGCTGAACTTTCTCCATTTATAGACAATTTGTCTTACCGTGGACTGATGAACATCAACGCTTTTAGAGATACTTTTGTAACCCTTTCCAGCTTTATGCAAGTCAACAATTCTAAATCTTAGGTCTTCTGAGATCAATTTGTTTGAGGCATGGTTCACAATGCTTCTTGTGAATAGCAAACTCAAATTTTGTGTGTTTTTTATAGGGCAAGGCAGTTCTAACCAACATCCCGAACCTTGTCTCATTGATTGGACTCCAGGTTAGCTGACTCCCGACTCCAATTAGCTTTTAGAGAAGTCATTAGCCTAGGGGTTCACATACTTTTTCCAACCTACACTGTTAATTTTTTTATTATGTATTCAATATCGACAAGAAAAATACAATAATTTGTGTGTTATTAGTTGAAGCACACTATGTTTGTCTTTTGTTGTGACTTAGATGATCAGATCAAATTTGATGACCAATTTATGCAGAAATCCCGGTAATTACAAAGGGTTCACATACTTTTTCTTGCCACTGTAAATGCATATAAATCAGTGAAGGATATTCATATTGTAACACAATTTGGTACACATGATGCTAACGCTGTCAAGACTCAACATTCATATGGACCTCACGGTGGCGATATAATGGGCACATGTTTATATCTCTTGATTTGTTTGATTCAGAGAGCTGACAATTGGCACACATGCTCAGGGATATGTCTAGCTAACCCACGCGATATCTCAGACACCACTGGCCCCATTTTGACGAAACTTGGGTGAATGAAGGGTTTTGGCATAGAGATCCGTCATCTACAAAATTACACTGATTGGCCCAATGGGTGCACTGCATCATTCGTGGGGGATGACATGTTAACTGTTGCCTTGTAAAGGTTGATATGATCTTACACCACTTAAAATTGAAATCAACCCCTGATACTGTTTGCTAAAACCTGAAAGTGACCCACACTGTTCAGTGTTGATTTCCCATAGGGCCTCAGAAAATGGTTAAAACCAAGGTAATAGTGATCTTTGTAAAATTACACAAGACTCATGAGAAACTGAGTAATTTGGCTGGTCAAGTACACGCTTCAACACACACTTTTTTTATTGGTCGACATTTGTTTTCTATTCCAATTTGTGTACAGATACTGTCGAACAATAAAAAAGTGTGTGTAGAAGCGTATACTAGAACAACCAAATCACTAAATGGCTGTCCTTAGCTACTCTGAACAAAAATATAAACGCAACATGTAACAATTTCAAAGATTTGACTACGTTACAGTTCATAAAAGAAAATCACTCAATTTAATCAAATTCATTAGGCCCTAATCTATGGATTTCACATGACTGGGAATACAGATATGCATCTGTTGGTCACAGATACCTTACAAAAAAGGTAGAGGCGTGGATCAGAAAACCAGTCAGTATCTAGTGTGACCACCATTTGCTTCATGCAGCGTGACTTATCTCATTCGCATAAGAGTTGATCAGGCTGTCGGTTGTGGCCTGTGGAATGTTGTTCCACTTCTCTTCAATGGTTGTGCGATGTTGCTCTATGATGTTGCTGTATATTGTCAGGAACTGGAACACTCTGTCGTACATGTCAATACAGAGCATTCCAAACATGCTCAATGGGTGACATTTCTGGTGAGTATGCAGGTCAGGGAAGAACTGGGACATTTTCAGCTTCCAGGAACTGTGTACACATCCTTGCGACATGGGGCTGTGCATTATCATGCTAAAACATGTTGATAATGGCAGATGAATGGCACAGCAATGTGCCTTCAAATTGCCATTGATAAAATGCAATTGTGTTTATTGTCCTTAGCTTATGCCTACCCATACCATAACCCCACTGCCACCATCAAGCACTCTGTTCACAACATTGACATAAGCAAACTGCTCGTCAACACACTGCCATACAAGCTGTCTGCCATCTACCTGATACAGTTGAAACCGGGATTTATCTCTGAAGAGCACACTTCTCCAGTGAAGTCGGTTACGACTCCAAACTGCAGTCAGGTCAAGACCCTGGTGAGGATGACAAGCACCCAGATGAGTTTCCCTGAGATGGTTTCTGACAGTTTGTGCAGAAATTCTTCAGTTGTGCAAACCCAGTTTCATCAGCTGTCTGGGTGGCTGGTCTCAGATGATTCCCTAGGTGAAGAACCCGGATGTGGAGGTCCTGGGCTGGCGTGGTAACACATGATCTGCGGTTGTGAGACCGGTTGGATGTACTTCCAAATTTTCTAAAATGACGTTGGAGGCGGCTTATAGTAGAGAAATGAACAAAGGAGAAATGCTCACGAACAGGGATGTTAACAAATTTGTGCACAACATTTGAGAGAAATACGCTTTTTGTGCATATGGACAATTTCTGGGATCTTCAATTTTAGCTCATGAAACATGGGACCAACACTTCTATTTTTGTTAAGTGTAATTGGATAGTGTTAATTAGGAAGTACTTTCTTGTTCAGTGCCTAATACCATTCAAATATCATTATGTTATGGTAACTTTAGTATGTGAGTATAAGGAATAAATGAGTGACTGTTTGCATACAAACATCTACCAATTAATAACCATACTTGGTTATTGCCAGTTATTATGTACTGGAAAAAGTAATGCAAACATTTGTTGAAAGCTTGATACTGTAACACATCAAAGCTTTTTATTTATTAGTCATACTGTACATTCAAAATACATTTTGACATTTAAAATAGTGCATTATAATTTCACCCCGGTAATCATCAAGTTGTTAGATATGCCATATACAAATGCATGCTATCAAATGGGTATTCTTTCCCAAGTTCTACTCATTTCTTTAGCAAATCACAATTTACTTTAATTAAGTCTCAAATTCCAAACAAGAGCAACTCACACAAGTTTGTAAATAACCAAATCAAGTGACACCCTGACTCCTCAACGGTCTATACCATATCTTGTTTAGGATATAAGACATATCCATTGACGGCGCATTTAATATCATAAATGGAACAAAGACACAAAATAATAACTTGAAAAATGTCTGGTCTCATTCGATGAAATTAAAGCAAGACTGGTGGTTTTAGGCACCGATTCTTTCAATGAAGATTGGTTTAACCACATTTTATTATATGGGTATTATATGCTTGCATAACACATATTATTTCAATGGTAAATGCTAAATAACATCAGATAATCTTGTTTAGATTCATAGATGGATGGTGCATATAGACTATGGTTACTATAGAGACAAGGGGAAATTAGTAAGACATCATCTTGTTCTGAACTACAAGTTTTCAGTATACTTTGCCTACTTTTAAAATATAAAACATTTGGCAGAGCTGATGATGATTTAGGAATTGCTAAACGACTATTTTCCAGTTAGACCAATGGTTCTGACCAGACTGCAACCACTGATAGTAAACAGAATATATTCTCTGAAGCAGGGGGCAGAATTCCAAACCACCATAGGGCATATCAATGTAGCAGTGCAACTCAGTTTTCAATTGTACCACTACCTGCTCTCCTGACAGTTTTTGAGACCTGGGATCTTCCATTGACTGGTGAGGGTTTTTAAGTGACATGTGCGCTGCATGAGAGGGAGATAACAGTCTCTCATGTGGTTTGAAGTCCGAAGCTTGAAGGCAAGCACACATGGATGAGTCAAAGTGGAGCATACTACTGTCAGTAAGGATGTGAGGGAAGGTATGGTACAGTCATAGTTTGTTTGAGAAGATCCCAGGGCTAGCCACTAGGGCCCATCTGCAGTCGCTCCTGCTTATGCTGGGCCAGCCACTGTAAGATCTGTTGCTTCAGCTCCTCGTTGGGCCGGATCTGGTCCATTGTGAGTGGGCTGCGGTTGAATGGGTCTGTCTGATCGCTGTAGGGAGATGAAAATTGATACTAGAAATCGTACAAAAAAAACTTGATCTCGGGCCATATGTTTCAAACACCTCAGAGTAAGACTGCTGATTTGCATTTTAGATCACAATGAATAAGACTACATGGACAAGGGGAGAACTGATCCTAGATCAGCACTCCTACTCTGAGATGCTTGATGCATACAGCCCCTGGAATAAACCAGCAGCACGTAGACATACGACTCCTAAGGGAATCACTCACCTGAGTAAGTGCCGTGCTATAGTCGAGCGATCGACCGTGACATTGGAAGAGGGGAGCAGCACAGGGTCGAGCATCAGCGTGGACATAATGGGGTCCAGGAACTCGTCCGGGGCGTCCGCGTATGTTTCCTCATCCTGCAGCTGTCGGTCTGCATGAGACTAAGACAGGAAGTAGTTATTTGTTTAGGGTTATGCTATGGAGAGGGCATAGTGGTACAGTATAAGATGATTTTATACTACTACAGATCTAACCTTTATTTTGTCAGCAAGGAGACCGAAACCCACAATAATTTCTCCGGGCTTGTTGATCTTCTTCAGGACTCGGACAGTCTGAGAGAAGAGCGTGGGAGAGTAGGAGCGCCCGTCTTTTGGGACAGTGGCACAGAAATTCTCTTCATCACTGCCGAAGAGAAAACAGACATTGTTAGAATCACTAAAAACCAAATAGCCACTTTATATGCCACACATGGATTCAAATGGTACTTAAAGTTTACAAACTAATTTAGCTTTGCTTGACTGTGCTTGCCTGGCACAATAGAACCAATGGAACCATGCAAAACTTGCAAACCCCACCCACCTGGCACGCCAGGCAGACGCTCAAAATATTTGAAGGATTTCAAATACTATTTGAATACAGGTCTGAAGTACAGATTGAAAAAACAAGCGAATTTCAACCCAAATTACTTGAGCCTCGTCTTAGCCTTGAAATATTGCAGTTTTGAAACGTACCCCAGGTTAAGGTAGATGTTGCAGATATCAGAGACCAGTTGTTGGGGCTTGAAGTCAAACTCGCTGAAGTCTTTCACCTTCAGGGCGCCCATCTTGGGTCCGACCAGGTGCTGCAGGAAGTGGTTGAGCATGGAGATGATCCTCTCGGCCATGAAAGGGTGAACAAAAATACTCTTGATCTCTGGGATATCATGGAGAGGGAGAAGCGAGTATGAGTTTCAATATATTCATATACACTGAGTGTACAAAACATTAGGAACAGCTGCTCTTTCAATGACAGACTAACCAGGTGAATCGAGGTGGAAGCTATAATCCCACTTGTTAAATTCACTTCAAATCAGTGTAGATGAAGGGGAGGAGACAGGTTAAAGAAAGATCTTTAAACCTTGAGACATGGATTGTGTGTGTGCCATTCAAAGGGTGAATGGGCAAGACAAAATATTTAAGTGCCTTTGAACGGGGTATGGTAGAAGGTGCCAGGTGCACCAGATTGAGTGTGTCAAGAACTGCAACGCAGCTGGGTTTTTCATGCTCAACAGTTTCCCATGTGTATCAAGAATGTTCCACCACCCAAAGGACATCCAGCCAACTTGACAACTGCGGGAAGCATTGGAGTCAACATGGGCCAGCATTCCTGTGGAACGCTTTCGACACCTTGTAGAGTCCATGCCCGTTGAATTGAAGCTGTTCTGAGGACAAAAAGGGATGCAACTCAATATGAGAAAGGTGTTCCTAATGTCTGTATCGTCAGTTGTACAACACAATGTCATCAAATATAAATGATTGCCATTCACCTTTAACAGGGCAATCTCTTAATTCTGCTTATGGTTTCACTAAAAATGAATTGGACAACAATATCAACAACAACAAAAATACACAAACACCCATAGTTTGTGTAGCTCTAGGTAGAGACGTATGTCCAAGACGTTATACAATCATTGCTATCCATTCATCCTCCTTCTCCAACTAACCTGATGTGAGGAAAGCCAGTGTGCCGATGGTCTCGTTGGACATGATGTTATGGAAACGTGCCAGCTGTCCCAACATCTGCAGACTGGACTCCTTCTCCCTGAGGGCATCAGGAGCCAGGCCCTCCCACTTGCCATGGTCCTTCTCCAGCTGTAGTAGCTTTATCTTGCTCAGGTACTACCACCGACAAGGACCAGGCCAGAGAGAAGTAGTGACAAAATCTGACAGTTGAAATGTAGGATCTTCTTTTAAACTAGAGGATATCAACTAGATTCAATCGCGGGCCAATTTCTTCTTGAGCGGATGGCAAATTGTAGATGGCAAATTGACCGCAAGAAGCCCAAACATATATAATATTTGACTAAAACATAAGCATTTCAAAACTTTGCTTAGAAGTAACTCTTTATTATGCATGGGAATACTTTGGAACAGATTTCCAAAATGAAAACCAATTGGAGCTGATTTGCTGGTGTTTTTACAGTCTTTTATTTGCCTCCGCCCCCCACAAAAAAAGATGGATCAGTAGAGGCTGGTGAGGTGAGGACGACTTATAGTAAATGGTCGGAATGGAACGAAATGAATGGTATCAAACGCATAGAAATGTGTTTAATACCGTTTGTTGACTCCATTCCAGCCATTAAAATAAAACCGTCCTCCAATTTAAAGTGGCGCCAGCCACCACTGAGATGGACATAAGTCAATACCAGGAATGTCCTTTTCATAAAACGAGAGCTAAACGCTGACAGTTTCTCACCTGTATAGCTTCGTCGAGTAGGAAGATGGCGTCGTTCATCAGGAGATTCAGATACCGCAGGAAGAGTGGAGGATTCATGGCTTCGAGGTTCTCGGATGCATAAACAGCAAGACTCTGAAGTAAACAACATTCCACATAAGCATTTTGGTACGTAATGGTGCAGAACTGAAGAGCAATACCGTGTGTCTTCAATAAGGACGACTCCACATATGGTACCATCTAAATAACTAAGAAAAAAAAGGGAAATGAGCTTGCCTTAATGCTCTCTCTGTAGCTCTCCTTACCCCACATGTACTTGAGGATGGGATACATAGGTCTCCTGTAGTTGAACTTCTGTTCAAACTGGTGAGGATCACCTGAGGAGAAAAGTCAATAACATAAAAGTGACATCTTGCATGCACTTGAGCTTCATCACAAAGGTTTAGATTCTAGCACACACAAACGCATGTGTGCAAGACACAAACACACACACACACACACACACACACACACACACACACACACACACACACACACACACACACACACACACACACACACTAAACCCACCAGTGAACTCAATGTCCACAAACACAGCGATGAGCGCCTCGGCCAGGTGAGGGGCATGGCGGTAGGAGCAGAAGACCCTTTGGCGCTGGAACATGACCGGCTGGGCCGAGCCGGCCGACGCCGGTTCCATGTGGGGCATCACCGCCTCCAGCACCTCTGCCAGCTTTGCCCGCAAATGAGGGTTTTTCATCCTGGGTACATGGGTAAAGAGTAACACAATAGGAACATAGATGAGTCCAAATGGTAGACACATAAACCCCTTAGGAATATCACATCCAGAAGAGTGACTGTAACAGCCAATGGGGATCCACAATTGAGATAAACAGACCTCAAGGCATTGTGTGTACCAGGACACATGGATATTATGCACAGGTGTAAACATGTGACCTGGTACTGTGTATGTGTGCGTGGATGAACTCAAGGCATCTCCCTCTCTTCCCTACCTCTCCACGTTTCCCATGAACACAGTGATGAAGTTGAGGACCTGCTCCAAGCTCTCGGCAGAAGATTCCAGGACCTCGTCAGCGAAGCGGCGGAGGAAGACAAAGAAATCTCCCAAGTTCTCTGCAAAGAACTCTGCAGAAGTACAAGAATCCTTGTGATAACCAACCCCTCCTACTAGTCATCCTATTAATACACTCTCTACCAGAGGAGGCTGGTGGGAGGGGCTATAGGAGGACGGGCTCGTTTTAAATGGCTGGAATGGAATTAATGGAAACACCTGCCATTCAATGTATTATCTGAGCGGCACTGGTGCTCCACAGGTCATGTTTATAAGTGAGTGTTCAAAACAATTATCAAGATTAGGAAAACATTTGCGCACACCTGAGAGTCCCTGCAGTGGCACACTGGTTGAAAACCACTGATTTAGCATCTATTGTACGCACTGACTGCAAGCCAGCATAAGAGCATCTGTCAAATGACTGAAAATATGATGTCAACATTGAAAAGACTGCCAAAAGTTGAGTTCTTGATGGCCTTTGCTCCTCATGGGGCGATTGGTCTAAGTAAGTAAGGTTGACGGAAAGTTTTACCTGCAATGACTGTGATACTTGGTTGTCTTTCCTACCTTAGTTAAATGCCTTGACTGTAAGTCGCTCAGCTAAATATAAATCTAAAAAGTAAAATGACAGAGGGAGGGAGGGGTAGCTACCTGGCATGTGACAGAGCAGGCTGTTGTGTAGTGGCGGCAGGGGGAAGGAGAGCTGGGCGTGCTCGGGCCCCTGGTTGTTGAGGCCCAGTTGAACCAGCAGTGTGGCGCTGGACGCCTGCAGGTTGAGGCAGCACTGCAGCATGCCTGGCTGGGTGGCTGCTGCCTTGGTCGACAGATAGACCGTCATGAGGCGCTCGAACTGCTCGCGGAGCTGCTCGGCCGCCGGGCCACCCGTGAGCTGGGCCTCCCGCCACGTACCCTGCAGCCGATGGAGCGACTGGTTCATCTTCACCATCTGCTCATGGAGTCTAGGGAGAGGCAAGGAGAAGACACGATACAACTTTAATAACCATATGTTACAGCGAACAACGGAAATTTGTCAAGGTTCAGTTCACAACATTAGATACAGTACACATGGCTCAGCTGTTATGAAGGGTTACACTATGAGAATGGACCTGACATGATTCCCTATTCTACTTGAAAGACAATCATATCTATCCTATAATTTGCATTATATCTGAATGTTCTGTAACGTTGCACCCTTCTCAACAGGGCCAGTTAGTTACCTGTGGAAGCCTAGGTGCAGAGTCATCTGGGTGAGGATGAGGTTCTCAGTGAGGAGGCTGTATGACTGGGCGTACTCCACCGACTGCTGGGGGGGAAGGGGGACAAGACACGTCTCTTTGTCCAGACCTAATAAAATAGAGAATTTATTATGTAAAAAGGATATCCAATGACCCAGACATACATGCACGTATATACACGTGCACACACACCTCTGGCATGCACGTTGCGGTTGCGCCGCTCCTCCTCGCTTAGCTCCTTGAGGGCGCAGTAGGTGGGGTTGAAGGTGAGCAGCTTGGGCGAGCGCGGCCGGCAGAAGGGCTGGCACAGCTTGAGCAGCGCGGCGCCCAGGTTGAGGAAGAAGGCGTCTGAGGCGTACATCTGGAAGAAGATCTCGGGCATCTGGTTGGCCCAGATCTTGGCGCGCCCGGCATTGGCCTGCAGGCAGCCGCCCAGCCAGGAGAGCAGCAGATGGCGCGTCTCACCTGACTGCTGCAGCAGGTTCTTCAGGAGCTGGTGCAGCTTGTCATGGAACTGGTCCATGAACTGGGAGGAAAGGAGAGCAGGATAGGATATGTCAACTAGATGGGAGCAGAGTATGTGAGCGAAGTTGAGTGGTCGGAAATCCCACTCATTACTCATGGAGCGGTGCGCAAGCTCCGGCACGCCATGTCATTTTCAACCACTTCGCTAAAAACCGCTCCGCGCTCGCTGCTGCTCCAAATTTGCTCCATTCATTAAAATCACAATTTAACCAACACCCATCTAATTTCATGACTATCTGGATCTACCATTTGGTTTTAAAGTATTGAAACCAAACCATATGATTTGAATGACAAGTATTTTAGAAGCGCTCACTATTTAAAAAACCTGTCATATTAAACAGCATATAAAACTCTAAATAGATCAGGATCCAGACAGGGAGCTTAAGAAGGAACGAAAATGAATTATTTCGGCTATATTATTTCAATTATTTCAAGGCTATAGCCTACAAATAAATATATTGTGAAGCATTTGCGAGTACGACACCATAGGCTGGTAGGGACATGAAGCTCTCAACATTTAAAATTTGTTGTATTAAATCATTATAGTCTATAAATTGTGCATATCGGCTCTGTCTTACTTCGAATTAAATACAAATTAGATGAAAAATGCCTTAATATGCTCAGTGTAATTAATTAACAAACATGAGTTTGGCTAGTCCGTGGCTTCAGGCTCATGGGATGGTGCCTGGAGAGCAGACCAGCAGTAGAGAATATCCTTTCCACACTTGCAGAGCCACTGGGGATGCTAAACACCCTTTTAGCCACTCTTGCCAGGCTGGGCAGAGATGCAGTTGTTTTTTTCTCCCTTCTATTAGGTAGGCCTAAAGGTTTTTAGGCAAAATAACCCAATCAAAATGGAAAGCTCCATGAAAGTGGGAATATGCCAGGCCTATTGAGCCAAAATAAATTATGGATATAGATAAATAGAACAAAAATGAACTAAACTTTTAAGAGATCGAATTGGCGTCACGAACTGTATGATTGATTCTGCCTGTGGAGCTTTCCAGTGGGGGTCTGCGAGGAAAACCGGTGGAGCATAGGTCGGCGCACATTTGGCCCAGCGTCATCCTCGTTAGTAGAGGGTTTAGCCGGGGGGGGGCATTACTTGGCTCATCGCACTCTAGTGACTCGTGGCGGGCCGGGCGCCTGCAGGCTGACTTCAGGTCCCAAGTTGAATGGTGTTTCCTCCGGCACATTGGTGCAGCTGGCTTCTGAGTTAAACGGGTGGGTTTTAAGATGCGCGGTTTGGCTGGTCATGATTCGGAGGAAGCATGACTCAACCTTCGCCTCTCCCGAGCCCGTTGGGGAGTTGCAGCAATGAGACAAGATCGTAACTGTATCGCAATTGGATATCACAAAAATTGGGAAGAAAAAGGGGGCAACATTCTTTTTTGCAAAAAAACTCAAATGAAGGAGGAGGGTAGTCCTAAGTCAAGTAATAGCATGTAGTGAATGTGGATGTGAAAGTTGTGTGAGTGTGGAGTTACTGTTTATGCGACAAGATGATGTGCCATGTGAGAAATTACATATTACGCTGATTGAAATTTGGATAATAAATTGATTGAAATTACTACTATTAAGATTGAAATTTGGATAATAAATTGATTGAAATTACTACTATTAAGATTGAAATGTGGATAATAAGCTGATTGAGTCTGGGACTACTAATAATAGCACGAGTGTTATTAAGCACGGGGTGTTGTTTTATATGTGTAGATACATATGATGCATAGGATGCACATGGAGTGGTGTTGATGTGAATACCTAACTATAGTTAAATAAGGAAAAGAATGAATACCCCAACCAGTTCTGTGTGAGCTGAGTTTTTAGATCCATAACGTTATCTAGGGATTCTGTCCACCACCGGCCCATCAATCTACAGGTAGCGAGCACTGAAAGGAAAAGCCATTGAAAAAATTGAAAGGATAACAGCCCCCGGACACTGATTTCCTTGATATGAAAGAGATGTGTACCTCTCGGGCTGCTGCGCTGTGATTGTTGCTGTGGACACGAATAACTAAAGATTTATAACTTTATATAGGGATTCTGTATGGAAATATGAAAGAGTACTATTCCAATTTGCTGTCAAATAGTACACTAAATTGAATAGTTAAACCTCTATGTATAGAACACTGGTGTAGAAGAGGATTTTGTGATGTAACACAAATGGATAATGGGTTACTAGAGATAAAGTAACATAATATTGAGTATAATGGGTTACTAGAGATCTGATGAACAGGAAAAAATTATAATAATATACAACTTGCACACCCACACGTAGATGTACTTAAGTGGTGTAAAAAGTATTCTGACAAATGTTCAGAGTGGTCTCTTTATGGATAATTAGATAAAGATAAGGTTAAGGCATTGTATGACTATCTAAAGGGTCTGGGAAATAGAGTCTCAGACAAAGATTGGCGTTTATCCCTAACCATTACAACTATAAATAGAACCAATGAATGTTGAACATGGTTGAACAACTAAACTTAAGGCTACAATTTACTCCCGATGGACTTTAAGTTGATATCCCAAATGATGATGTTCAAAACCAATTTGTGAGTAGGCAAAATGGAAACTGCATCTGCTTCCCTGTCTATGGTGCCAGACTTATTATGGACAGGGCATGCCATCTACAGGGGACTGATAGACAGTGCCAGACCAGTTAATACACATTGATCCCTCCAAAGTGTTACATACAGTTGAAGTCGGAAGTTTACATACACTTAGGTTGGATTCATTAAAACTCGTTTTTCAACCACTCCACAAATTTCTTGTTAACAAACTAGAGTTTTGGCAAGTCGGTTAGGACATCTACTTTGTGCATGACAAGTAATTTTTCCAACAATTGTTTACAGACAGATGATTTCACGTATATAACTCACTGTATCACAATTCCAGTGGGTCAGAAGTTTACATACACTAAGTTGACTGTGCCTTTAAACAGCTTGGAAAATTCCATAAAATGATGTCATGGCTTTAGAAGCTTCTGATAGGCTAATTGACATAATTTGAGTCAATTGGAGGTGTACCTGTGGATGTATTTCAACACCTACCTTCAAACTCAGTATCTCTTTGCTTGACATCATTGGGAAATTAAAAGAAATCAGCCAAGACCTCAGAAAAACAATTGTAGACCTCCACAAGTCTGGTTCATCCTTGGGAGCAATTTCCAAATAACTAAAGGAACCACGTACATCTGTACAAACAATAGTACGTAAGTATAAACACCATGGGACCACACAGCCGTCACACCACTCAGGAAGGAGACGCATTCTGTCTCCTAGAGATGAACGTACTTTGATGCGAAAAGTGCAAATCAATCCCAGAACAACAACAAAAGACCTTGTGAAGATGCTGGAGGAAACAGGTACAAAAGTATCTATATCCACAGTAAAACGAGTCCTATATCGACATAACCTGAAAGGCCGCTCAGCAAGGAAGAAGCCACTGCTCCAAAACCGCCATAAAAAAGCCAGACTACGGTTTGCAACTGCACATGGGGACAAGATCGTACTTTTAGGAGAAATGTCCTCTGGTCTGATGAAACAAAAATAGAACTGTTTGGACAATTTGTAAGTCGCTCTGGATAAGAGTGTCTGCTAAATGACTTAAATGTAAATGTAAATGGACATAATGACCATCGTTATGTTTGGAGGAAAAAGGGGGAGGCTTGCAAGCAGAAGAACTCCATCCCAACCGTGAAACACAGGGGTGGCAGCATCATGTTGTGGGGGTGCTTTACTGCAGGAGGGAGTGATGCACTTCACAAAATAGATGGCACATGAGGATGGAAAATGATGTGGATATATTGAAGCAACATCTCAAGACATCAGTCAGGAAGTTAAAGCTTGGTCGCAAATGGGTCTTCCAAATGGACAATGACCCCAAGCATACTTCCAAAGTTGTGGCAAAATGGCTTAAGGACAACAAAGTCAAGGTATTGGAGTGGCCATCACAAAGCCCTGACCTCAATCCTATAGAACATTTGTGTGCAGAACTGAAAAAGCGTGTGGGAGCAAGGAGGCCTACAAACCTGACTCAGTTACACCAGCTCTGTCAGGAGGAATGGGACAAAATTCACCCAACTTATTGTGGGAAGCTTGTGGAAGGCTATCCGAAACGTTTGACCCACGTTAAATAATTTAAAGGCAATGCTACCAAATACTAATTGAGTGTATGCAAACTTCTGACCCACTGGGAATGTGATGAAAGAAATAAAAGCTGAAATAAATCATTATCTCTACTATTATTCTGACATTTCACATTCTTAAAATAAAGTGGTGATCCTAACTGACCTAAGACAGAGAATTCTTACTTGGATTAAATGTCAGGAATTGTGAAAAACTGAGTTTAAATGTTTTTGGCTAAGGTGTATGTAAACTTCCGAGTTCAACTGTATGAATCTTAAAATAAGACATTTAATAAGTATGAAGTAGAAAGTGAATATCCAACAGAGATTGGTAATAAAAATAGAGTAACATCGTTAGGGTAGACAAATTAAAACAATGCCTTCCAATATGGAGAAAGATATGTTTGTTTTGTTTTGATTAAAACCTTGCAATAGGGGGAAAAGCAAAACTTTGAGAGTGATCCATGTGTATTAGTAGTAATAGATTGAGAAGGTCTTCCAATTGGGAAGAAGGAAGTCCTATTTGAAGGAAATAGATATGGAGACTAGTGAAAGTAACAAAGTGAATGGTAATTGGCTTTCAGATAGCACTCTAATAATGCAATATCTTAGTAATTTGAAGTAAATGTTTCAATACAAGGTCACATGACAAACAGAGGGATTGAGCATTGGGACTGATATTAAATTAGAGGCCGCTATCTGGTGTTTGGGTTAGAGATAAGCATCCTGTGGAACAATAGATAGCCGCCAGTACACAGCCTGTTACACTCAAACAGGCTGTAAGAGACACAGTGTGGACATTTGGGACAGAGGTATGAATCATTGAATAAGACACATTTTTGACAATTTCTAAATTCTATAGTTTGGGTAGCACCAGTGATTTAAGTAAGAAGGTAATGTCATCTAAAACAAATATCTGTTTCCATTACGTGGAACTGTGTCCAGAATGAAGTAAATGGTAAATGGTTTTAGTACCAAATATTGAGCTGATAAGCCAGCACCAACTTTTTGAAGGTCCTAGCAGATTTGTTAAACAACAGGTTTCATCTTTTGACTAGTTCATGTCCCAGGGACAGTTTGTACAGAACTGTATGTCAATGCAACAGGTTAAAATAACATTGATTACAAGAGAGGGGTTCTGGGATTGCTTACTTTAGAAGGCACCTATTCAGCTTGATGGTAAGGCCCGGCCATTTTGTTTGTTTTTACCACACATACGCCAGCACCCACACACAACCCACCTGTTAATGAATATTTGTTAGCGATTAATACTCGTTTGATTTATTGTGTGGGGTCATTTAATTTCTGTTTTCGTGGATTTTTCACAGGTTAGAAATGATGCAACTTAAAGGGTACACAAATGAACATTTCTGAAGTTTGTAATGTCAGAGTTTTGGTCGCACACATATAAATGATCTTGATAAGAAATGCACTGAAAACCCCAATGTAAACCTGATACACAAAATATCTTTAAATTATGTCTGATTTATAGGGAAACAAACACTCACTTAATAGGGCTGACTGACCTCCTGGTGAGGCTTAAATAGGCTATGTAAACACTAGATAATTAGGAAGAAGGGTATAATTTATTAACAGTCCTATGTGTGTGTGTGTGTGTGAGTGTGAGAGAGTGAGAGTGAGAGTGAGAGTGAGAGGGAGAGAGAGAGAGAGAGAGAGGAAGAGAAGAGAGAGATTTTATTTTTTTCACCCAGATACTACAGAGACGTCATTCTGCTTTCTGGCGCCTTCTGAGAGCCAATGGAAGCCTTAGAAAATGTCACGTTACAGCAGCGATGCTGTATTTTTGATAGAGATGCCCTAGAAGGACAACAAATTGTCAGACAGGGCACTTCCTGTATGGAATCTTCTCAGGTTTTGGCCTGCCATATGAGTTCTGTTATACTCACAGACACCATTCGAACGGTTTTAGAAACTTTAGAGTGTTTTCTATCCAAATCTACTAATTATATGCATATTCTAGTTTCTGGGCAGGAGTAGTAACCAGATTAAATCGGGTACGTTTTTTTATCCGGCCGTGAAAATACTGCCCCCTATCCCAAACAGGTTAAAGATGCACTACGCAGAAATCGCTCCGCCTTTTACTGGTTGCTAAAATTGAGCTAATAGTTTGCCTAATTTCAGATTATGTGACAAAACAAGCAAGTATAGTGTTGCGAATCATTGCACCATCTAAACTGCTATGAAATACATTTTGCATAATCCAAAATATTGTATTTTCAGCTGGTACATAAAACCGAAAATGAAATTTAAGACCGGGAAGCATAGAAATAGTGCATAGAACAGATATACCGCTTCTTAGACTTGCTTTCAATGAGAATGACAGATCTATAACTTAATTTGTGTTAATTTGGTTGGCTGACCAAAAAAGTTACATATTGTAGATTTAAATATGAGAAAGGTGTTGGAAAGTTCCGGTAAACTTCAGGGAAGCTCATCAGGCAGAAGCGCCTCTAGCCTTTCGGGGCGAAACAAAACATTTTAGTGCTCGCCCTCTTGGCAGTGGATAATTGTTTATGCATTGTTAAAGTAAAACTTTCAGCAATTCTCCACATTTTGGCATGGGGTGTAGAGAACATTTTGCAGTTTTAAAAGTAATTTCATGCAATTCTACTCATTTTGCCATGGGGTGGAGAGAAAATATTAGGTAATATCCTCAAATTCTACACATTTTGCTATGAGGTGATTTTGTATTTCTTTTTTCAGTTTAAAGCTTAATTCCCCGCAATTCTACACATTTTGCCAGGACTTATGTCATGTTCACATGATATCTGAGTGAGAGTGACTCAAACATAAGCTTAGACTAAGCTAGTGTCTGACCCTAAGAATCTGTTTGACTCTTGGCAGTAAGCTGGATGTAGGCCTAAGTGGGGTTTTGGAGACACAGAAGATGATAAGGTTAGGGGTCCATCCCAAATAGTACCCTATTCTCTATATAGGGCAATACTTTTGACCAAAGCCTCTATTTCTAGAGCCCTTACCTGGTGTATGTTGGATTCCTGGACCTTCATTTCCTGTGGACTGGAGCGTGATGGGTTGAGGAAGAAGCCGTGACCCTCCACCACCCCCGGGGTCTTCAGCAGGCAAGAGATACTCAACACAGTGCCAAGGAGGGTCTTCTGATACTGAAGCCCATTGTTGGGATCTTTGGGTTGGATGTGCTCCACCAATACCTGGAGTAAGGCAATTTGAAGTATATTATATTAGCAAAGAGTAAACTACTTTTGAGATCAAGGTTGTCCATCGTAGACATACGAATGCAGTTGTTAAAATAATTATAATCTTGTTATTAATAGATCAGCATAGAATATAATCAGGGTTGTAGAAAACAGTCCAGAGGAGTGATGACAATGCATTACGGCCCCTGACCATAGCGATATCTTTTTGGCGGCTGAAGTAGAGGAGCAGGTCCAGGTAGGAGAAGAGCAGCAGCTGGCAGAGATCCAAGTCTTTCACACGGCCTTGGAAGATATCGAGTACGGGCCCGATCACCTCGCTGAAGGTGCGCACCTCCTGGTCAGCCAACAGGCCAGCGATCACCTCCTCCACGAACTCCACTACCTCCTCCAGCTCTGCAACGCACAACAGAAACCACACTTAATGTCTGGGTTTTTCTTGGCTCAAAAAGGGGCTTAGGTATAGAAAAGTAAAAACCCTGTATAATAGGCCTGTATAATGCAGAGAATATACTGTACTTTACAGAACAATACAGGGTTTTTCCTGGCTCAAAAAAGGGCTTAGGTATACAGTACCAGTCAAATGTTTGGACACACCTACACATTCTGTTTTTTTTTAAATTTTTACTATTTTCTACATTGTAGAATAATAGTGAAGACATCGAAACTATGAAATAACACATGTAGTAACCAAAAAAAAAGTTAAACAAATCAAAATCTATTTTCAATTTGAGATTCTTCAAAGTAGCCACCCTTTGCCTAGATGACAGCTTTGCACACTCTTGGCATTCTCTCAACCAGCTTCACCTGGAATGCTTTTCCAACAGTCTTGAAGGAGTTCCCACATATGCTGAGCACTTGTTGGCTGCTTTTCCTTCACTCTGCGGTCCAACTCATCCCAAACCATAACAATTGGGTTGAGGTCAGTTGATTGTGAATGCCAGGTCATCTGACGTAGCACTCCATCACTCTCCATCTTGGTCAAATAGCCCTTACAAAGCCTGGAGGTGTGTTGGGCCATTGTCCTGTTGAAAAACAAATTATATTCCCACTAAGCACAAACCAGACGGGATGGCTTATCGCTGCAGAATGCTATGGTAGCCATGCTGGTTAAGTGTGCCTTGAAAAAATTATAATAATAATAATCATAGTGTCACTAGCAAAGCACCCCCACACCATCACACCTCCTCATCCATGCTTCACGGTGGGAAATACACATGTGGAGATCATCCGTTCACTTACTCTGCGTCTCACAAAGACAAGGCGGTTGGAACCAAAAATCTCAACTTTGGACTCATCAGACCAAAGGACAGATTTCCACATGTCTAATGTCCATTGCTCGTGTTTCTTGGCCCAAGCAAGTCTCTTATTATTATTAGTGTCCTTTAGTAGTGGTTTTATTGCAGCAATTCGACCATGAAGGCCTGACTCACACAGTCTCCTCTAAACAGTTGATGTTGGGATGTGTCTGTTACTTGAACTCTGTTAAGCATTTATTTGAGCTGCAATTTCTGAGGCTGGTAACTAATGAACTTATCCTCTACAACAGAGGTAACTCTGGGTCTTCCGTTCCTGTGGTGGTCCTCATGAGAGCCAGTTTCATCATGGTGCTTGAGGTTATTTGCAACTGCACTTGAAGAAACTTTCAAAGTTCTTGAAATGTTCCGTATTGACTGACCTTCATGTCTTAAAGTAATGATGCACTGTCGTTTGTTTTTGCTTGTTTGAGCTGTTCTTGCCATAATATGGACTTGGTCTTTTACCAAATAGGGCCATCTTCTGTATACCACCCCTACCTTGTCACAACACAACAGATTGGCTCGAACGCATTAAGAAGGAATGAAATCCCACAAATAAACAAGGAACACCTGTTAATTGAATTGCATTCCAGGTGACTACCTCATGAAGCTGGTTGAGAGAATGCCAAGAGTGTGCAAAGCTGTCATCAAGGCAAAGGGTGGCTAGTTTGAAGAATCTCAAATATAAAATATATTTTGACGTGTTTAATACTTTTTTGGTTTCTACATGATTCCATGTGTTATTTCATAGTTTTGATGTCTTCACTACTATTCTACAATGTAGAAAATAGTAAAAAATAAAGAAAATCCCTGGAATGAGTAGGTGTCCGAACTTTTGACTGGTACTGTATATTAGAAAAAATAACTTAACAGTTCAGTAAAGTATATTCTCTGAGTTGTACAGGCCTCTTTCCCACCATTTTCTGGACACAAACCACACACAACAACACATAGCAAAGTGAGGATATTGTACTCTCATAACTGCAGATCGACAAGTTCAAAGCAGTAAAAAACAGTTATTTCATCAGCGGGGGCAAACTAGCCTAAGTTACAGCACATCCTGTCTTGGGAGGCCTCAACAGTCGATACCTGAGCAGCAGACAACACCACTTTCTTTGGCTACTGAGATAGAACAGAAGAGGGATCCTCAGACAGTCGGGCTGCTTTAATAATTGAATGGACTCACGGGCTCCGCCGACTCCCTCCAGCAGCAAATCCAGTAGCTGCTCATACACGTTCTGGCTGATGTAGATCTCTGGGGTGAGCAGGACTGTGCGCGTGTTGGACACCGTCAGGTTCTTACAGCGCACCGCATACGACAGCAGCTTCTCCGGTACTTTGGTGACCTGGGGGTGTGTAATGTCAGGAGGGAGCAGGGAGGTTAGGAATTTATCACATCATTGTCAGCGATGGGGCACAAACTAAACATGCTTTATTTTGCCTATATGCAGACTGAAATGATGTCGAAATAAACAGCAGACTTATCCTTAGACAGGTCATTCATTATGTTCAGTCAGACGATTAACCTTTTCACACTATTGTGGCGACCCAAACCGAACTGTGCAGGCTCTGATATTTTCATTTTACTTTGTCCTATACACCATGGTTTAAACACTGAGTGTAGAAAACATTAAGGGCACTTACTACCTTTTGTCTTGCACATTCACCCTCTGAATGCCACATATACACAATCCATGTCTCAATTGAATCAAGGCTTAAAAATCATTCTTTAACCTGTTTTCTCCGCTTCATCTACACTGATTGAAGTGGATTTAACAAGTGACGTCAATAAGGGATCATACCTTTCACCTGGATTCCCCTGGCAAGTCTGTCATGGAAAGAGCAGGTGTTCCTAATGTTTTGTACACTGGGTATGCCTGTTACAGCGCACTTTTCCTGACTGAATTCTGGCTGGCAATTCGTGGAGGAAGAAAGTAGGAATGAGAGTGAGTGCTGTGTATGTGACCCCACCTCTTCCTTGGCTCTCTGGTAGCATGCGTAGAGGAACGGTATGGCGGACTTGTCCCCAGCGTCTCGGTCAGCAGAGAGATTCACAGCATTACACGAGGTCATGTAGATGAGGTGGTTCCCTGGCTCCAGCATCAGTAATCTGTTGAAGAGTGCCTAATGTAGGATTTTAAAAAAAGTCAAACTTAGCCAACATTCTGTGCTATGAACATTATGTACTTACTTACTGATCTCTGCTCCCTGTGGATCATAACGTTGCTATGAACATTGTACGCCATGTATTTTTCACTATACCATCTTCTTAGAGTAGACGATGCACTGTATATATAATAGGCCTAGTCCCCTGAAAATACAAGCCAGCGAGGAAATCGTCATGAGAAGAGGACACAGTACTGTATACCGTATGCGAATCTCATGGCATAGAGGTCAACTGGGCTGACCAGCGAACAGTTCGCTACCACCATTCCCAATGTCCAATCCTATTGTACCTGCTCGATGTTGTCCATATCCAGCCAGTCTTGCCCGTCCATCTCTGCGGCCATTTCCTCCAGGAACACACAGCGTGGAGGAATCCCATTGCCTCCTCTCAGACTGGGGTCACCTGAGGTCAAACAACAGTCATGTTGAACAGCAGACTCCAAACACTCAGAACATTTTACTTTTCACTTACAGCAGAAACGGTCATTCATGACTCATTCCAGTATACAGGTTATGAGTACTGAGTTGGGCTGAGTCATTTATTGTTTACTTGACGGCCCTGAAATGGAATACTAAGAGACCAGTGGTCCAGCAGCACCAAAGAGCACGAGCCGATTAGATTTAGACTAGAAATTGACAGAAAGGGGCTCCATCATCGGGCACTTTCATGCCAGTCAGTGAGGGATGATGAGCAGAGGAGGAGGACAGTAATCTGGGACCTGTAGACTCCCTTGATGACACAGCCTCTGAGTCAGTCAGTTGGCTGATGCTCTCCATCTAATCTAGTACAGCCACAGAGTGATGTCATGAAGAAAAGACTGCCAGGAAGGATGATTGTACTGAATTCCCTTACAAAGGAGTTTAAGAAAGCTGTAATCACACATTAACCATGTTTCAAATCAAGCACCTCAGATCAATCAACAGAAAACACAGGGGAATAAAAGAGACAGTCAGAATCGGGATGTTGATGGGTGATGAATCGAGCCGTTGCTTGTGTATGGGCACATAAATGGTTGCCTGGGAAACAGACTGATTTGCTTTACTTCATATCACTACGCTACATCAGATAAACCCTGCCAGGAAACAGTAAGGGTTGTTTACATGACAACAAGATTCAGTAAACTAGAAGAAGGGACAAGTGGCATCACGCTGCTACTCCAATGGGGGGAAAAAAGTGCCCTAAACAATGTAGAAATAGTGTAAAAATCCTAATACGCTCCAATCTAACTTCCCGCACTTACTGTTGTCCAAGGTGATGAGGAAGATCCTCTGGATCATGTGGTTGATGTTGAGCTGTTCGCACAGTTCCTGCCGCGACAGGAAGGAGCGGCTGATTTCGGCCACCGAGTCGTCATTGTCCTCGATGCTGTCCGAGTTCTCCGACTCTGACTGACTCCCCTCAGAGTCCTCCGCTACAACACATGACATAAGGCAGCAGATATATGAAACCGTATGAGGTCATTGTCGAGCGTCAAGCCAGTGAGCGAGCCGCATCATATCAGTAATGTTGAAGTTAGACACAGACCAAAATGAGTAACACAGTGGAACTATTAGAGCTGGAGTGGCCAACCTTGGGGAGCTATAAGGTTTGCAGGCCTTTATTCCAGCCCAGCACTAAAACGCCACCGATTCAGCTAATCAAGATCATGTCATGCAGCCGATTAGTCAGGTCATGTGTGTTAGAGCTTTGCTGGAGCAAAAGGCTGCACGCTTTGTAACTCCTCCTTAGGAGGGTTAACTCACAGGGTGGTTCGCCATGGTGCGAAGGTGGTTTCTGGCCCGATGCAAACTGCTTGGCGTCGGCGAGGGAGCTGAAAAGGGCAGCGAAGGGGTTGCGGGAAATGTTTTGGTTGTTGTTGCCCTGGTCAGTCATCTCACTGGAGCATAGACTCCATCAACAGGTGCTGGCACCAGCCTGGACAGAAAGTTACACTGTGGTAGCGCACTGGACTAGGTGAGTTCAAACAAATCTACAGAAGTTGTTTCAAGTGTTAAATGTGTGTCCGTCTGTGAGGGCAATCAAGGGATGCAGGGGAACGCAGATTCTAAAATCCAGAACCTATTTTTCTAACTATCCACTCCTTATATGCTACTCTGTGGCAAGGAGTGGAACAATAACTCAAACAGACCGGTACCCCTAGGCTAAACCAATAAAGTATGAATTTTCATTCAGACCTGAGGAATAACAAGAACCCAATGTTTTAATTTATTTACTAACACTTTCTATTGAAAACTGTGAACCACAGACTGACTGATTAGCTTATTGATAGGGCTCTACAGTGCTACCATTTTGGAGGCATATGATCTTAAATATTTTGCTGTGCTACCTGGAATTTTAATTTGGTAGAAACAATAGAAAAATAAACTAGAAAAAATAAATCACCCAGGTAATAATTGTTGTAATGATTTCTTCTCTGTCCCGTTGCCCACAGCCTTAGTAGTATGCAAACATGTGGAGGCACAGAAAGAAAGGAAAAGCTACAGATGAGCTTCAAGAGTAGCTAGGAATCATACAAACTATGATTCAATGTAGGCTATATCCCAACCTTTAAAAAAAAAAAATTCTGGTTCTCCTATTTTGTATTTAGTGGCAATTGGTATAATTAAAGGTTCAATCTGCATATACTACATCAATTTTGTTTTACTTATAAACGTATTATATAAACCCATTGATTCTTGAAAAGTATAACAAATTACCCATGAGCCCCATTAGAAGCCAAAATAGAAGCTTGTTTTTCCATTGTTTGTAAACAAGGTACATGTGAACAAACACAACTTCAAAACATAGTTAAAACAATAATTTGTATATCATGGGTGGTAAGTCATTGCATCCATAGTTCTGTCTATAAATATGAGTGTGGTTACATTTCTCCAGCAGCATCTCTCAAACTTTGACGGAAACAGTGACGGGGAATCTTCTTTATTGTTTCTACTACGGATTACCCATTTAATACCTCAAATGTTTTTTTGTCCTCCTATATTGTTCGAATTAGGCTCACGTGTGCACCTTGTAAAACATTTCACAGTAGAGTCCTGAATGAATGAGGATGTTTACGGTTTGACTGAAATAAGGCAGCATATACAGAATGTCAACAGATGGACGTCTTCCATCTTAAACTTTCATTTCGCATAATGTAACATTATCATCTTGCGAAGGTTCTGTCAACTTCAAGTGGCAGTAAACTAACATTGACACCTGTCAAACGTGCTAGTTAGTAACATAGCTAGTTAGACTGCTAACTAGCTAGTTATAGCCTGGTTAGCTAATTAACGAGTTGTCAAGTGATGGTGACTTGATGAAGCTTTATCACAACAAACGAAGAAAGGTGTTCCGTGATGTGTTATTTGAAGGAAGGGCACATAGCTAGTTACTGTTACGTATCTTTCAATACCTAGAATCAATTACAGAAACGATTAAATAAGCAAGCTGATGATGTAGCTAGCCGTCAGTGAATCACCGGTTCCGCTCAAGTAGCTAGCTAGCAGTCGCTTGCGTCGTATTTAGCTGGCTATCTTGCTAGCCAACGTTAGGCTAGCAGCTGGATTGCATTACATTAGCCAGGTAAATTAAGAACGCTGTACTTTTTCAGTTAAGGGGCAAAACCTGACTCTTTTGACAAATGTCAAACTAAAAAATATCGGAGTATTGTCATACCTGAAACAACAGCAGATACGTGTATTTCAATTAGCTAGAAATGCTTTATTTCCTCTACTGTGATTCTGGCACAGCTCTGAAGCAGGCAGGATAACTAAGTACTTCCGGGTCACGTATTTTTTGTATCTTTCAGAATGAAAGTCCCACCCTGTATACTTTGTAAATAAATAATTAGTGCGAAAATGATGAATACAATTATCGATATATTTTATACTAGTATCATACAAATAATATTTAACAAGTTTTATATAAGATATTATGTAATTTATTTGTTTATTTGTTTAAAAAAAAGAAGGAAAAAAAAGTCATTTAACTAGGCAAGTCAGTTAAGAACAAACTCTTATTTTCAATGACGGCCTAGGAGCAGTGGGTTAACTGCCTTGTTCAGGGGCAGAACGACAGATTTGTACCTTGTCAGCTCGGGGATTCGAACTTGCAACCTTTTGGTTACTAGTCCAACGCTGGTGAGGCTACCCTGCCGCCCTAGCGTACCTCCTTGTCGGTCCAAACCAAATATTGAAATATTTATAATTTATTTGACCTAGATGTGCACCGACAGAAAGAACAATCAAATCATATTATTTATTGGACGCATATACATATTTTATTGGTCGCGAAACAGCGCCCCTTTGTACCAGTATGTGTAGACCATGTATCTGATTCTGTCTGGACCAAAAGAGTATGACATGTCATACTATTTCTGGCCAGACAGCATCAGATACATGGACTACGTATAGTAAGATTTGAGAGGGGCGCTGTTTTGGACAGGAGGAGAAATGGAAATGGATGAGGGTGAGGTATCGGAGGTGGTAGGTGCGGTGAAGTTATCAGAGAACGAGGTATGCACCGAAGATCAGAAAAAATAAGAGTGTGTGACAGTAGAAGTGAAATTTATGGAAAAAGTGGACACTTGCCTTTTTTGGCTGATCCATTTGTGGTTTCACGGTGGGTGAAAAAATTGTTGGGTCATGTGGAATCGGTGAGGGTAACCAGAAGTGGTCTAGTAATAATTGTTTGGGTTTCTGTTGGGCAGAGGGAGAAGGCGCTCGGCATTAAACGAATGGGGGAAAGAAAAGTGAATTGTTTCGCTCTCAAGAAAAGGGCACCAATGAAAGGAGTGATAACTGGGGTAGCAGTGAATATAAAAGTTGACCAGCTGAGTGGAAAGATTCCCGGTGTTTGTGATTTGAAGTTGAGTCTTTGCTGGACAAAGTGAAGTTAGGATATACAAGTTATCCTGTATGAGTGTATGTTCCGAATACATTACGATGTTACAGGTGTCAAGCTTATGGGCATGTGGCAGCAGTGTGTAGGAGGGAGGGTACAATGTGTGAGAAATGTGCCGAAAATAATGTGTAGTATTGGGGAAAGTAGTGGAATGTGTTCATTGTAAGGGTGCCCATGGAGCTGGGGATCAGAAATGTCCCGTGTGAGAGAGGCAGGTTGAGGTTTCCAGGGTTAGAGTAGTACAGAAGTTGTCATATGCTGAGGCAGTGAAGAAAGTAGAGGAAGATGGGTTAAGGGGGAGGACTTGTAGAGACATACCAGTACAGAGGGATAAGCCAAAAAGTGTTATAAGTTTCAGTAAGATTGGATTTTTAGCATTTATAGCAATGGCTATCAACTGTACTACAGGGATGGATCAGAAGTCTCATAAAATGGAGGTTGTGGTCAGGGGCGAAAATCTGATATCAACTTTGGAGGGGACAATTACATGAAATTTTCTCAAGAGCAATTCCTGAGGGGGACACCAAATGTAGTGCTGTAACACATAGCCTACATTGTAATATGGTAAATGTATATTGAGAAACCAAAGAAATAAGGTGTTTGCCGTACTCCTAACTACCAGTACCCAAAACTACACAACTAATCACAACAGCAATACCATTGCCTTTAACAAATCTTAGTTCAGTCACCAGTTTAAGTTGTGAGTGGGGGTATCCATGGCATTTTCCAATTATGTTCCTATTTTACAAGTCAAAAAAATTGAGAACCTTTCATAATGTTGCCAAACAAAGACTCAACAAACTTACCTGAGACTCCCTGTCTCTGCCAGTCTGTCCCTGCATATCTGTCCCCAACTCTGCTGTCTGTGTGCCATCTGTTGCCTGCTCTGCCTAATGACATCATTGTGAAACATTTCCATTAGAATTTCATTTCTTTCTTATGAACATTTTATCAACTACTCTTTGAGATATTAGGCTACTAGGGTTCTTACTTTGCGTTTTGGTGTACTGAAAAATACTCTGATGTCCATCTTTTATTTTTCTGCCATTTTTCTACCTGGCTGGCTGGCTGGCTACACACACACACAGTGTGTAGGTTATTTACATTAGGAGATGGGCTTCTATCATCTTATCTTTTATCATTCTATTTGGGCTTCGATCTAAAAGGTAGCTAGCAAATGTGAAACGGATTAAAATGACAAGAGTTGACAGCTGTATGAGTTCACCATTTACACAACATATGCTGCAACCTTTTGTAATTTTAATAGTTTGTTTCATATTGGCTGGCAACCAACAATAGCTGAATTTGCAAAGCTAGCGAGCACCAACTCCGTTTCAGTGGTGTTTGCTATAATCTTTGCTACCCGGGTTAAATAAAGGTGAAATAAAATAAATAAATAAAAGTTCCCTTGCGACAATTTAGCTTTTGCAACGAGACCATTAAATATATTTAAGACAATGGTAGAAGAGAGTGTAGTTCTGTTCAGTTTGGACTTCAGTTTATCGCTAACCTTATCACAGGGACTTTGAAGCACTAACTTACATCATCTGCATGCTGATCTTGGAATAAATTGACGATAGCAAAGATTCCATTTTTGACGAGGCCACATAAATGGAATAGGTACTAGCTAGCTTAATAGTTCATATTTGCGCGCTAGCTCTGCATATTCAGCTAGTGTGTGTGCGCGATTGACTGGATTGACCTCACGTCAGTTACGTTCATTGAGTGCCTTTCAGACAGTAGATACGACCCCTCTGTACCTTGCCAACTAAGGAACTGGCAGTGGATCAAACCATTGTGAGGCAAAGGGTGGGGGGTCGCAATCTTTTGAAACGTAAAAACGCGCTATTAAGTGTCTATAATCAGCACAAATGCTTTCATTGCGTATTATTAATATTAAATTACATAGTTATGTTTCAGTGATATATTGGGGGGGACAAGTCATATTTTTCCCAGGATGGGGGGGTCGTGTCCCCCCCCCCGTCCCCCCCGGGATTTCCGCCCCTGGTTGTGGTGGCAGCTGTAGAGAGGTATTTGGGTGTGTGAGACTTGACATCAGAAGAGTTACAGGGTGTGTTTAAAAAAGAAAATTAAGTGGTGATGTCCCATCCTTTCAGTATGATGGCATGAGGTAGGAATAAATAAATTTAATTCGTGGAGTAGGGTGGTGTTAATTTTATATAATTTTGAAATTAGTGAGTGTAGTTAGATGGTAGGGTATTTATTTAGTACATTTGTATTTTTCAAGCAAAGAATAGGGAGTTGTACTCCAGTCTAGTAGGTGGCGGTAATGCAACAAATTGGATGCCAACCACCGTTAAACATCTTAATAAGAAGAAGAAAAAGAAGAAGGGCGCTGTTTCGCCCATCAGATGCTTTCTATGGTAAGAAAGTTTTAGCAACGAGGAAGAGGCGATGTGAGAGAGCTCAGTCTCACCAAAATCTGTCCAGAATACGTCCAATGCATTTGTATGGGCATAATATACAGACCTAAACTTGTCGCCTGCCTTCCCACCTTTGGGACAACGACAACTATTGTTAGGATGGAGACATGAGCATCTTGTCATTACATATCTCTGGTTTCAGCCTCTTGCGAATTGGAAAGGAAAGTTAGTGGATGCACAGTGCTCTGTTAAGGATGCCGTCTTCCCCTAAAGTATATTGATGTTTTGCCAAAATTATATAATTACTCCTGTCTAAATAAAAACATTCAAAGTACTTCACCAGAAAGCATGATTTAGTCACAGAGGATCAGTAGCTTGTTTTTTTTTAAATAATGTAGGCCTATGCCTATTTGGGCAGCGTGCATCGCAATATGTCTGGCTGACTGGGTTGCAGCTGTCAGTGAAAAGCATCTGAAATTTGTGTGAAGATAATGTGTCTTGAGTATAATTTGAAATGTTGCAACAAGAAGACGGGGAGGGGTGTGTGGCGAAGATATAGCGCGTCTCCGGAAGAAACATGTCAAGCGGACGGCAGAGATGGAAACCCGGATGATGTTGGGATGAAGGGGTTCAGGAACCACCGGCCTGAGGAGGGAAACATGAAAGGAGGGTGAGATCCTGTAGTTGGTGGGCAGTTCTAAACGATAGGTTACTTCATTGACCCTCTGGAGGACCTTGAAGGGCCCCACAAACCGGGGGCTCAGCTTCTGGCAGGGCAGGAAGAGCGGGAGGTTCCTGGTGGAGAACCAGACGTGATCACCAGAATGGAACACGGGAGCCTCACTGCGGTAGCGGTCCGCTGATCCTTCAGAGGGCAGACTCCTTAAGGACCTCCCCAGCTCCTGGTTGGTCCTCTCCACCTGCCTGTTAGACTGAGGCCGGTACCCAGATGTGAGGCTGGGCGTGGCCCCCCAGCTTCTCCATAAAGGCTTTCCAGACCCGCGACGTGAATTGTGTACCACGGTCAGAAACAATGTCCTCCGGAAGGCCATAGGGCCGGAAGACTTGCTGGAATAGTGCCTCAATGACCTGGAGAGCGGTAGGTAGACCAGAGAGAGGGATAAAACAGCAGGCTTTAGAGGATCGGTCAACAACCAGAATAGTGGTGAAACCATCAGAAGGGGGGAGATCCATTACAAAGTCTATGAACAGATGTGACCAAGGCTACTGAGGCACAGGAAGTAGTTTCCCTCCTGGGGCGTGCCGGGGAGATTTGGATTGAGTACATACCAAACATGAGTTGACATAGTGGGCGACGTCCTGCGCCAAGGTGGGCCACCAGTATTTAGCAGATAGGGATTGGATGGTGCGGGTGATACCTGGGTGTCCAGCGGCGAGGGATGTGTGTGCCCAGGTCAACAGCCGATCTCTCACCCCCGTAAGGACATAGATGCGCTCTGGAGGGCAGGAGCGGGTTCCCTCTCAAGAGCCTGGCAGATGTCCACATCTACGTCCCAAAACACGAGGCCAACGATAAGGGAGGACACTCACAGGACCCTCTACCGACATGGAACCACAGGGTGTGGAAAAGCAGGTTCTCCGGCATCCTGATTCTCATCTTTGACCAGGAGATGGTAGGGTTATGAAGTTGGAGGCACGAGAGGCCGAGGAGGACTGTGTATGGGTGCGGTGATGATAACGAAGGGAAGGCTGGTGCTTGTGTCCCACAGTGAGGGTAAGTGGTGCTGTGATGGGCGCAATTGTGCCGGATCCCAATGGTCGCATATCCAGGGCTTGGACAGGAAAAGGAGAGGAGAGTGGGTATGAAGTTAAGTTGAGGCGAGGGCCTGGTCGAAAGAGTTCCCTGCGGCACTGGAGTCCACTAGAACCGTAGAGAAAACACTTGAGGGACAGCCAGCGAAATGGGAACCAAAAATAGTTTGGCAGAAAACGATGATAATGGAATACTTCTTCCTACCCTGGGAGACGGAAGGTCACAGGGAAACCCCTCTGCTCTAGTGGAACCCGGGTTGGGACGCACCATTGAAGCTGGTGCCCCTCCCGGCTGCAATAGGGACAGCTGTCTACGGCTAGGCCGCTCTGCCGCTGAGATGTGTGTGGCCCCTAACTCCATGGGTTCAGGCTCTGCCTCAGAACAGCCAAAGGAGGGAGGTGAGTGGCGAGGTGGACACCGACGCTCCCGAAGAAGGTTATCCAGACAGATGGCCATCACGATGAGAGCATCCAAGGATATATTGTCATCCCAACGCCGTCTGGACCTCCTCACGCAGTCCACTGTGGAATAGAGTGTGGAGCACCAGCTTATTCCATCCACTGGAGGAGGAAGCCATGGCATTCCGATGGAGTGCCATCATACTTCTCCAGAAGGGACAGTCGGGCATCGCTGACCTGGGCGGATGGCTGGGTGACTGGCTCACTGTGACGACCCGTGGTAGGAGACCCTCTATCAGAGGTATGGAGAACCTCGCTGGTGGTGTGAAGAACCTCCTTCATGGTCGTACCCAGTAGAGCCAGCTGGTCGTGGTGTTGGTGGAGTAGATGACCCTGTTCCTCGACCGTCTGGAAGATGGTGTAATCGTCTGCTGCTTCCATAATTTCTGAGGCAGTATTCTGTAATGTATACACAGATTCAGGAAGCAGGTGCAGAAGGTTTAATAATAATAAAGACGAACATACAAAACAGGAGACGCTTAGTGAATGTAATTGAAACCAATACTGCCTGATGACTGAGGCTACAGAGGGCTATATGAAGGGAGCGTAATCAGTGTGGTGATGAAGTCCAGGTGTGCTTAACGATGAGGGGCAGGTGTGCGCAATGATGGTTGCCAGGTGCACGCAATGTGGGTTGCCAGGACCACTGGTTAGTAGACCGCCAACGTCGAGAGCCGGAGGGAGCAGGAGTGACAATAACATACATTTTAGAACTTGAACGCGCATGCGCGGGCACACATAGGAGGTCCCGTGAAAAAACATGCCTGCCTATGGTGGAAATCAAAGGCCCGTCAACTGATTCGTTCTAGCGCCGGCCCTGTGCGTGTGTGTATTCCTATCAGTTATTGCACGATACAAAATTACCTGCACATTGTGTCACAGTAAAAGAGTGGCGCATTCTACTCAGGAGCACTTCTAGTTTCCAAATCCACAGAATTTACACCCAGAGGAGCATTGCTGCTCATTTGGCGGCCCTTATAGAGTGGCCCATCAGCATAAATCCAATAATTGTTTTGTACTTAAAGACTCATCTTCTTATGGGTGTTTCCCAGCAGTTTGTGATTTGTTAGTATTTTGTATCATGGGTGAGTTCTTGTCGCCTCCCGAGTGACGCAGTGGTCTAAGTCAGTGCTAGCTGTGCCACTAGAGATTCTGGGTTAGAGTCCAGGCCCTGTCGCCACCGGCCGCGACCGGGAGACCCATGGGGCGGCACACAATTGGCCCAGCGTCGGGTTAAGGGAGGGTTTGGCCGGCAGGGATGTCCTTATCCCATGGCGCACTAGCGACTCCTGTGGCGGGCCGGGTGCAGTGCACGCTGACACGGTTGCCAGGTGTACGGCATTTTCCCCGACACATTGGTGCGGCTGGCTTACGGGTTAAGTGGGCATTGTGTCAACAAGCAGTGCTGCTTCGTTGGGTTGTGTTTCAGAGGACTACGGCTATTGACCTTTGCCTCTCCCGAGTCCGTATGGGAGTTGCAGCGATGAGTCTAGACTGTAACTACCAATTGGATACCACGAAATTGGGGAGAAAAAAGGAAGTAAAAAATAAACACACAAAAAAAGTGAGTTCTTGTTCAAGCTGCGTTCTACCACACCTGATTCTACTAATTATATAGTAGAAACATGTATGCTAGAACTGGGCTCGAACAAAAGCTTGCACACCCTGTGGGTCCTTAAGAGCAGGTTGGACCAGCCTTGATTTAATAAGTACTAGTTCATACGTCTGATTATTGTAGGTTTGGCTTTAAATCGTTTTTTAAATACATTTCAGTGTAACTAGTTGAGTTATTGTTAATGATATATGTATTTCCAGGAGCTTGCCCGATTGTTTTAAACACGATCAGGGATCTCAGTTCCTTTTTCAGTTTCTCCAACATTGGCTTAAATTAGTTTCTGTGTTGTTTTTTTTCTTCCCTCCGGAAAATAGGTATTTCAAAGTAGCGTCAAATAAAAACTAGCATTGACATTATTTCTGTTTCCATGTGTCATTACTTTGTCTTTACTACATTACAACTTACCTTCATTTATGTTCATCAGCAACTCACTTAAGGAGCATGGCCAGCTCTATGCATTGAATAGCAGTTTTATGCAACTTTTCCACAGACTAAGGGTCACTATAATAGCAGAAGTTGTATACAGTGCAATATGTACAGTATGTTCAATGTAACACTGAACGCTACAAAAAAAAGGCACATTTCCATCATTATTTAGGATTTTAAACGGTCACTAGATGGTGTAGTTGTTCAAAGGGAAATGTTTTCATGAATATGTTTCTCTTAATCATGTTAATTTTCTTATATACGCTATATGACCAAAAGTATATGGACACCTGCTTGTCAAACATCTCATTCCAAAATCATGGGCATTAATATGGAGTTGGTCCCCCCTTTGCTGCTATAAAAGCCTCCACTCTTTTGGGAAGGCTTTTCACTAGATGTAACATTGCTGGGCAGAAATGAACTGACTTCTTGGAAAGGTGACATCCTATGACAGTGCGACATTGAAAGTCACTGAACTCTTCAGTATGGGCCATTCTACTGCCAATGTTTGTCTATGGAGATTGCATGGTGGTGTGCTCGATTGTGTACACCTGTCAGCACCGGATGTGGCTGAAATAGCCAAATCCACTCATTTGAAGTGGTGTCCTCATACTTTTGGTCATGTAGTGTACTGTACATTGAGCTAGTTTTATGCAATTGTATGGCTGTATGTCAAGTACTTAATGATAGATCTTTAAACTTTGTACACCTCCTTGAATCATCACATTTAGTTTATCTTGATTTCACCTTAGAATAAACCTAAACTTCATTATCCCTTTCTCACACACAAGTGACATCAAAAATTTAAACGGTGTGCAATCTACGATGCAAATCCTATTTCGCAAGAAGCAGGTCCTTAGCATAACTCTATCGGCATAGTCCTCAAATAGAAGACGATGTGTAGAGAAGGGATTAAATCCTCTGACATGTTTCAAATGGAAGCAGACTCACCATGGCTATGCCCCAAATGGCACCCTTTTCCCTACGTAGTGCAATACGTAGGGAAGATATAGACATCTATTTCAGCCCTTCTCTTTCAGGTTGCATTCAGAAGTAGAGGGAACAGCTTCATTTATTTAATCTTGCATTGTTTTGCAGTATTATCATTGGCACATGAATGAATGATTGCAGCTATGTTGTTGATAATGCTGTGCGAGTGCCAGGTCCTCCTCTGTTAGGTGAGATGTTGTCTTCATCATGACTTTGGTCACTTCTCAGCATTCCATCACAAGAAAGCATCAGTCGTTTTCTCTAAAACCTGCAACGCATTTGATTATTAAGTATTATTGATCTGTAGTTTCTGTATTAATAATTGTATCTGTCTTTGTGTGTGTGTGCATGAGTACATGTGAGTGTTCCTCACCTGAGTTCTGCGGAGTATGACCCCAGGAGTGAATGGAAGCCCACTCTGTTTGAGTCTCTCATACTCTGACCTCTCCACAACCAATAATTTCAAAGACGTCGCGCTCTTCTTTATCAGCCTCACAACGTCCTCAAGGTACTCATTCTCCACATTCTGGCCATTCACCTCCACAACTACATCCCCTTCCCTCAGTCCAGCCCTATGTCCTGAGCCCTTTACCACCACCTGCAGGACATAAGAAAACTGCAGTCATTACCGTGCCACTCATTTCTCATAGGAAACATCTTAACACCTGCCCTCGGTCATTATAACAATGCTTGTGGAAAACACAGCAGATCAATATCGGGAACTTTTGATTGATGAAAGCTGTTACTCATTACTACAACTTTGATTGGGAATTCTTCAAATTCCCAAAGCCTGATTCTTCTCTCTCGAGGACACAGACTCTTGGACAGGGAAGTGAGCCATGCTTGTTTTTACTCAGCCCATCCTGAATCTCAGTGCAAGGGGACTGTGTCTTCCTCATCCCCTCTCCTTTTGGCAGACTGTCCTCATGGAATAGCAGGGGAGATAGACCCAACTGCAGTAGGAAACAGAATAGACAGTGTTTTTGACCGGGAAGGTATTTTTAGTTGACACAATTCCTAAACAATCAATATTCTAACACCAGAACTCGCTTAACTTCTATTCTCCTGACTGCACATGGCCTCCGTCCGCTTACACACCTGCGTGTAGAAGTCTCTTCCGTGTATGGGTATGGTGGTGAGGCTAACCCGCTTGCCGCTCTTCCTCACTTTCCTGACAATATTCTCATGCTCCATGGACTCTGAAGGATGCCCATTGACTGCCAGCAGCAAGTCTCCATCCTGCATACCAGCCTCTTCTGCTGGACTCCCCACATCCACCTCACGGAGTAGGTGAGCTGGAATAGACAGCAACAAATGTAGCTCAGCTAGCAGGTATAATGCTTATTATTTGTTATAAGCATGTATGAGTCTTTCTAATGTCCTATTACAAGGTTTGTAGCATGTAGAGGATGTCTGCCTATGCAGCACATTTTCCACGGACTTAAAATAACTGTTATTAAGTCAGGATCATTAAGATATGACAATAAGAAATTATACGGTGGTCAAAGTAGGTGCTTGTAACATGGTCATGCATGCAACAAATTCTCACCATTACGACCCCCTGATGACAACCTCTCTTGTCGTAATAGGAAGCCGTATCCATCTGACCCCTGGACCAGATGCATCGTTTTGGGTCTGTGTGGCAGATTGTGAGAGCCAGCCATGATAGGCAAGATGGGCAGTTTCCGCCGGATGTAGCTCGCTTCACTTTCTCTGTTGATGACTAGGACGGTCACATAGATGCTACATTTCTTCACCTGAGCAGCACAAATAGCTAAACGTGAGGGAGAAGTGAGGAACATGCTTGCACGTGCACACACACAGACATACTAAGACGCATACAGAGACACACACATCTGCCAAGAGACTTTCTGAGAAGGAGGGTCTGTATGCTTACCATTTTACTGATAGCTGAATGGGTGAGCGTTGATACCATGGCACCGTTGATCCACACCAGTCTATCTCCACTACGCACCCCTGCCCTCCCTGCAGGGCCCTCACTTACTGTGCTCAACATGTATCGACCCTTCTGACCTGGAGAGATACAAACAGACACAATCAAACACCTTCACTGAGATCCTCTCGTCGGTAATCAAATATAATTTGTCACATGCGCCGAATACAACAGGTGTAGACTGTACCGTGAAATGCTTACTTATGAGCCCTTTCTCAACAAAGCAGAGTTAAAAAGTATGAAAAAATTATCAAATAATAAAAATATAAAATTGTAACACAATATACACTACCGACAACGCTTTGAAGAATCCTTTTTGATTCCAGGTAGAACACTTTTGGTTCCAGGTGGAACCCTTGACACAGAGGGTTCTTGATAAGGGAATTTATATGTTTAAGGTAATGACTAAAGAATTCCACCCTGAAGCGTAATTGATGGATTGTGTAACATATATAATGAATAATTAGAATGATAAACTTCAGTCCAATAAGGTTTGGTCGAGACAAGTACAAATGTGTGTCTGTATCTTAAGAAAACACAGAGAACAATTAAACTATTCATGACCTGACCTGGTTAGAACTCTGAGAAACTTATGGCAGGAAAGGGAGTCCCTTCAAGGTCCCTCTAATCTCGGGGGGATGGAACTGCCAGCTTTGTAGTGATAAACGAGTGGTGAGAACTATGGGAAAGATACATCCCACCTACTGTTTGTGTGTATGTATGTGCGTGTAGTAAGTAGGGAGGGAGTGAGTTATTAAATGGCATGTCTTTGTATTATGGACTTTAGAACGTTCTCGTGAATAAACTTTACGGACCTTTTGCATAAGCTGAGTCTTTGCCTAATTATTATTAAACCCAGGGTCTTACAAACCTCGGGGATTAGTCAAAGCTTAAATAATTGTTAATTATAATCATTGGGATGGAAAATTCTCATGACAGTTCTACATGGAACCCAAAGGGATTCTACCTGGAACCAAAAAGGGTTCTATGGGGATAGCCGAAGATCCCTTTTGGAACCCTGTTTTCTAAAATTGAAGTCAAGATGCTCTCAACAGTGCATCTGAGGGCCCATGCCAAATCTTTTCAGCCTCATAATCATACTATGCAGGCCTAAACATTTATATTAACTCTGCACAAGATTTTGAAATTGAAAAGATGAAAAAGATGCCAGCGTTTGATTGAGTGGCAAACATCACCATCTCTCGACCGTCTCTCGACTAACCCTAACCCTATATCAACATAGAGACCTGGGTTGAATTC
The DNA here is from genome assembly GCF_965601325.2 of Salmo salar. NCBI lineage: Eukaryota > Metazoa > Chordata > Actinopteri > Salmoniformes > Salmonidae > Salmo > Salmo salar. The sequence goes on from NC_138299.1 coordinate 118,906,171, forward strand.
TATAGTCCACCGTTTCTCAAATTTGACTCCACCCTTATCGGCCTCACCATCTCCCCGTCTCTCCTTCCTACTGTCTAGCAAATTATCTGCCAAAAATGATTACGGAATGAATAACTCGTTGCTACCTTTAAATGGGGATGATGCTGATCCCCAGACCTAAGACAGAGTCTCTGGTGATGTGACACAACCTGGGCCGGGAACACATCTCCCCTCGGTAAGCCCTGGTCAGAGCCTGGAGGTCCAGTCCATGGGCCAGCGCCTCCTTATACTCCTCCCCCTTCAGAACCAGCAGGAACAGCTGCAGCCCACACGCCTGGATCCTCTGCACCACCTGTCAATCAGAGCAGAACATGCTGCAGCTAAGAAACAAAGACTCTGTTTAGACCAAGTAGGTAAGCCTTGTCCGAGCCAGAACAGCCCATAGGGCAGGAGCCTGTTTATGTAGCGCAGGGCAGCTTGATGAGCATGTACACCCCCTGGACAGAACGCTAGTCTTTCACATTGAAGCCACATATTGTACATTTTGAACAATGTGGCTCATTTTCAAATGAAAGCGAGGCAGAGGACACCGTTGGAGACCTTGTAAGAGAAGAGGTTCTCTCAGGTCTCTTAAAGTCTGGTTCTGCCCCACGTGATGAATTAGACCCACATTACATACATAATTACATACACAAAGCTTTAACAAACGTGTGCACAATGATTCCACTTTCATAACGGGACGTCTGGTTCTCACCCTGGGGAACTCCATGTCGTCGACAAAGTCTTCATTGACCTCCAGCACACGGTCCCCGTCCTTGAGCCCACTGAGCTCTGCAGGACTCCAAGGATCCACCTGGTGGACAACATAGCCCCGGCAGCTCCTCTCCATACGCAGATGGAAGCCAAAACTCTGGCCCTCCTTGCACTTTATCTGGCACAGGTGGGGTACCAGACTCGGGTCTGGCTCTGGAGGGCAAGACAAAACACTGCCATTGACATAGGATGGGCATTGTGCGTGGACACCTAAAGAAGTCTGGCTTATCTTGATTATATGATTGATGAACTAATGTTAATCAGACCATCTTCCATGCATTGGAAAATGATGGATCATTTTGGATCTGTTCGTTCTCAAACCTTACCAGGGTCCTCCGAGATGACTAAAGCTGGATTGTCAATCCCCTCTTTCGGATTGAAGGTGAATCTTCGAGTGAGGTAAATGAAAAAGTCCAAGTTGAAACATGAAGTGGCATTAAGGATGCCCAAAATGTGTAATAATGACAAATTCGCTAATGTCCTATTTTGTATTATGCACGTTGTCTTTAGTCCAATTTGTAGCCATCAAAACACAAAAACTATGATCACTCCTCTTACCGTGGAAATTCCATTGCATCCTCAAGACCTAGAATGACAGAAAAAAGATAATGACAAAAATCATTCAAGTTTATTTTCTCTGCGGTAATGATTCCAGGAATTACCTGTATGTCCTTGATCCAAACATCCAGGTTACTCATCTCCAACTGAGATACAGTGCCTTCAGAAAGCACTCACACCCCTTGACTTTTTCCACATTTTGTTGTGTTACAGCCTAAATTTAAAATTGATAAAATAAATAAAAAATATCACTGGCCTACTTACATTACCCCATACAGTCGTGGCCAAATGTTTTGAGAATGACAAAAATATACATTTTCACAAAGTCTGCTGCCTCAGTTTGTATGATGGCAATTTGCATATACTCCAGAATGTTATGAAGAGTGATCAGATGAATTGCAATTAATTGCAAAGTCCCTTTTTGCCATGCAAATGAACTGAATCCCCCAAAAAGATTTCCACTGCATTTCAGCCCTGCCACAAAAGGACCAGCTGACATCATGTCAGTGATTCTCTCCTTAACACAGGTGTGAGTGTTGACGAGGACAAGGCTGGAGATCACTCTGTCATGCTAATTGAGTTCGAATAACAGACTGGAAGCTTCAAAAGGAGGGTGGTGCTTGGAATCATTGTTCTTCCTCTGTCAACCATGGTTACCTGCAAGGAAACACGTGCCGTTATCATTGCTTTGCACAAAAAGGGCTTCACAGGCAAGGATATTGCTGCCAGTAAGATTGCACCTAAATCAACCATTTATCGGATCATCAAGAACTTCAAGGAGAGCGGTTCAATTGTTGTGAAGAAGACTTCAGGGCGCCCAAGAAAGTCCAGCAAGCGCCAGGACCGTCTACTAAAGTTGATTCAGCTGTGGGATCAGGGCACCACCAGTACAGAGCTTGCTCAGGAATGGCAGCAGACAGGTGTGAGTGCATCTGCACGCACAGTGAGGCGAAGACTTTTGGAGGATGGCCTGGTGTCAAGAAGGGCAGCAAAGAAGCCCCTTCTCTCCAGGAAAAACATCAGGGACAGACTGATATTCTGCTAAATGTACCGGGATTGGACTGCTGAGCACTGGGGTAAAGTCATTTTCTCTGATGAATCCCCTTTCCGGTTGTTTGGGGCATCCGGAAAAATGCTTGTCCGGATAAGACAAAGTGAGCGCTACCATCAGTCCTGTGTCATGTCAATAGTAAAGCATCCTGAGACCATTCATGTGTGGGGTTGCTTCTCAGCCAAGGGAGTGGGCTCTCTCACAATTTTGCCTAAGAACACCATCATGAATAAAGAATGGTACCAACACATCCTCCGAGAGCAACTTCTCCCAACTATCCAGGAACAGTTTTGTGACGAACAATGCCTTTTCCAGCATGATGGAGCACCTTGCCATAAGGCAAAAGTGATAACTAAGTGGTTCGGGGGACAAAACATCAATATTTTGGGTCCATGGCCAGGAAACTCCCCAGACCTTAATCCCATTGAGAACTTGTGGTAAATCCTCAAGAGGCGGGTGGACAAACAAAACCCCACAAATTCTGAAAAACTCCAAGCATTGATTATTTTATTAATTTATTTTACCTTTATTTAACCAGGTAGGCAAGTTGAGAACAAGTTCTCATTTACAATTGCGACCTGGCCAAGATAAAGGATAGCAGTTACACATGGAGTAAAACAAACATACAGTCAATAATACAGTAGAAAAATAAGTCTATATACAATGTGAGGAAATGAGGTGAGATAAGGGAGATAAAGGCAAAAAAGGCCATGGTGGAAAAGTAAATACAATATAGCAAGTAAAACACTGGAATGGTAGATTTGTAGTGGAAGAAAGTGCAAAGTAGAAATAGAAATAATGTGGTGCAAAGGAGCAAAATAAATAAATAAATACAGTAGGGGAAGAGGTAGTTGTTTGGGATAAATTATAGATGGGCTATGTACAGGTGCAGTGATCTGTGAATTATGCAAGACTAGGCTGCCATCAGTCAGGATGTGGCCCAGAAGTTAATTGACAGCATGCCATGGCGGATTGCAGAGGTCTTGAAAAAGAAGGGTCAACACTGAAAATATTGACTCTTTGTATCAACTTCATGTAATTGTCAATAAAAGCCTTTGACACTTATGAAATGCTTGTAATTATACTTCAGTATTCCATAGTAATGTCTGACAAAAATATCGAAAGACACTGAAGCAGCAAACGTTGTGGAAATTAATATTTGTGTCATTCTCAAAACTTTTGGCCACGACTGTAATGTCAAAGTGGAATTATGTATTTTTTTTTGCACATTTTTACAAATTAACAAAAGGTGAAAAGCTGAAATGTCTTAACCTCTCTTGGGTAGGGGGCGGTATTTTGACGTCCGGATGAAAAGCGTGCCCGTAGTAAACTGCCTGCTACTCAGGCCCAGAAGCTAAGATTTGCATATTATTAGTAGATTTGCATAGAAAACACTCTGAAGTTTCTAAAACTGTTTGAATGATGTCTGTGAGTTTTACAGAACTCATATGGCAGGCAAAAACCTGAGAAAGAATCCAACCAGGAAGTGTGGAAATCTGAGGTTTGTAGTTTTTCAAGTGATTTCCTATCTAATATACAGTGTCTGTGGGGTCATTTTTCACTTCCTAAGGCTTCCACTAGATGTCAACAGTCTTTAGAACCTTGTTTCATGCTTCTACTGTGAATGGGGAGAGAATAAGAGCTCTTGGAATCAGATGACTGAGAAAATGACATGAGCTATTTACTCTATTTACTCCCGTGAGAGTTAGGTGTGTTCCTTTTCATTTCTGAAGACAAAGGAATCGTCCGGTTAGAATATTATGGAATATTTATGATAAAAACATCCTAAAGATTGATTCTATACATCGTTTTACATGTTTCTACGAACTGTAATATAACTTTTTTGACTTTGTCTGATCTTACTGCGCGAGCACAGTGCATTTGGATTACTCGGCTGAACGCGCGAACAAAAAGGAGATATTTGGACATAAATATGGACTTTATCGAATCAAAACAAACATTTATTGTGGAACTGGGATTCCTGGGAGTGCATTCTGATGAAGATCATCAAAGGTAAGTGAATATTTATAACGCTATTTGTGAATTCTGTTGACTCCAAAAGGGCGGGTACCTGTATGGCTTGTTTTGATATCTGAGCGCTGTACTCAGATTATTGCAAAGTTTGCTTTTGCCGTAAAGCTTTTTTGAAATCTGACACAGCGGTTGCATTAAGGACAAGTTTATCTATAATTCTGTGCATAACACTTGTATCTTTTATCAAAGTTTATGATAAGTATTTCTGTAAATTGATGTGCTCATTCACCGGAAGTTTTGGAGGCAAAACTTTTCTGAACATTACACGCCAATGTAAAATGTTTTTTTTTGGATATAAATATGAACTTTATCAAGCAAAACATACATGTATTGTGTAACATGACGTCCTATGAGTGCCATCTGATGAAGATCATCAAAGGTTAGTGATTCATTTTAGCTGTATTTCTGGTTTTTGTGACGCCTCTCCTTGCTTGGAAAATGGCTGTGTGGTTTTTCTTGTCTAGGTGCTGTCCTTACATAATCTAATGCTATGCTTTCACCATAAAGCCTTTTTGAAATCGGACACTGGTTGGATTAATGAGAAGATTATCTTTAAAATGGTGTATAATACTTGTATGTGTTAGAAATTTGAATCATGAGATTTTTGTTGTTTTGAATTTGGCGCTCTGCTATTTCACTGGCTGTTGGCGAGGTGGGACGCTACCGTCCCACATACCCCAGAGAGGGTTTTAAGTCAATAAGTATTCACCCCTTTGATATGGCAAACCTAAATAGGTTTCGGAGTGAATAATTGCTTAACAAGTCAAATAATATGTTGCATGGACTCACTCTGGTTGCAATAATAGTGTTCAACATGATTTTTGAATGACTACCTCATCTCTGTACCCCACACATGCAATTATTTGTAAGGTCAGAGAGTTTCAGATTTTTGCAATGTCACATAGATGGAAAAAAGCTATCCTTGAAATAGTCTTGATATGTTCGTCAAAAGAGAGATCAGGGTCCAGAGTAACGCCGAGGTCCTTCAGTTTTATTTGTTATGACTGTACGTTTGTATGTTTGGTGTTCAGAACTGGAATAAGTTGTGTTTCCGGTCACAACTTGCAGACTTGTTTACGCTGCTGTGCGTTTTTGTTGCCGATCTTACTTTGATACCTGACGGTTTTTTACTTTTTCATTACCGTATATTTTTACTTTTTCCCTCACTCAACTTTTTTCATTCAACTTTTTCACCCCGGAGGTTTTATCTGGACATGGTTCGTCAGGACTTCAAACAGCCGAAGCTAAGTAACATTAACATGATGCCTTCTAATTGCAGTCGTTGTACTTATAATATACAGGAGAACGATCGCCTTACGGCAAGGATAGCTGTGCTGCAAGCCCAGCTTCAGACGCGATCGTTAGGCAAGGGTAATTTCAGTGTAGGAAAGGATGAAACAGCGTCTGTGCCACCAGTAAGTACAGATAGTAACGTTAGTATAAACCCCCTCGCACGGTCCCCGCAGCCGGACATCTTTCTCATGGCTTCTGGAGGGAAACGCTGTAGGAATGCTCAACCGGTGTCGCTTATTCAGCCGACAGAAACTTTCAACCGGTTCTCCCCATTAAGCGAGTCGGAGTCGGAGGCCGAGACTTCTCTGGTCTCTACTCCTCCCGTTGTGGGGTCTGAGACGCCGACGGCTCCCACCATTAGCTCTGACAAATTGAAAACCCTAGTCATTGGCGACTCCATTACCCGCAGTATTAGACTTAAAACTAATCATCCAGCGATCATACACTGTTTACCAGGGGGCAGGGCTACCGACGTTAAGGCTAATCTAAAGACGGTGCTGGCTAAAGCTAAAACTGGCGAGTGTAGAGAGTATAGAGATATTGTTATCCACGTCGGCACCAACGATGTTAGGATGAAACAGTCAGAGGTCACCAAGCGCAACATAGCTTCAGCGTGTAAATCAGCTAGAAAGATGTGTCGGCATCGATTAATTGTCTCTGGCCCCCTCCCAGTTAGGGGGAGTGATGAGCTCTACAGCAGAGTCTCACAACTCAATCGCTGGTTGAAAACTGTTTTCTGCCCCTCCCAAAAGATAGAATTTGTAGATAATTGGCCCTCTGTGGGTGAGTCCCAGAAAAACAGGACCAAGCCTGGCCTGTTGAGGAGTGACGGACTCCATCCTAGCTGGAGGGGTGCTCTCATCTTATCTACGAACATAGACAGGGCTCTAACTCCTCTAGCTCCACAATGAAATAGGGTGCAGGCCAGGCAGCAGGCTGTTAGCCAGCCTGCCAGCTTAGTGGAGTCTGCCACTAGCACAGTCAGTGTAGTCAGCTCAGCTTTCCCCATTGAGACCGTGTCTGTGCCTCGATCTAGGTTGGGCAAAATTAAAAATGGCGGTGTTCGCTTTAGCAATCTCACTAGTATAAAGACCTCCTCCATTCCTGCCATTATTGAAAGAGATTGTGATACCTCACATCTCAAAATTGGGTTACTTAATGTTAGATCCCTCACTTCCAAGGCAGTTATAGTCAATGAACTAATCACTGATAATAATCTTGATGTGATTGGCCTGACTGAAACATGGCTTAAGCCTGATGAATTTACTGTGTTAAATGAGGCCTCACCCCCAGGTTACATTAGTGACCATACCCCCCGTGCATCCGGCAAAGGCGGAGGTGTTGCTAACATTTACGATAGCAAATTTCAATTTACAAAAAAAAAAACAACAATGACGTTTTCGTCTTTTGAGCTTCTAGTCATGAAATCTATGCAGCCTACTCACTCACTTTTTATAGCTACTGTTTATAGGCCTCCTGGGCCATATGCAGTGTTCCTCACTGAGTTCCCTGAATTCCTATCGGATCTTGTAGTCATAGCAGATAATATTCTAATTTTTGGTGACTTTAACATTCACATGGAAAAGTCCACAGACCCACTCCAAAAGGCTTTCGGAGCCATCATCGACTCAGTGGGTTTTGTCCAACATGTCTCTGGACCTACTCACTGCCACAGTCATACTCTGGACCTAGTTTTGTCCCATGGAATAAATGTTGTGGATCTAAATGTTTTTCCTCATAATCCTGGACTATCGGACCACCATTTTATTACGTTTGCAATTGCAACAAATAATCTGCTCAGACCCCAACCAAGGAGCATTAAAAGTCGTGCTATAAATTCTCAGACAACCCAAAGATTCCTTGATGCCCTTCCAGACTGCCTCTGCCTACCCAAGGACGTCAGAGGACAAAAATCAGTTAACCACCTAACCGAGGAACTCAATTTAACCTTGCGCAATACCCTAGATGCAGTTGCACCCCTAAAAACTAAAAACATCTGTCATAAGAAACTAGCTCCCTGGTATACAGAAAATACACGAGCTCTGAAGCAAGCTTCCAGAAAATTGGAACGGAAATGGCGCCACACCAAACTGGAAGTCTTCCGACTAGCTTGGAAAGACAGTACCGTGCAGTATCGAAGAGCCCTTACTGCTGCTCGATCATCCTATTTTTCCAACTTAATTGAGGAAAATAAGAACAATCCGAAATTTCTTTTTGATACTGTCGCAAAGCTAACTAAAAAGCAGCCTTCGCAAATGGAGGATGGCTTTCACTTCAGCAGTAATAAATTTATGAACTTCTTTGAGGAAAAGATCATGATCATTAGAAAGCAAATTACAGACTCCTCTTTAAATCTGGGTATTCCTCCAAAGCTCCATTGTCCTGAGTCTGCACAACTCTGCCAGGACCTAGGATCAAGGGAGATACTAAAGTGTTTTAGTACTATATCTCTTGACGCAATGATGAAAATAATCATGGCCTCCAAACCCTCAAGCTGCATACTGGACCCTATTCCAACTAAACTACTGAAAGAGCTGCTTCCTGTGCTTGGCCCTCCTATGTTGAACATAATAAACGGCTCTCTATCCACCGGATGTGTACCAAGCTCACTAAAAGTGGCAGTAATAAAGCCTCTCTTGAAAAAGCCGAATCTTGATCCAGAAATTATAAAAAACTATCGGCCTATATCGAATCTTCCATTCCTCTCCAAAATTTTAGAAAAAGCTGTTGCACAGCAACTGACTGCCTTCCTGAAGACAAACAATGTATACGAAACGCTTCAGTCTGGTTTTAGACCCCATCATAGCACTGAGACTGCACTTGTGAAGGTGGTAAATGACCTTTTAATGACGTCAGACCGAGGCTCTGCATCTGTCCTCGTGCTCCTAGATCTTAGTGCCGCTTTTGATACCATCGATCACCACATTCTTTTGGAGAGATTGGAAACCCAAATTGGTCTACATGGACAAGTTCTGGCCTGGTTTAGATCTTATCTGTCGGAAAGATATCAGTTTGTCTCTGTGAATGGTTTGTCCTCTGACAAATCAATTGTAAATTTCGGTGTTCCTCAAGGTTCCGTTTTAGGACCACTATTGTTTTCACTATATATTTTACCTCTTGGGGATGTCATTCGAAAACATAAATGTTAAATTTCACTGCTATGCAGACGACACACAGCTGTACATTTCAATGAAACATGGTGAAGCCCCAAAATTGCCCTCGCTAGAAGCCTGTGTTTCAGACATAAAGAAGTGGATGGCTGCAAACTTTCTACTTTTAAACTCGGACAAAACAGAGATGCTTGTTCTAGGTCCCAAGAAACAAAGAGATCTTCTGTTGAATCTGACAATTAATCTGGATGGTTGTACAGTCGTCTCAAATAAAACTGTGAAGGACCTCGGCGTTACTCTGGACCCTGATCTCTCTTTTGAAGAACATATCAAGACTGTTTCAAGGACAGCTTTTTTCCATCTACGTAACATTGCAAAAATCAGACATTTTCTGTCCAAAAATGACGCAGAAAAATTAATCCATGCTTTTGTTACTTCTAGGCTGGACTACTGCAATGCTCTACTTTCCGGCTACCCGGATAAAGCACTAAATAAACTTCAGTTAGTGCTAAATACGGCTGCTAGAATCCTGACTAGAACCAAAAAATTTGATCATATTACTCCAGTGTTAGCCTCCCTACACTGGCTTCCTGTTAAGGCAAGGGCTGATTTCAAGGTTTTACTGCTAACCTACAAAGCATTACATGGGCTTGCTCCTACCTATCTTTCCGATTTGGTCCTGCCGTACATACCTACACGTACGCTACGGTCACAAGACGCAGGCCTCCTAATTGTCCCTAGAATTTCTAAGCAAACGGCTGGAGGTAGGGCTTTCTCCTATAGAGCTCCATTTTTATGGAATGGTCTGCCTACCAATGTGAGAGACGCAGACTCAGTCTCAACCTTTAAGTCTTTACTGAAGACTTATCTCTTCAGTAGGTCCTATGATTAAGTATAGTCTGGCCCAGGAGTGTGAAGGTGAACGGAAAGGCTGGAGCAACGAACCGCCCTTGCTGTCTCTGCCTTGCCGGTTCCCCTCTTTCCACTGGGATTCTCTGCCTCTAACCCTTTTACAGAGGCTGAGTCACTGGCCTACTGGTGTTCTTCCATGCCGTCCATGGGAGGGGTGCGTCACTTGAGTGGGTTGAGTCACTGACGTGGTCTTCCTGTCTGGGTTGGCGCCCCCCCCCTTGGGTTGTGCCATGGCGGAGATCGTTGTGGGCTATACTCGGCCTTGTCTTAGGACGGTAAGTTGGTGGTTGGAGACATCCCTCTAGTGGTGTGGGGGCTGTGCTTTGGCAAAGTGGGTGGGGTTATATCCTGCCTGTTTGGCCCTGTCCGGGGGTATCATCGGATGGGGCCACAGTGTCTTCTGATCCCTCCTGTCTCAGCCTCCAGTATTTATGCTGCAGTAGTTTATGTGTCGGGGGGCTAGGGTCAGTCTGTTACATCTGGAGTATTTCTCTTGTCTTATCCGGTGTCCTGTGTGTATTTAAATATGCTCTCTCTAATTCTCTCTTTCTCTCTTTCTGTCTTTCTCTCGGAGGACCTGAGCCCTAGGACCATGCCTCAGGACTACCTGGTATGATGACTCCTTGCTGTCCCCAGTCCACCTGGCCGTGCTGCTGCTCCAGTTTCAACTGTTCTGCCTGCGGCTATGGAACCCTGACCTGTTCACCGGACGTGCTTGTTGCACCCTCGACAACTACTATGATTATTATTATTTGACCATGCTGGTCATTTATGAACATTTTAACATTTTAACATTTTGACCATGTTCTGTTATAATATCCACCCTGCACAGCCAGAAGAGGACTGGCCACCCCTCATAGCCTGGTTCCTCTCTAGGTTTCTTCCTAGGTTTTTGGCCTTTCTAGGGAGTTTTTCCTAGGGAGTTTTTCCTAGCCACCGTGCTTCTTTCACATGCTTTGCTTGCTGTTTGGGGTTTTAGGCTGGGTTTCTGTACAGCACTTTGAGAATATCAGCTGATGTACGAAGGGCTATATAAAAATAAATTTGATTTGATTTGATTTGTACAACCATAAAGCAAAATCCTAGAGGAAAACCTGGTTAAATCAGCTTTCCACCAGACACTAGGAGATCTATTTACCTTTCAGCAGGACAATAACCTCAAATACAAGGCCAAATCTACACTGGAGTTGCTTACCAAGAAGATGTTTTGAGTGGCCGGGTTAGGTGTTGACTTAAATCTACTTGAAAATCTATGGCAAGACCTGAAAATGGTTGTCTAGCAATGATCAACAACCAATTTGACAGAGCTTTAAGAATTTTGAAAATAATCATATGCAAATGTTGCACAATCCAGTTGTGGAAAGCTCTTCTAGACTTACCCAGAAAGACTCACAGCTGTAATTACAAAGTATTGACTTTGGGTGTAAATTTTGGGTGTAAATTAGATATTTCTCTATTTTATTTTCAAAAATTGTGAAAATAATTTTAAAAACATGTCGTTATCAGCTATTGTGTGTAGATGGGTGAGAAGAAAACAAATATTGAATCTATTATGAATTCAGGCTGTAACACAACAAAATGTGGAAAAAGTCACGGGGTATGAATGCTTTCTGAAGGCACTGTATTTTCCCCCGGCCCTGTCCAGATGCATGAGCATCACTGGGCACAGTCACAGGTGATCATTAGCTCAAAGATTTCATTTGAGGACCAGTGTCCCAATATAGCATTTGATAGGCACAGTCAAGTCCATTCATTACTTATTACTGTAATGTCATTCTAAGGTTTGGCTCCATCTTTCATCATGAATATCCTAACCTGGCTTAGTGACTATTATTAGGAGATGGAGGATACTCACACACACGCCACAGCATGCCAGCCCTTATACAAGCATTTCTCATTTGTATGCAGAATTTATCCCTTCCCTTCCTGCTCGACTGTTGCACACACCATACACACACACTGACAACACATACCTACATTCAATTTCTTGGCAAGGAGAGGTCTGTGCAGAATGTCAGGTTGTTAGTGGTGATATCTGCAGTGTCATGTTCCCAGCTATCTGCTGACTGTCATTATTCTAGCTGTGGAGGGACCGGACAGCTTTTATCACAGGGCCTTTTATTAAAGGAATGCTGCCTTTTTTCCGTTCTCTATTTTCGGTAGACCTAGCATGGACTGCCCATGTTGTATGTTGACTATCAACATGCTTATTTTGGATACAGCAGTCAATGTAGGCTAGCACATTCATGCATGCTGATGGGGTTAGTGGTTCAGAATTCATTATTCATCCCCCCCAAACAAATCGCTCAAACGTATAATCCAGTAATTTTCATTTTAAAATCAAACTTGTTACTTCGTAAAAGGTAGAGACATTCATTTCCAGCACTTTCACATAACACAGGCTACCTTTTAATCACCAATGATTAAACACACTTTAGAACACACTCACACTGACTCAAAGAGAGAATGCATGTCAGAATATACCTATAGGCTATTGTAATGAAAAATGCTATTTGAATATACAAATCTCTTGTACTCATTCGATTTCTGAAGCAAGACCAGCCTAGTGAAGCGGAGAAGCACGTCTGTGTCTTAACAATGGAGACTGGTCTTGAGAAAAGGCTTTGTGCTAAAAGGTATATACATTATATTCTCTTGTCCGTGTTGTGACTAGACGTAGAAAAACAGACTCTTACCTGTGGTGTACTTCATGGCTTCCATCTGGACGTCTTCCTGGCTGCCTGAGGTTGTGTGGAGGATTCCTCTGTTTTGTCAGCATTTGAGACGGCAACTCCTTCTTCCTCCACCATAACACTAGGCCTCCTAGGCTTAATGTTTAGCTAACCTGTGATCAGACCTGGTAACCCATCACAGCACTAAACACTCCCCAGGATTCGTAGATAAGTGTTATCATACAATGGTTTACAAGCTTGAACAACTGAGTCGATACCAACAAGTTGAATGTATTGACTATACTGTCAATGTAAGGCCATTGGGGTCATGAGTGCTACACTGCAGGTGAAATAATGGTGGATTATGGGCACAATGAGACTAAAACAGCAATGAGCCTATCTGGAAATACTATAAGGATCTAGGTTAGGGGTATGGTTTAAATGTGTTGGTGTGACGACCTCGAGTACATCACTGTCTAAACCTGATGTAATGAATTTCAAAACAGACTTATGACATTGACCGTAATGACTTTGATTTTTTAATTTAAATTAATTTAATCAAAGCGCACATATAACAGATTCACATTGCTCCTCTATCCTGTGCTAGAGCAAAACAGTCTAAAAGTCTATCATTTCCAGTACAAGCACTGAATACCATATTCAATTCCATCACACAAAATAGTATCCAGTACAAATGAATGAAGGACAACCTTCAAGTACATCAATAGGTAAACTGCTATGAAAATATATATATTGTTTTGATTAAGCACCTTGTTTGATGCAGCACAGCACACAGCATGCTATTAAAAAAATCAAAAATGTTTTTAAGTCCCATGAGGACATTGAAGCCATTGCTTGGAGCGTTTCATCTAGTAAAGGTAATAGAAAAGTGTTGCAACCAATGGCTTTCGCAGTACATGCAACACTAGATGTATTTTCAAGTATCAATCCATGTTGACTTTAACAATTGATTGTTCCTATTATAAACAGAAAAACACTTAATAATAAACACAAATGGAACGCATTTCCTTTTAAACCTACCTGAATAGATTTATTAAACACGAACAGACATCCCCAAGCTAAAAAACAGGGAGAAAATACAAGATACTACACATTTTGCACACGGGTACATAAGGAGGCCCAAAACAAACATGGCTATGTGCATAATTCTGCATAACTGATTATGCAACACATTCCTACCTAGTCTTGAAAAGGACACTTTCAGTTTCATACCATTTAATATATTTTATTCAATTCATTTTGCATAGATTTGACTGTCCCACTTCTCACTTGCTACATTTCTTCAAGGCGATGGATACGTGGGCTTATGCTATGGTTGAAAGACTGGAAGACTGGAACATACAGTACATCATGGCTCATGATAATTAAAAAAAAACAAAAAAACAAACACAGACATTGCTTGAACATTACTTGGTACTCCCACCGGTCTTCGTCGGGATGTCCTTCTGAAGCATCTGCAGCGTCTGCCTAACGCCCTTCTCCACCCTGCGGAAGTGCATCTTTTTCCAGAAGCTTGGTGCCTGCTTCCTACCCCACTCCAGGTCTCGGAGGAAGATCTGCAGCTGTTCCCTGACGCGTTCGCTCTCCCAGGACGAGGCGTTCTTACTGATGACGCTCAGAATGGGGTGCCAGTCCTCCGAGATGTCCGAGCCCTCGGTGACCGAGGCCAGCACCTTCACGCGCCGCCCCGTGCCGCCCTGCTCCGGCGGGACTCCTCGCACGTACAAGGACTGCTTCCCCACATTGCTGAGAGGATTCAGGTACAAGCTGTGGAACACAATGGAATAGATTTATACACATAACCTACATATAGACACATTCTAACGCCACTTCATACAAAGACGATGCATAATAAGTGCATGATGAAAAGAAAATAGCCTAAATAAAAGTATTAAAGAAACCATAGTGGTCGAGTTATGCAAGTTCATTTTTTGTGTGTATATAGGAGTCTGCAACTGTTGGCCCACGAGCTAAATCAGGCCCCCACAGAACAATTTATTGCCCCGCCTATCCCCATATACTGTAATTCCAGGACATGTTGGTACGGTGCTGCTTAGCTTACTGCACAGTGTGGATGCTGGGGTGCTCTCTGCAGGCGTCCACCAGGGTCAGAGCAGCGTTGTCCCCGATGTTGTTGTAGGCCACGTTGAGCTCCTGCAGGCCCGTGTGATGGTTGAGCCTCTCGGCCAGCTCGCAGGCCCCCTTGTCGCCCATGCCCGTGTGCATCAGGGACAGCTGTCTGAGAGACTGGTTCCCTAGCAGGGCGTCCAGCAGACAGCGAGCCCCGGACTCTAACAGTGGATTATCACACAGGCTACAGAGGGACAGTCACTGTATCAGCACTCAGACTGGACAAGTGAAGGCTGGTTAAAGCAGCATATCTGTTAGTTCGACATTAGACCAACCCTCATTTGGACAATGTGGGAGTTTTACATACAGTACATCTCTTATTTGACGTGTAAAGTGAGCAAATTCTCAAATGAGAGAAATTGTCCCTTTCTGACCAAAGCAAATAAATATGCCAATATTTACTGATAAAGTATTAGTTATCATACTTAAGGTAAGTGGTACATTCCATTGATGAGTTCATTTTTATTATTACCAATACCTACCTTTTGAGCCATAGAAAAGGCAATAAGGCCATAAACTTGGTAAAGAGTCAGCGTCTTACTGTAGAGATCTAATAGTACTGTTGGGGTCAAGTAGTAGATCTCTCAGGAGAATGCAGGACTCAGGACCCAGGCTATTAAACTGGAGACTGAAGACAATGGAGAAAAAAAGCATACACAGCTATCACAAACACATGCCCACACATGCGTTAGCCTGCACTCCACGAACCTCAGGTACTGTCAATAGAACAACTATTAAATACAAAGAAACAAACATTGAACACAGATTACACTCTTTTTAAACTTGTGAACTCCAGATTAAAAAGACATTGAACACAGATTACACTGCTTTTAAACTTGCGAACTCCAGATTAAAAAGACATTAAAAGGAGTGTAATCTGTGTTCAATGTCTTTTTAATCTGGAGTTCACAAATTTAAAAGGAGTGTAATCTGTGTTCAAACTTGTGAACTCCAGATTAAAAAGACATTGAACACAGATTAAACTCCATGTTGCAGTTCTTAATGAAGTAACACCATGCTTCTTTTTTTTACAACCACAACCAAAAAGCAGGCCAGACTGAATAACCTGATAACACTAAAATAGATAAAGGTTATATTATGGGTAATAAAGTCTCCCTTTACTACCAATGCTCCTTCCTTTAATAGTGTCAGAATACCCTGTTCTCAATGCCAATAGGGAGTACACTTTTTATGTAGCAAGTCAAACATATTTAGGCTATAATGTCAAACCTACCATGAATGAACCCATGGATGTTACTGAATGGATCAAGTTAGGGACCTGATATGTCACTTGGCAGTTAATGATTTTAAGGCTTCCCTCGCAAACATTAACTAGCAATAAAAGCCAAAAAGGCTAATATTCCTGCATGTTTGGATATCTCTCAGTAAATAAAGGATTTGGAGTGTTATTGATAAGGCTTTGGGGTCCACTTAGTTTTACCACCTGTATTCTGAAAAGGATAACAGAGGGTATATGAGGGTATATGTAACGTAGTAGGTAAAAATACACTAGTAATATGACCTTTTTACTGTGGTAAGTAGTGACTGTTACCATGGACAGATACAAGAGGTCAATCTTGTGAGTTGGTGAGAACATTGTAAAAAGAATTATAAATAAATCCTAACTAAAAAAAGTTTACTTGACTAAAGGCCCAGAAATCAAACATTCTCTCACTTGAGGTTGTGCGTGTGGCGGAAGGCGGGCCACAGCATGGTCAGCAGGTCGTTGGTCAGGTGACAGGAAGAAAGGTCCAGCTCCTCCAGGTGGTACCTCGTGGGTGCGCAGGCCAGCACAGAGCTCAGGACAAAGCATTTGAGGGGCGTCATGCGCACGGTGGACAGCTTGATGCTGCGGATGGAGAGCAGGACCTCTGCCGTGAGCCGGGGATTCTGGAACTCGTAGAGGAGCAGCAGCAGGTCCATGAGCTCCTCGGGGGGCTGCCACTTCACGATCTCCGCCGCCAAGTGCCTCTTGAGGGTCCGTGTGATCTGAGCCACCGTGGTGCTCTTGATGCTGCAGCCCAGCTGCTCCAGCAGAACCCGGTTCTCATAGTGAAGCAGGCCGCCCATGAAGATGGGGTAGAGCTCGAAGGCCCGGCTATCCAGGCGCTCCTGGGGCTGGGGGCCGTGAACTCCCAGCAGGCTCTGCTCCACTTGGTCCAGCACGTCCTCGTTGAAGCTGTCCTCGCTGCGGAACATCTCTGCCGCCATGGTGCGGGCGATGCGGCCCTTGCTGCGGCTGCTGATCTTTTCAAACAGGCTGGGAAAGAGTTTGAGCAGGTTGAAAACAGCAAAGACCCTGAGGGGGATGAACTTGGAGATGATGCTGATGAGGGTGTTGACATCTTCGCCCACTTGGCCGATGACCATGGTCACCTCTTTGCTCAGCTTCTCCAGAGCCGTCTTGTTCTCGCCAAGGACGACGTACAGGGCAGCCAGGTACTCTTGCATGGCGGGAATGGCAAACACGTAGCGCTTCTCCTTTTCATCAAGCTCTGACCTTTTGGTCTCGACGCAGGGCACCAGGAAGAAGTCGAGGACGTCAGTGCGGAACACGGCCAGCTGACGCAGTTCCTCATCTGTTTTGGTCTTACCCCCCACAAACTGTTCCAGTTCCTCCTCGGAGAAGGAAGTGCGCTTTTTGGAGACTCCGTCAAAGGCCAGTTTGCCCACAGTGCGGACTACATAGAGCATCAACGAGTTCTGGTCATTTTGAGAAGATACACTCCCACCCATGTCCAGCACCTCCCCTCCAAAGTTGAGTCTCAGGAAGCTGGTATAGATACCAGTTAGCGTACGTATGGGTGCCTGGACGTCGGTGAAATGTAAAAAGTGGAGGATGGCACAAGTCAGCCAGCAATAGGAAGGTAAAAAGCAGGCAGTCGCCAACTGGCTCTCCCTCTGTAGGTTGAGGTAAAGCAGCTCGATGAGGGCGTGGGCCTCCTGGTTTCTCGGCTTCTCTCCAATCTGTTGCAGCAGTCGGCTTGTAAAGTATTCTCGCTGGCGATCTGGGTCATTAAAGCCATATATCTGTGCGTAGCGTTTCACATACTTTGTAGGGATGTGGTCAAGGGCAGACAACCTGGTGGTGACCAAAATACTGGCCTAAAAAAAATGTAGTTAAATTATCAATACATGTACATTACTAAAAATGTTTCATCACAACTTGCTGGGGTTGGAAAGACATACTGAACCTGATTGAAGTTGGTAACTTTGAATGGTAACATACTGTATTTTTCTGTTTGATTTTATGGCAGCATCTGCATTGCTCAAACAGCACTTTCCTTAGCACACATCACATTTTACTGTATGTAACTGACTAAATGTAGGTTATGGGTCCTTACCTCAGGCAGAAGGTACTTCCTGAGCAGGTTCACCACCACTGCCCCGGAGGGGAGGGCCTCGTTGGGGTCGCTGCACAGCTCCGTGGAGCTAATGCGGAAGTCCAGTTTCATCTTCTCCATGCCATTAAACAGAAACAGCACATCCTTGGCCTGGTCGCTCTGTCCACTCAGCAAGGGGATATTTTTCAGGTGCAGGTATTTCCTGCTGACTAGGTCTCTCAGAGATGTGGACTTGGATAACTGGGAGAGGTCCTCGCAGGAAAAGGGCACCAGTAGTTTGAACTGGGTCAAAGTGAGCCCGGCACACCAGTCTAGAACCAGCTTCCGCACCACTGTGCTCTTCCCTGTCCCGACTGCCCCGTACAGCAGCACGTTAAGACCCCGCTCCCTGCCTCCTTGCTGAGTGGGCTCAAAGAGCTGTTCCACGGTGACCGAGGCACTCTGGGGGGCCTGGGATGGCTTGAGGAGGGGGGTGATTAAGGGCCCTTTCCTCTCTTCTGGCTTCCTCTCCAGAATGAGTGGCTCCACGTGCATGGTCTCGGGGGTGAAGTAGTCCCCGAACTGCTTCTCTTCCTGAGGTAGGTGGCTGAACCATAAGGTCAACTTCTTCTTGTGGATCTCAATGGGATCTGTGAAGGAAAGGACCAGTATTTAAACACAGCAATGAACGAACACATTCTCTTGAATTATCAAGAGCACCAAGATTACTGAAATACCTATGCCAAAACCTCTCGTTGCAGGATTAGTATGGCCACACATTACCTACAGTAGGATTAACTATCTTCTTATAATCTATGTAACCACCCTATAACAGACCAGTAAGTACAGAACAGTAAGGAACATGCAGTTATGGAACACTTACCACTTTGCTCTTACTATTTAATACTTGTCTGTTTATTTCATACTTATTTTCCTTATAGTTCCTAATACATAGCGGGGACCTACACAACAGATGGTGTGAATTACGAGGACCAGACTTCAACCTTAAGTGATGGGACATATGTACAAGCTCAGTTTACCTGTTTGATTATGGACTAGACTGGAGCAAAAAAACCTTGAATGAAATCCACTGGCTGAATAGGAGGAGTATTTCAACCTCCTCCATAGTCCTCCTGGAAGCCTCAGCTGTCTGTGGGGGTGGACACAGAGAAGCTTACTCAACAACACTGACTATTTCTCTACCTACATGTCACAACAGGTAGCAAGTCTCCAGGACACACACAATACTGATCGAGCACTAAGACTAGCACTTTAAGGTTTCCTGGACACAGATTAAGCCTAGTTCTGGACTAAAAAGCGAGCTCAATGGAGAATCGCCATAAAAAAAAAGCTTTTAAACCCAGTTTAAAGGCTTAATCTGTTCCCGGGAAACTGCCCCTATGTGTTGTCTGTCTACACTGTATGTAGGGGTGGAACTGTAAAATGTCAATGTCTGGGTAATGAGTAGTTGGTTTGGTGTTTCTGTCAAATGTGCACATCTGTGGAAGAGAATGTTGACTCACCTGTGACATGAGCTCATCTTCCTATAAGTGAGGACTCTGCTTGGGAGTCGGCTGAGGTTCACATCTAAAGACAAAACACAGTCACTACGCCATATAATTCTCAGTGGTTATAAGGAATACATAATACATACAGTATGCTGTAAATATTCCCTCCCTCACTCAATTTATTACAATTGTTATACAGACATAACAATAATGTTATGCTACACAGACACAGTTTTTCTTACCTCTTTGTAAAATAGAGATGTTAGATTTGGGGAGTACATCGAGTGTGCCTCGCCATCTCCTCCTGAGGACCCCTGAGCCGATCCAACATTGCCACATCCTCCCAGTAAGCTTTCAACACTGTCAAAGGAAAGGAACCAATCAATTAGGCAATAACTATCTCTAATTTCATTGGGAAATTTGGTTGTGCACACAAGTAAACAAAGTCATTTATTCAGAAGAAAGCTTGAATGCATGACTCACCTGTTCCAACTAGTTTACATCTTGAGGAAACTTAAACAGTGCTTCCACTTCCCGATCCTAAGTCTTTGTTTCCCGTGGGTCTTGGTTCACCGTAGTTTAAAGTGAACCTGCAACGCAACACGACACTCAACTTAGTGCAGTATATCATATCAATGACCTCCAAAAAGCACAAAGTCACCTAAGTCAATAACACAGTAAGTGTTTTTGACATTGTCAACACTCTCTTGGTTACATCGAAGCTAAGTAAGTGTTAGTTCCCACTGGGCACAGACGTCAATTCAACGTCTATTCCATGTTGATTCAATGTAATTTAATAGAAATTATGTGGAAACACTGTTGATTCAACCAATGTGTGCCCAGTAGCTTATCACTCAGGTATTAGCATATTCACACAAATATAATTTCACTAAAAAGCATTCATACACACATGCAGGAAAGGAAACACTATACCCATCCAACCCTATGAAAAGTTTGTCCCAGTCCCAATGTGTTTCCTCAGTGTTCTCTCGGGATCAGACATGTAGCTAATAGGCTAGACTGTGCTGCTCCACTTTCCAGCTGCTTGCTCTTGACTGGCCAGACAAGCTGAGTCATGACAGCAATAAGAGATATGCACTCCTAGAGGCAATGTGAGAGAGAGGACCGGAACACGTTCTTCTCCCAAATCATCACACCATTCCCCCTGTCCAATCCCTACTCAGCACAGCTAATTTACACGGTGTAAGGCCCTCCCCTTTTTCATTTATCCACCTATCCCTCTCCCACTCTCTTTGGTCCTCCCTCAATGCATGGAATCTCGGCCACTCTCCTAAGGAAGGTCAACAATTGCTGGAAGAATTTTGGAACATATGGACAGTCTATCAGAGGAGGCTGGTGGGAGGAGCTTTTGGAGGACGGCTCATTGTAATGGCTGGAATGGAATTAATGGAACGGAATCAAACAAATGGAAACCACATGTTTGACTCGGTTCCATTTATTCATTTCCAGCCATTACAATGAGCCCGTCTTCTTATAGCTCCTACCACCAGCCTCTTCTGCAGTCTGAGTCTATTAATGCACTGGTGTGCCCCATAAGACGTTTACATTAGCTGTGTTAAAGGACAGGGGACAAGGTCACAGGGGCGTCATTTCAGCTAAACCGAGGGTATGGAAAAGTGACAAGTCAAGTCAAACAGCAGCTACCTAGCCAAAGCCATCTACTACAGCCATCTTTACTTCTGCAATGTGCTGTGGCGTGTATTCATGGATGCCAAGGGAAGCCAGGCTTCCCCAAAACATTTTACTAAGAAGAAAAAAGAAAAGAAAAAAAAGACTAAATAATGTATCTTTTGTCTCTCCTCAATGTGTTTCATAAATGTCGTTCAATTAGCAAGAGTCTGAATGTATCTCACCGGAGAAAGCATCCGAGCGAACGAAACAACGCCTCTCTATCTCAGTATGTGTAGCCCATCTATCTGATGCTTTCTGGTCATAAACAGTATGACATTGTTGCTGCCCGTAGCATTAAATGCAACGGTAGCCAGCGAGCATTTGGCCTACCTTGATAATTTTTTTTATTAAATAATAGCCCATCAGTGTTGAGTTAAACTAAGTGACCTCAGCTGTGAATGGTCCTGGTGCACAAAATCAAAATAAAAAGTGTCAAGGGAAGCCAGTTTGGATTTGGCTTCACACCAATCACATCAGAAGCCATACGTCAATGCATCTCATTGTGTTGTTGCAATCCGGTGGGTGGCTAGCTAAAATTGGCCCATTCCTAAATTAGCAATGGATGGAGATAGGGATTTGGACTTGTAGTTTTACTTAATTCTCCGTACTGGCTAATGATTATAATGGCGATTGTGATCCAACCACAAATGTATACATTGTGCCCCTGGCCTGCGATGATGGAAGTTCAACATGTAGCTAGATGGAGTTGGCCTGGCACATTGTTGCCCATGAAAGGAAGTTAGGCTAGCGAGCAAGCATTTTAGCCTGGTAGCCTAGAACAAAAACTAAAAGTGTGTACTGTATGACAGAGTCATAGACCATTTAGGCAACATGAAAGAGGAGGATGGCATTGCTGACTTATCTCAACAAGTAGGGTGAGTCAACAACTGTTTGTTACATGCAATATGTTTTGTGGACTTCACCAGACAGATGTTTCTCTCCGGTTTTGTGAGGAAACAAAGGTATGGTTGAATTTATTCTGCCACTGTCTTCTTACTGTCTCAGCCTTAGGCCTATATAAACTAACAAGTTATAGAGCAAACAACACAATTATCACAACACATAGGTTGCAATAATTATGTCTTTTTCCCCCCTGGCTTGCCTACTTTGGTCTTGGCACCTGCGCTCTAGCCAACAGCTCGCAGATACAGCGCGGGTAGGCTGTGCGAGTATAGTCAGATTATTATGGATAAGGGCAAGAATATTTGTATTTGTCAAACGGATGTCAAGCATCAATAATCATGTCACCAGAATAAGACCCTCGATATTTATTGGAAAGGAGCATCAAGATCACAGTGCACTTTCACCACCCTGTGATGTTAATTAGGGATGCACGATATATCGGTAGCTAAAAATGCCAACATCGGCCTGATGTCTAGTTTAACGCCGATGTGCAAAACCAATGTCAAAGCTGATGTGCATACCTACATAACATAAGTAGATGACGTAATGATGCCACGAAAAATACAGCGCTACACAGAACAAAAGCAGAAACATACTAAGCGCACACTTCCAACAACTAAACAAGTTCAAGTCGAGCAGTCATTTGAAAGAGTAAGAAAATTTCAGCGAGACAACTCAAAGGCGAAATCCATTAAAGCCAAGATAATGGAATTCATTGCCCTTGACAATCAACCGTTCTCTGTCGTGGATGATGTTGGCTTTCGCTGGCTGGTCGAGCCCTGGTACACACTATTTTTCAGATGTTGCCCTACCAGAGTTACACAGTATTGTTGAAACGTACATCCATGAGCTATTTGCTATGGGCGTCACTGCCATTAGCTTCACGACTGACATTTGGACCAGCGATGTCAGCCCCATGAGCATGCTTACTCTGACAGCACAGTAGGTCGACGAGGATTTCGTACTGAGGAAAGCCATATTGCATGCTCAAGAATGTGCTGGTTCTCATACAGCTGCTGCCATTTCAATGGCATTTGAGAACATGTTTGAAACTTGGAAACATGTACACACTTCTAGCGCCATTCGAACAACTGACTTGAAAAATAAGCTCATCAACTGCATCAGACATGATACCCTCTGTTATGGCACTGAAACGCCTGCTCAACAAAACTGCCAACACAGACCGTGGGGTTAAACCTTACAAAAGTACTCGAGGCTGTGAACAAGCGATTCGGTGGCATTCTCGCTGAGCCTCTTTACCGTCTCCACCATGCTCGATGCTAGGTACAAGGACCGCTACTTCGATGCAGACAAGAAACAGGGTTTACGTGAAATGTTACATACACAGCTGGACAAGATGGAAAAGGACACAGTGACAGTGTGCACCGAGGAAGAGTGTCCATGGACAGACAGAGCTGAAACTTCACGGCTTGACATGTATGATGAAATCCTGATTGAGAATGAAACGACTGAACAAATGAAACAGCCCAGCAAGTAAGTGAAAGAAATAGGTTTTTATTATGTTTTCTGGTAATGGGTACATACGTAAATGCAAACAAAATAACTTTTGGTGTGGCGTGTGTAACCTTTATTTAACTAGGCAAGTCCGTTAAGAAATTCTTATTTACAATGACGGCCTACCCCGGCCAAACCCGGACGACTTTGGGCCAATTGTGCGCCGCCCTATGAGACTCCCAATCACGGCCGGATGTGATACAGCCTGGATTCAAACCAGGGACTGAAATGACGCCTCTAAACTGCGATTCAGTGACTTAGACCACTGCGTCCATGTGTGTGAGTTAACTATTTAACTGTACTAGAATGCTTAAAAGGAGGCAAAAATTGTAAATATCGGTATTGTTTTTTTGGAAAGGAAAATATTGAATATCGGTATCTGCCAAAAATGTCATATCAGTGCATCCCTAATGTTCATCATAAGTTATTTCATCTGTAGCCTAATAAACTGCATGGTTTTCAGAGTCATAGTGGGAGGAGGACCACACACCATATCAACAAGTTACTCCAAGTGAACTTTGATATGATGGTTATTATATCAATATTTGCACATAAAGGCGTTTCCACTG
Source organism: Salmo salar (assembly GCF_965601325.2). NCBI lineage: Eukaryota > Metazoa > Chordata > Actinopteri > Salmoniformes > Salmonidae > Salmo > Salmo salar. Next base: position 118,930,254 of record NC_138299.1, read on the forward strand.
GCATTTCTCACATAATTAATTTTACAGACACAAAATGATCCCACCAAGCTGAAAGAACAAATTCTGTTGTATCGAAACTAACTGTTTCCATCACAGCTGCCATGATTTTTTTTAATGCTGTATGACTTTACTGGCATAAAAACTGGATGGAAACGTGGTTACTGTTTCTTCTTATTGTCTCGCACTTGGGCTTATGTATCACGGTGGCAAGGCATATGAACTAACAGGTTATAGTGGAAACAACGCAATTATCACAACACATCGGTTGTAAATTGGATTATTTTTATGGCTTGGCTTCTCCTGTGATTTTACCCACACACCACTGACAATGTGTTGAGAAAAGAATCCCGCTGTTGATTGGAGCTGCATGGATGCGCTCTACATAAAACCAGCCAACCATACAAACAACCTTCCCTCCCTCTCCCAGGCGTCCGCATGGTCCTAAAGCCAGGCCACATAATTCTTAACTCTATTTGCCTTTTAATCGGGATTGGAATGGTGTGGCCATACCCAATTGACGCCCCTGGGAAGGACCAGGAAGAATAAAGCAGAGAAAAGTAAATATAGGTTTGCAGTGCATAAACCAAATGCCCCTTTTGCTGTAGGCGGGTACAGTATTTGGTAGCTCTTAAACTCAAGGCAGCATTCTGCCTTCTCCTTACAGTTTTCAGCAGTTAGCTTCGCCCACGACTGGTTCATGTGAACTACAATTTCGACGCTGCGTTTGAACGTTTAAAAACGTAAATAATCATTGCTTGCAATACCACTTTCGACACATAATGGCCTGTGTCTTTCATCAGCGAGAAAGAATCCTTCAAATAAAAAAGATACACGTACTGTAGCAGTTGTGCACAGATCCATACATGGGTGCCTCCATCCAACTACACTTCTGCACATTTTTTTAGAGTTATGTTAGCTTCTCCGAACACCGGGGTAACCTGCAATAATTGGGTGTTTATACTTTTTTTTATTCATGGGAATTCACTACTGAGCTGTATTCTATCTCAGGTGGTCGCCTCCATCTTCAATCTGTTTTCTGTACACAAGCGCTTTAACATGGACGGCCATGTGGGAACCCTAACCTTATGAATGTGTGTATCAATTTAACCTTTTGTTTTTGAAAATGATTTCTTGCTGATATGAAAGACACGGTCCTTATGCCTCCAAAACCATATTAATGAGATCTGTGTTCATGTTCAGACCGAGGGTCGGGCTCTTAACAAAACTCCCCCGTACAGAAGACGCCTTCGTCCAATGACTCTTACATGCAATGTAATGGAACTTTAGAGTCATGAACAAGGTTATAGTATTTTTTTGGACACACCTAATTTGATTGCCATAGTTCAATGCCCCCTTGCATAGTCATTAAAATGTAAACTGGGTGATTCCTCATTTCTTTACAGGAACTATTGGAGAGACACTAAGTGCAGTAGATAGAACTGCTTCAATGAGCCAAAACGTTAGGCTATATTCTGAATCGTAGGCTATTCCTCAGTTACGCAACAAAACTGTGCCATGCGCACTCCAGCAATTCTGATTTTCTACATTGTAGCAATGTGGGCAAGCGAAACAGGCTACATTGTTGCTCAATGAAAGATATGTGCAATGGCGAAATACACATATTCCGTAGCATAAAAGGAGCTCAGTCGACTAGTGACAGACAGCGCCCCCCCCCCCTCCAAAAAAAAAGACAGTGACAGACAGCCCTGCCGACGGTGTCCTTGGAGAGAAAATGTTCCTAGTTAACCGTACAACGTACAAAAAAAGTAACGAAATGAAGCCTAGCCATAGCCAAGTTTGAGGCATATAATTTTCTAAAAACTGAAACTGTTACCAAAACCTTCTTGACTGAGTCGACGACGTTTTAATAGTTGATCATTTTAGCCATTAGATAGCCTAACGTATTCAGAGTTGCTAATGCTATCGCTTACCTCTCTTTTCAGAAGAAGTTAGTCATCATAACATACCCGAGATATTTTGTTGACTCGGTCTACTATCCGGAATGATTTGCGCGTTCTAAAATGCTCGTGCAGAAGAAGAAAATATGACCTCAATCATTTTCATGTGGCGCAAAGTAGGCTAGACCACTTCCTCAGCTGAGCTGACTGTGTACAAATGGTGCTGTCAGTATGTAGCGCCTGATGCCCCTTACCCTTGTGCGAGAAAGCATGGTGAAGCCTACTTTGGCTGACTGGCAGGTCTTTAACCCGAGGCTATAGTCAAGTCAAGGGTATTGCATCTGGGGTGAAAAATGTATTCTACTATAAATCTCGTTTTAATGTTATAATTTAACATAATACATGTTTCATCTTTCTTATTAAAACTGTGAGTCTTGTAATGAGTTAATGCCAACAAATCCAATAGGCCTACATGCAGTGGCGATTTTACGATGTAAATCTTGGTGGGGCAAACAAACAAAATGTTTTTTAGATGCATGGCAGCAAAGCCACTACGCAACACAACACTAAACAATACATGAATTGCACTATGACGGTGACAAACGGTACCCACAAACTGTTAGGGCCTACATAAGGCTGTCCCAACACCTTACCACTGCTGCACCTGGCTATCAGCAAAGCCTTTCCTGGGAGTGAAACAGTTAATTCAGTCTCATATCTCTGCCTTTGAAAAAAGCATGGCTGATATGGCTGACTTGCTTAAACAAATGTGGTTTCTACTGACAATTGAGATTTACACACTATGGCATAAGGAGACGACAAGCGGATTCGAGGCAATCCGTAATTTTGATTAAGACAGTAATGAGCGAGCTAGGACAGAGGCAGCCAATATACAGTTGGAGTCGGAAGTTTACATACACCTTAGCCAAATACATTTAAACTCAGTTTTTCCCAATTCCTGACATTTAATACTAGTAAAGATTCCCTGTTTTAGGTCAGTTAGGATCACCACATTATTTTCAGAATGCGATATGTCATAATATTTGTCGAGATAATGATTTATTTCAGCTTTATTTCTTTCCTCACATTCCCAGTGGGTCAGAAGTTTACATACTCAATTAGTATTTAGTAGCATTGCCTTTTAAATTGTTTAACTTGGGTCAAATGTTTCAGGTAACCTTCCACAAGCTTCCCACAATAAGTTGGGTGAATTTTGGCCCATTCCTCCAGACAGAGCTGGTGTAATGGAGTCAGGTTTGTAGGCCTCCTTGCTCGCACACGCTTTTTCAGTTATGCCCACAAATGTTCTATAGCATTGAGGTCAGGGCTTTGTGATGGCCACTCCAATACCTTGACTTTGTTGTCCTTAAGCCATTTTGCCACAACTTTGGAAATATGCTTGGGGTCATAGTCCATTTGGAAGACCCATTTGCGACCAGGCTTTAACTTGCTGACTGAAGTCTTGAGATGTTGCTTCAATATATCCACATCATTTTCCATCCTCATGATGCCATCTATTTTGTGAAGTGCACCAGTCCCTCCTGCAGCAAAGCACCCCCACAACATGATACTGCCACCCCTGTACTTCACGGTTGGGATGGTGTTCTTCTGCTTGCAAGCCTCCCCCTTTTTCCTCCAAACATAACGATGGTCATTATGGCCAAACAGTTCTATTTTGTTTCATCAGACCAGAGAACATTTCTCCAAAAAGTACAATCTTTGTCCCCATGTGCAGTTGCAAACTGGCTTTTTTATGGCGGTTTTGGAGCAGTGGCTTCTTCCTTGTTGAGCGGCCTTTCAGGTTATGTCGATATAGGACTCGTTTCACTCTGGATATAGATACTTTTATACCTGTTTCCTCCAGCATCTTCACAAGGTCCTTTGCTGTTGTTCTGGGATTGATTTGCACTTTTCGCACCAAAGTACGTTCATCTCTAGGAGACAGAACACGTCTCCTTCCTGAACGGTATGATGGCTGCGTGGTCCGATGGTGTTTATACTTACGTACTATTGTTTGTACAGATGTACATGGTACCTTCAGGCTTTTGGAAATTGCTCCCAAGGATGAACCAGACTTGTGGAGGTCTACAATTTTTTAGATTTTCCCATGATGTCAAGCAAAGAGGCACTGAGTTTGAAGGTAGGCCTTGAAATACATCCACAGGTATGTGTTTCAACCTGTCCCCAAATTAATATAGTTGGTGTGCGGTGGGGATAGACAAATCAACATGAATGGAGCCAGTTTGGTCATCATGGGGCAGAGGACGAGGTGACATGAGAGGGATAACTGGGCCTATAATCTGTCTTCTCCAGCATGTGGTGGGTTTTTTTTCGGCTCACGAATCAAGGAGTTTTTGTATGGAGGTTAATGAGAGAGTGCCCAATTTAGTTAACAAAAAATGTAATGGCTTGTTTTCTACATGTGAAAACAAAGGAAAGCCGCACACTCTAAGAGCTCAGATGCAAAAATGTATATAGTGTTCTGCTCCGCTGGCCAGCACCTCGCCTTTATAGGTGTGCGTTTCTTTTTTCTAGATTGTTTTCTACATGTGCCTTATTTTATCAAATATAGTTTTAGGTTGTTAGGGGTGTACTGATATAAGTAGGGCACGTGACATTCCGGCAACATTGACCAAAAATCTTTAACTTTATATCGGATTTGTGCCTGGTCGTCACTAATTACCAATGCCACAAAGTCATAAATCCCGCCTATTTCTACAATTTATCTTCTTAAAATGTGTTTTTTAAACCTAACCTTAACCACACTGCTAACCTTATGCCTAACCCTAAATTAAGATCAAAAAGCAACATTTTAGTTTTGTGAATTTGTATATAGCCAATTTTGGCTGTGGTGTTAACCGTTGTGCCAGTTGTTCACACGCGAATCTGCCCTCTCATTGGCTAGAACGGTCCCACCTGATCTTGCATCCTCCCGACTGCCTTCTAAACATTTATTTTCACTAGCTATATTTCCATTTACTTATCCATAGATTTTTTTGTTGTTGTTATTGTCGACATTTAGAAATGTTGCATAGAAAATAGATGCAACAATTGCTTGATAGGGTGCGTTTCCATTTAACTGTCGTGTGTTGATTAAAAACAGCTGGACGTAATGACGTCATACAGTATTTTTTTCCAAGATTTATGGGACTCGCCACCCTATGGGAACCCCAGTCATAGCCGGCTGTGATACAGCCTGGGATTGAATCCAGGGTCTGTAGTGAGATGCAGTGCCTTAGACCGCTGCGCCACTCGGGAGCCCACATATAGATTCATTCGTGTTTTTATTGTTACTATTTCCTTTTTTTATGTAGCATTTTTTTCTTCCTAATTGTTGACTCTGCTTTGTTGGGAATGGGCTCATGAGTAAGCGTTTCACTGTAACGTCTACTCCTGTTGTATTCCGCACATGTGACCAATAAACTTTAATTTGATTTGACAGCGATGTAAGCCCCCTGTTTCGTGTCTCAGCCCGCGAAAGCCAGCATGGATAGAATACAATAATTGACTAATATTTGCCATATTCGAATCATTCTCATGTGCTAACATATAGCCACGGTCTGTGCCAACACTTGCATTCCTGTAGATCTGAAATAATTGGATGGTGAAACCTGCCATATTTCCAATCCTCTTTGCAGATAGCGATGTGGATGAATTGGTCCAACATAATAATAATCATTTATAACATTTCTTAAAAGTGCTTCAAAGGCAAAAAACAAACCAGCAATACGCCATTATGAATAGCCTAACTATAGTTATGTGTGGTATTTAGTATCTACAAATGGCATACTTTTTAATAAAAAGTTAATCAAATACAACCGCTGACTGTTTAGTCATAGCTAATATAATGTATGAGGCATAAAAAGACGCCTGAGCGGAGTCCCCACATCCGTGTTTCAGGGGAACGGAAGTTAGGTTGAAAACCGTCAACATCTGCTTGCCTCCATCCCCTCAGAGTGCCTCATTGCTGTTGCTCTAAGATCTCAACTCAGCGCGAATGCTCATGTGCCAATTGCATCTCAACAAGTAAACCGTCAGTGATTGTACTGTATTTTGACTAACGTTTTTATTAAAAATAATGGATTTTAGCAAACAAAGAAAGGCATTCAACAACAGAAAACAAACATCGGTACATGGTGAGGGTTTAAGAATTTACAATTTTGAAGTATCGACTGCTAGCATCACGAAAGATTCAGAACTTCATTTCGTGGAGTTGAGATCTTGGCTATACAGTACATACCCCATGACCTGTGACAAACAAATTGCAACACAATCCTCATAAATTAGTAACGTCTGAAGTCTTTATTGAAATACCAGCCAATTGAGATGCTGTATAGTGGAGTTGAGAGAAATTATCAAGTTTGGCATATAGCATATGGATGACTTTTCTGTAATGAAGGTGTATGTATAACAGACATTATATTATTAAAGTTTCAATGCAGCTGTTTTTTAAAATCTCAATATCAAATCATTTCTGGGTAACAATTAAGTACCTTTTTACTGTGACTGTTTTAAATTTAAAATGGTCAAAAATAAACAAAAATAGCTTCTTAGCAAAGGGCAATTTCTCAAGCAAGAATTTAGCTAGGATTGTCTGGGAGTAATCTGATTCGGGAGAGAAACTGAAAACTATCTGTTATTGGTGGAGAGGTTAACTAATTAATGCAGGCCAAAACTCCATCTCACCAAAACAGGCAGAAATTTCTCTTACACTAAAAGGGCAGTATCAATTTCACAGTATTATTCCAACTTCAGTGTGGAATTATATATAAAATACAGGCAATAATGGTTTTGACTGCACTGGGCCTTTAAAGTCATCCAAGGTTAGGTGGCAGTAAAGTTTGAATATTGCATTGCTGGTTATACTAGAAATGTATACATTTCTGTGGCAGTGGAGACATGTTTGAGGAAAATATTACTTCTTTAATCTATTGCCCAAACTAAACTCAACGATGTTCCATACATACATACAGTACATCATGTAAGACATAAAGAGTTAAGAATTATATATATAAAAAAAAAAAAAATCGAAATCTTGACAGGCTTTAAAAATTGATTACAGGAACCAAAAATATATAATTAGGGGAATCATCCATTTTAGAGAAAGGTACATTTTTCAGGCGGTATAAAACAAGTTAATAGCCTAACAATCTACAGATTCGTTTTTTATCAATTTTAAACATGTAAAACAAGTAATATTTATTTTCCATTTCTCAAAACTGTAACGAAATCATAGATGAGAGTGAAAGATAGTAGGAAGAATAGTTCAGTTTAGGCAATTGAATCAACACATGATTACAATACTCATTAATCCTGTCTTTAAAACCAGACACACTCCAGTGCAACAGTAGAATGTCCTCTGGCTATGCCAAGGCTAAACGATATGTAAACATTCTCTGTTTTTGGTTGTTCTTGCAGGTCAGTCCTTTGAACTGTCTGTGTGCCATCATCAGTTCCACCCTGCTGTACATACAGATGCTTGGAGTCTTCTGAGGTAAAACATTTGTTTGTTAGAAGATGTTTCTTCTCTTGTCTCATTTATTCCAGTTTTTCCAAGCAGCGATTTTATGGTATCGATGTGGAACCCACGTGGTAAAGTACAGTAGCTTTGCACAGAACAGGGCGGGGCCTTGAGGATGAGACCTAACCCTCTGACTTGACCAGGTAGTGCAGTACCAGGTAGGTGGCAAGTCGGAGGATCACGAAGAAGATCCCCAGAACGATGAAGTCCATGTAGAGCTTGGCGTCCTCCACATCCAACAGTTGGACCTCCTCATGCTTCTGGAACTTACACACTTTCCCCGGATAATACAGATAGGTACGGTTCATCCTGTATATGGACAGGATCACCCCTTCAAATCCGTACTTGTGAGACAACAGACTAAAATCTAGATGAAACCAGATGACTGGTACCTGTATTGTTATTATTTACAGGTCAATACAATGCAAAGATGGAAACAATCAGTGTTCCTCTGCGTTGGGACATTTTACTCCCTCTCTCTTTTCATATTTTATTGAGATAGACAGGCATGAAGTGAGTAGTGGAGACAGTTAAAGGTAGAAGACGTAAATCGCTGGACTCTGGGGTTGAACCCCCACAGCTAGTGGTCATGTCATGTGTCGTTCAAGGTCAGCAGCTACCACTAAACCAGACTCCAGCACGAGTGGGACATACCTGACGTAGGACACATAGGAGCTTGGTGTCAAAGTTGACAAAGAAACCCAAGAAGAGAAGGACAGGAATGGCAGTGACGTGGCCGACAAATGTGGCCAGCTGTGGAAAGAGAGACCGGTAGAGTGGCTAATGGTCTGTAAACATTGCAAGCGACAAGTAATTTGATTGGTGCTCATGGACAAAAAGTAGATCAGGCTGTTCATGCAAGCAGATGGAAAAATAAGTTACTACATTGTTTAGGTTGTGCTCGGGTAGGAAAAAAATAATTGCTGTGTGTACTGACTAGGAGATGCATGTGCCATTTCAAAGTGGTAAGAAATGATCTAGATGGTGAAACATTATCATTAGTTAGTATTTAGTTAGTTCCAGTAGGTACCTGGAGGTTGGTGGAGGCAGCACCAACCAGGAGCCCTAGTGACTGGGCTACCAGGGCTGTGCAGATGGACAGGGCGAGAAAGAGCATGAGGCCTCCGGAGGCTGATCTGTCATCCAGTACACTATACTGCAGTACATGATGGGGCAGAGGACCTGGGGAGAGGGGGCCGTACTGTACATAAACACTGGGTGGCACTGCTGTATCTGTTTGTATTATGCTGTTGGGTTCTCTGAAACACATACACACACACTTTCTCACTTGCACACACACAGACAACCACACACGCAAACAAACACACATTTTGCTGTGTGCCTGCTTTGTTTGGATGACCATCTCACCTGGAATGGAATGTCAGCCATAGTCTTAGGCAGATAGTAAGCCTTCGGGCTGTACCAGTAGTTTAGATGTTCCCTCAGAAAAACGGACATCTCCAGAGGAACTGCAGGTCAGACATTAAGAAACGGCAAACGATAATTAAACAGTCTGCCTTCATGGATCCTAGGGGATCCCTGGAAAACAATGACGTTTGTTGCTGAATGGACTATCCAATGACTACCCTGACTAAATAAATAAAGTTGAGTTGACACTGGTTTCAGTTAGCCTAGCAGCGTTAACACATGCTTGTGTGACCCTTCAGGGTAAGCTAGCTTGTTTAACTTACATCTAGACGTTCCGCTAGCGGAACACCTGCTCCAATATCCAATGAGAGTGTGGCGCGAATTACAAACTCCTCAAAAATACAAAAACTTCCATTTTTCAAACATATGACTATTTTACAGCATTTTAAAGACAAGACTCTCCTTTATCTAACCATACTGTCCGATTTCAAAAAGGCTTTACAGCGAAAGAAAAACATTAGATTATGTCAGCAGAGTACCCAGCCAGAAATAATCAGACACACATTTTTCAAGCTAGCATATAATGTCACAAAAAACAAAACCACAGCTAAATGCAGCACTAACCTTTGATGATCTTCATCAGATGACAACCCTAGGACATTATGTTATACAATACATGCATGTTTTGTTCAATCAAGTTCATATTTATATCAAAAACCAGCTTTTTACATTAGCATGTGACGTTCAGAACTAACATACCCCCCACAAACATCCGGTGAATTTACTAAATTACTCACGATAAACGTTCACAAAAAACATAACAATTATTTTAAGAATTATAGATACAGAACTCCTTTGTGCAATCGAGGTGTCCGATTTTAAAATAGCTTTTCGGTGAAAGCAAATTTTGCAATATTCTGATACATAGCCCGGCATCACAGGGCTAGCTATTTAGACACCCAGCAAGTTTAGCCTTCACCAAAGTCAGATTTACTATTAGAAAAGTTTGATTACCTTTGGTGTTCCTCGTCAGAATGCACTCCCAGGACTGCTACTTCAATAACAAATGTTGGTTTGGTTCAAAATAATCCATAGTTATATCCAAATAGCGGCGTTTTGTTCGTGCGTTCTAGACACTATCCGAAATGGTAAATCAGGGTCGTGCGCATGGCGCATTTCATGACAAAAAAAATCTAAATATTCCATTACCGTACTTCGAAGCATGTCAACCGCTGTTTAAAATCAATTTTTATGCAATTTATCTCATAAAAAAGCGATAATATTCCGACCGGGAATCTGCTTTTCGGTAAATAGAGGGAAAAACAGAAAGACGGGGGCGGCCTGTGCACGCGCCTAAGCCCTTTGTCCTCTGATAGACCACTTAGCAAAAGCGCTCGTGTGTTTCAGCCAGGGCTTTGAATTACGTCATTCAGCTTTTTCCCGGGCTCTGAGCGCCCATGGAAGCCGTAGGTAGTGTCACGTTACAGCAGAGATCCTTTGTAATGGATAGAGAGGCTATAGAAGGCCAAGAAATGGTCAGACAGGGTACTTCCTGTACAGAATCTTCTCAGGTTTTGGCCTGCCAAATGAGTTCTGTTATACTCACAGACACCATTCAAACAGTTTTAGAAACTTTGGAGTGTTTTCTATCCAAAGCTAATAATTATATGCATATTCTAGTTTCTGGGCAGGAGTAATAATCAGATTAAATCGGGTACGTTTTTTATCCGGCCGTGAAAATACTGCCCCCTAGCCATAACAGGTTAAAAGGACTCGCTAAGAATGACCAGCAGACGTGAGCTAAATGTTACAAATGGTTGAAACTCCCAGACCAGAAAGCTACACGTTGAAATGGTTGGAAACTCTGAAACTCAACACGAGGTGAAGAAAATAAACTCACTAGACCAGGACATTTGACAATCTGCAGCTGTGCGTGTAAAGTGATCTAGAACTTTGACTATCTACCCGAGGAAGAAAATAGGCGAGAAGGTCACCTCAGACAATCACTGGTACAGTTGATTAGCTGTCTTACGTCAGATATCGAGAAACGTGAATCTAAACGATAATCCTAATACGCACATCAACACTGAATACCAGACCACTAAGAAGAAGGATAACCAGAGCCTTACACCCATCGGGCCATTCCCCATAGAAGGGTTGAATGGTTTCAACAGAGAGATGACGAGCAAAGACATGTAAATACATTGCATTTCTTACCAAAACGGGCGGCGGCTCATGTGTAAGGAATATGGTTACTGTGAGCGTAGTTTCAAAATGTACGTTAAATGTCCCTTTTCCCACATCTCTCTATTCCCCCTCTTCTTCACCTCTGTGTAATAAGCTGTCATATCTTGTCAGTCCACTAGGGACTTGTGTATTCTGTGTTATTGTTTAGTTCGTGAATAAATAATTAGATCAATTTGTGTAGAACTGAAAAAAATCAGAAAAGGTTGGGGTTCTTGCGGATTCAAGAAGTCTGCGACGTTCAGAATGAGACTGATATGAGGTAATGATTAATAAATGACTGTATATCTTATATATACTGCTCAAAAAAATTAAGGGAACACATAAATAACACATCCTAGATCTGAATGAAATAAATAATCTTATTAAATACTTTTTTCTTTACATAGTTGAATGTGCTGACAACAAAATCACACAAAAATAATCAATGGAAATCCAATTTATCAACCCATGGAGGTCTGGATTTGGAGTCACACTCAAAATTAAAGTGGAAAACCACACTACAGGCTGATCCAACTTTGATGCAATGTCCTTAAAACAAGTCAAAATGAGGCTCAGTAGTGTGTGTGGCCTCCACGTGCCTGTATGACCTCCCTACAATGCCTGGGCATGCTCCTGATGAGGTGGCGGATGGTCTCCTGAGGGATCTCCTCTTAGACCTGGACTAAAGCATCCGCCAACTCCTGGACAGTCTGTGGTGCAACGTGGCATTGGTGGATGGAGCGAGACATGATGTCCCAGATGTGCTCAATTGGATTCAGGTCTGGGGAACGGGCGGGCCAGTCCATAGCATCAATGCCTTCCTCTTGCAGGAACTGCTGACACACTCCAGCCACATGAGGTCTAGCATTGTCTTGCATTAGGAGGAACCCAGGGCCAACCGCACCAGCATATGGTCTCACAAGGGGTCTGAGGATCTCATCTCGGTACCTAATGGCAGTCAGGCTACCTCTGGCGAGCACATGGAGGGCTGTGCGGCCCCCCAAAGAAATGCCACCCCACACCATGACTGACCCACCGCCAAACCGGTCATGCTGGAGGATGTTGCAGACAGCAGAACGTTCTCCACGGCGTCTCCACTCTGTCACGTCTGTCACGTGCTCAGTGTGAACCTGCTTTCATCTGTGAAGAGCACAGGGCGCCAGTGGCGAATTTGCCAATCTTGCTGTTCTCTGGCAAATGCCAAACGTCCTGCACGGTGTTGGGCTGTAAGCACAACCCCCACCTGTGGACGTCGGGCCCTCATACCACCCTCATGGAGTCTGTTTCTGACCGTTTGAGCAGACACATGCACATTTGTGGCCTGCTGGAGGTCATTTTTCAGGGCTCTGGCAGTGCTTCTCCTGCTCCTCCTTGCACAAAGGCGGAGGTAGCGGTCCTGCTGCTGGGTTGTTGCCCTCCTACGGCCTCCTCCACGTCTCCTGATGTACTGGCCTGTCTCCTGGTAGCGCCTCCATGCTCTGGACACTACGCTGACAGACACAGCAAACCTTCTTGCCACAGCTCGCATTGATGTGCCATCCTGGATGAGCTGCACTACCTGAGCCACTTGTGTGGGTTGTAGACTCCGTCTCATGCTACCACTAGAGTGAAAGCACCGCCATCATTCAAAAGTGACCAAAACATCAGCCAGGAAGCATAGGAACTGAGAAGTGGTCTGTGGTCCCCACCTGCAGAACCACTCCTTTATTGGGGGTGTCTTGCTAATTGCCTATAATTTCCACCTGTTGTCTATTCCATTTGCACAACAGCATGTGAAATTTATTGTCAATCAGTGTTGCTTCCTAAGTGGACAGTTTGATTTCACAGAAGTGTGATTGACTTGGAGTTACATTGTGTTGTTTAAGTGTTCCCTTTATTTTTTTGAGCAGTGTATATCATGTTGAGTTTAATTTGGGAGATGGTAACCTGTTAAACAACTTCTTCTGTGGTGCCCCAAATTCCTGATGAGTTAATTGTTACAAGATTAATTTAATTGAGTAACAAATAAACACAGTTGATTCGATAAATAAGTCATGACATTAATCAAAGTCACGACAGCCTAACATTGCTGATTAATGCACAATTCTGTCACATCACATGTGAGCATGGTGGGCATCAGAGCTCCGAACATGAGGAAGAGCATGGAGAAGAAGAGGAAGCCGGTGTTGTTGAAGACCTTGCTGGAGTCGTTGCCGATGTTCAAGTAGAGCAAGCCGATCAGTACTCCTATTGAGATGTGTGACATCAGCCTTAGGTGTGTCAACACCTGAAACCGAAATGCTCACAATGACTCACAGCATGCAAGCCCTCCTTTCTTATACAACTGGCCCAAAAAGTTGTGTACATGCACGCTATTGCAACCAGGTACCTGAGGAATGCCCTTGTAATTCTACTCACATACATGGTCTTGGCATATTGTTATCAACGTTCTATTGAATAGAATGCAAAACTGTGTCAAAGTGCTTGTGGCAAATGAATGGCTCTCAATGGCTCCTGAGTCCTGTGATAAGAGACAGAGATGGGCATGTCACGACAAAACACAGTGTCACTGTCTAAAGTGTGCGTGAGTGTGTTTGTGCGTGTGTGTCAGTAAATGGGGCTTATTGTTTGGTGATCCTTAACATTAGTACTCACCTTGGGTTAGTTTGTTGGACAAACATCAGATGTGTCTTTTTTGTCACTTGAGTTCTTCTTCTATGGCTCACATTCCACCCTGGACCGCCTCAAACAGAACAGGATTCCGATCTCCATACTCCCCCGATGCCACTTTGATGACTGGGACAGAGAAAATCCTGTTAACACGTTCTATGAATAGCCTCTTACTAAAACACATTATGCATAGCTAATAAGGCAATATAACTGCATTTTTAAGGCATTATGAAGAGGGTATTAACAAAACATGGCAGAAGTCTGCAATGTGGGGCAAAAGACAAAGATATTTAGCTGATATTGAGTATGTGTGCTCTGTTCTGAGGTCCCATTGAACTCACTGAAATCTGCCGGGTTGTGGTAGGTGGGGCAGGGGAGCCCTAGGTTCTTCAGATAGGGGATGAGGTATGGGACGGTGCCTTTGTATATGCACTGGGCCTGACTCAGGATGTACAGCTGTGGAAGGACAAGACAACACATCAGGTGGAGAGAAAGACACAGCTGGTCAGTGGGTGGGGACCTGTGTTTTTCCTGATCACCTGACCCTACCAGAAAAAAACTCTGGGCTTTTATAGAATACAACTAGGGGCCTGGAAGTTTTCTGGTCTGGTTCCGTGGTTAGGAAAAACTCCTCGCCACACCCAGGGGACAATTGCTACGGCTCTGTATTGTCTCTGTGTTAGTGTGTTGTCTAATCATTTGATGGATTGAAGTGGCCTGTTTGTTCCTTATCAAACATCTCAAAGAGCTTGGCGCTGGGCTGGTGGATGGTGCAGATGATTGTGCGTCCCCCTAGGGCTAGAGATTTCATGAGGGAAACCACTTGGTAACAGGAGGCACTGTCCAGACCACTGGAAACAACAGCCATAGAGTGGGAGAGAGTTAGGAAGTAGGACCAGCAGGATACTGGTAGTTGAGAAACAACCTCTATTTCAAATTTAATGTGGAATGTACAGTATATCACTACAGTTATATATGTCCAATTTACCCCAGCCCCAAAAATCAGGCTACTGATGCCTAAATAGTTCAATTTAATTCAATTCCATACAACTTTATTAATCCCTGAGGGGCGGTTAGAAAGGCACTTTCAGTGCATGGCACCATTTCTGTTGTAGCAAGGGGGGTTTAATCCATGGTAGAGGTCATGTTAAGTCATCAGCAGGACCAGGAGTTTTTCCTTCAGGCCCTGTTATTTTAAATGGACTGAAATCTTGAAATCTGAAAGCCCTCCAGGACCTAGATCAAGTAACACTGCCACACTACACCACAAACAAGAATGTATTGTACAAGGGCTTATCTTGTCCCATAGTTGATGGATCAGGTGGACAGGTTGATATGGTGAGCCTCTTACCTGGTTGGCTCATAAAAAAAGAACATGACTGGGGGGTTGTTGACTAGGGCGATTGCTAGCCGTTTACACTGCCCCCCAGATAGGGAGCTGGTGCGGGTGTGAGCACACTCCTGGAGCCCTAGAGCAGTCAGGATCTCATTCACCTACACAAACACGCACACACATACAGGCACCCACACACAAATAACATTTTCTACCATTAGTAGGCAAACACAAATCACAGTCATATGTATAATTTCACACATCTGCATCACCAGGTTTTTTTTTTTTCAATTCCATATTTCCACTGGGCTAAAAGTTGGCCGAAACCTGAAACATCAAATCCATAGAATACAGTAATTTAGCTATGTTTTAGTCAGGAAAATGTACGATATCCACTGAAAATGTACGATTTCTACTATTCACCGTGCTGTACATCCAGTGGATGGCAGCAGTCACCACTTTCTTCTACACCTCACATTAGTCTTTACTGCATAATAACAAACCATAAAAACAACCTATTCTCCCAATAAGAACATGTGTCTGGGTAATGTTCATTAGGCACCAAACCGAAGGAAACGGACTGAAACAGGGAGGGACTACCTAGATTTGTCCATTAATAATTTTTGTTTTCAGTTGCAAAACGTTTTAAAATGTTTTCCATTGTGTGCCCTAATGAACACGACCCTGTTTTCTCACCATCATTGCCTCCCGGACAGTGAGGTGCGGCAGCAGCATGTCATCCAGCATGATATAACAGGACATCTGACAAAATGTGCAGAGATCTCTGGGTTTTCCGTTCACCAGGATCTTCCCTTTCATGCCTGTTTCCCTAAGGAGGACACACAGGAGTGGAGAATGGATCAATACAAACATTCATTTCACGACTCTTGGTGCCGTGACATGATGATTGATAATAAACACATTTACATTTACGTCATTTAGCAGACGCTCTTATCCAGAGCGACTTACAAAATGGTGCATTCACCTTATGATATCCAGTGGAACAACCACTTTACAATAGTGCATCTAAATATTTTAAGGGGGGGGGGGGGGTTAGAAGGATTACTTTATCCTATCCTAGGTATTCCTTAAAGAGGTGGGGTTTCAGGTGTCTCCGGAAGGTGGTGATTGACTCCGCTGTCCTGGCGTCGTGAGGGAGCTTGTTCCACCATTGGGGTGCCAGAGCAGCGAACAGTTTTGACTGGGCTGAGCGGGAACAGTGCTTCCTCAGAGGTAGGGGGGCCAGCAGGCCAGTGGTGGATGAACGCAGTGCCCTTGTTTGGGTGTAGGGCCTGATCAGAGCCTGAAGGTATGGAGGTGCCGTTCCCTTCACAGCTCCGTAGGCAATCACCATGGTCTTGTAGCGGATGTGAGCTTCAACTGGAAGCCAGTGGAGAGAGCGGAGGAGCGGGGTGACGTGAGAGAACTTGGGAAGGTTGAACACCAGACGGGCTGCGGCGTTCTGGATGAGTTGTAGGGGTTTAATGGCACAGGCAGGGAGCCCAGCCAACAGCGAGTTGCAGTAATCCAGACGGGAGATGACAAGTGCCTGGATTAGGACCTGCGCCGCTTCCTGTGTGAGGCAGGGTCGTACTCTGCGAATGTTGTAGAGCATGGACCTACAGGATCGGGTCACCGCCTTGATGTTAGTGGAGAACGACAGGGTGTTGTCCAGGATCACGCCAAGGTTCTTAGCACTCTGGGAGGAGGACACAAGGGAGTTGTCAACCGTGATGGCGAGATTATGGAACGGGCAGTCCTTCCCCGGGAGGAAGAGCAGCTCCGTCTTGCCGAGGTTCAGCTTGAGCTGGTGATCCGTCATCCACACTGATATGTCTGACAGACATGCAGAGATGCGATTCGCCGCCTGGTTATCAGAAGGGGGAAAGGAGAAGATT
Source organism: Salmo salar (assembly GCF_965601325.2). Lineage (NCBI taxonomy): Eukaryota > Metazoa > Chordata > Actinopteri > Salmoniformes > Salmonidae > Salmo > Salmo salar. Next base: position 118,947,147 of record NC_138299.1, read on the forward strand.
AATTGTGTGTCGTCTGCATAGCAATGATAGGAGAGACCATGTGAGGATATGACAGAGCCAAGTGACTTGGTGTATAGCGAGAATAGGAGAGGGCCTAGAACAGAGCCCTGGGGGACACCAGTGGTGAGAGCGCATGGTGCGGAGACAGATTCTCGCCACGCCACCTGGTAGGAGCGACCTGTCAGGTAGGACGCAATCCAAGCGTGGGCCGCGCCGGAGATGCCCAACTCGGAGAGGGTGGAGAGGAGGATCTGATGGTTCACAGTATCAAAGGCAGCAGATAGGTCTAGAAGGATGAGAGCAGAGGAGAGAGAGTTAGCTTTAGCAGTGCGGAGAGCCTCCGTGACACAGAGAAGAGCAGTCTCAGTTGAATGCCCAGTCTTGAAACCTGACTGATTAGGATCAAGAAGGTCATTCTGAGAGAGATAGCAGGAGAGCTGGCCAAGGACGGCACGTTCAAGAGTTTTGGAGAGAAAAGAAAGAAGGGATACTGGTCTGTAGTTGTTGACATCGGAGGGATCGAGTGTAGGTTTTTTCAGAAGGGGTGCAACTCTCGCTCTCTTGAAGACGGAAGGGACGTAGCCAGCGGTCAAGGATGAGTTGATGAGCGATGTGAGGAAGGGGAGAAGGTCTCCGGAAATGGTCTGGAGAAGAGAGGAGGGGATAGGGTCAAGTGGGCAGGTTGTTGGGCGGCCGGCCGTCACAAGACGCGAGATTTCATCTGGAGAGAGAGGGGAGAAAGAGGTCAAAGCACAGGGTAGGGCAGTGTGAGCAGGACCAGCGGTGTCGTTTGACTTAGCAAACGAGGATCGGATATCGTCAACCTTCTTTTCAAAATGGTTGACGAAGTCATCCGCAGAGAGGGAGGAGGGGGGGGAGGGGGAGGAGGATTCAGGAGGGAGGAGAAGGTAGCAAAGAGCTTCCTAGGGTTAGAGGCAGATGCTTGGAATTTAGAGTGGTAGAAAGTGGCTTTAGCAGCAGAGACAGAAGAGGAGAATGTAGAGAGGAGTGAGTGAAAGGATGCCAGGTCCGCAGGGAGGCGAGTTTTCCTCCATTTCCGCTCGGCTGCCCGGAGCCTTGTTCTGTGAGCTCGTAGTGAGTCGTCGAGCCACGGAGCAGGTGGGGAGGACCGAGCCGGCCTGGAGGATAGGGGACAGAGAAAATCAAAGGATGCAGAAAGGGAGGAGAGGAGGGTTGAGGAGGCAGAATCAGGAGATAGGTTGGAGAAGGTTTGAGCAGAGGGAAGAGATGATAGGATGGAAGAGGAGAGAGTAGCGGGAGAGAGAGAGCGAAGGTTGGGACGGCGCAATACCATCCGAGTAGGGGCAGAGTGAGAAGTGTTGGATGAGAGCAAGAGGGAAAAGGATACAAGGTAGTGGTCGGAGATTTGGAGGGGAGTTGCAATGAGATTAGTGGAAGAACAGCATCTAGTAAAGATGAGGTCAAGCGTATTGCCTGCCTTGTGAGTAGGGGGGGAAGGTGAGAGGGTGAGGTCAAAAGAGGAGAGGAGTGGAAAGAAGGAGGCAGAGAGGAATGAGTCAAAGGTAGACGTGGGGAGGTTAAAGTCACCCAGAACTGTGAGAGGTGAGCCATCCTCAGGAAAGGAACTTATCAAGGCGTCAAGCTCATTGATGAACTCTCCAAGGGAACCTGGAGGGCGATAAATGATAAGGATGTTAAGCTTGAAAGGGCTGGTAACTGTGACAGCATGGAATTCAAATGAGGAGATAGACAGATGGGTCAGGGGAGAAAGAGAGAATGTCCACTTGGGAGAGATGAGGATTCCAGTGCCACCACCCCGCTGGCTCGATGCTCTAGGGGTATGCGAGAACACGTGGGCAGACGAAGAGAGTGCAGTAGGAGTAGCAGTGTTATCTGTGGTAATCCATGTTTCCGTCAGCGCCAGGAAGTCTAGGGACTGGAGGGTAGCATAGGCTGAGATGAACTCAGCCTTGTTGGCTGCAGACCGGCAGTTCCAGAGGCTGCCGGAGACCTGGAACTCCACGTGGGTCGTGCGCGCTGGGACCACCAGGTTAGAGTGGCAGCGGCCACGCGGTGTGAAGCGTTTGTATGGCCTGTGCAGAGAGGAGAGAACAGGGATAGACAGACACATAGTTGACAAGCTACAGAAGTGTTGTTTCTTGTATTATTGTCTCCTGTGTCTTTAGAGAACTGTTTCACTTTGATATCCTTTTTCTTCTGTCCTGATTTTCTCTTTCTTTTCTTCTGTTAACTAGATATTCTTTGTTGCTCTTCGTTAGCTAGCTAGCTTCTTCCAAAAGAGTCCCTAGCAACTGCTTAGCAACTGGTAAACAATTCAGCTTGCTAAGATAACTACAATTTTATGAAAAATAGTAATTTTTCAAAAGCCTATCTTCTTTGTTTGTTGCTTGTTTTTTCTCCTATTCAGTCTTGCAGTTTTCTTTTGCTTTTTTCCGATGTACTTCACTCTAAAAACCATGCAAATCTCAATATCTGTAGGAGCTCACCCCTCAGCAGCTGCTGCTCATGGGTTCATTTCCATCAAACCCACATTATTGAACTTTTATTTCCACTGTGGCTCTTTTCCCATGGTCAAACACATCACATTATTGTTTAAAAGATCCCAAAATGGTTTTAGGTACTGTGAAAACCTACTACTAGGTACTAGACCTTCCTCAGAGTTACTTTAGATTCTTCCAGTTTTTACAAAAGTAATGTTATGTGTGCAGGCAGAAGTTTGTAAACAAAGACAATGAGTTAACATTCCAATCACAGTGGAATGAAGCAGAGCAGGTGTACTTTTTGGGAAATAGATGTCAGACAAGAAGTGATCGTTGAAAATTGGGATGAATACTTGAATAAGCAAAAATAAGTGCTTGCAGGTAGTGTAAACTATGCAAAAGCCGTTCAGAGCTGTTGCTGAGCGTTAACGTTTCCTGCTCATATGCACATGTAGGACCCCCAGAGACCAGGATTCAATCCCTGCCTCAACCCTTTACCCTGTTACACCTATCTCCCTCGCCCTTTCTGATATATCTGAAAAAAAAACATTCAAATATATGTAAGGCTGAGTGGTGTTCCAGTCTCCTTTAAAACAAAAAACTATGCAAAAGAATGATTGCAGCCCTATCACCTGTAGCCAGCCAGGACGTTCATCAGAGTGGACTTGCCGGCCCCTGAGGGCCCCGTGATTCCAATCAGCTCTTGGCTGCAAAACCTCCCCGACAGGCACTTCAGTAAGGCTTTAAAACCTGAAAAAAAGACCAGACACTTAGAAAATCCCCCTGAAAGATCAGTGAGATTGTATTGTGTAAAGAATAGGTCCATCAATGTCCCAAATGGTATAAATTAATTCACTGACAAGTCGATTCATTTCAGTAATAGGTCAAGTATATTTAAATACAGACTAGCCTAAATACAAGAGCAGAGTCAAAACGTTTTCTATTGATTATCCTGAAAAAAGACTGATGGAGGAAGGATAAATGCTGAGAAGAAAGCTCTCCAGAGCTTTGAGGCGCCGAACAACTGATTTGTAGTCAGCACTGTATCAAGTCTATCAACTGCTCGATGGCCCCATACACACTCCGGTTGTACAACTGATGTACAACCGATTTGACACAATGGTTGTGATACAGCTGATATTTTTGTGATACAACGGAAACTTTGTCTGCACAAAATTGTTAAGACAACTATTGAGTGGTGTCTCTACACTGGTGTAATTATTTTTGTGCAGAAAACTCTCCGTTATATCACAACCGTTGTACCGTTGTACATCAGTTGTACAACTTAAGTATGTACAGGGCCCATGTGTGGAATTTAATTATACTGTGGCCATGTTGATTTGAAATCATGTCTAATGGGATAGAAGGTGGAAGTTCTTCATTAGAGTCAATCACATGTCATTTGTCTGCCAACCCTAACCAAAGTTGACTTATTCTTTAAAAAAATTGCAGTCTAAACATACGTTGGTTGGCATAGGAAAAACAGCTCGGCCTGACGGTGCAAGACGTATAACCACGTTGAAATGTTCAGTGTGAATAAGGTCCATTCAAATTCACAAAGCATGTCCATAAAGATAGTCATCACAAAAGTATATCACCAGACCATTCATTGCTATATAGCCTAGACTTCAACATTATCTTACTCCTTGAATAGAAATGCACCTCAATCACCACGCTACCATCAGAGGCTCCCTCATTGATGCAGCCGGGCTCCATCAGCTGTGCAGCGCGGCTGCAAAAAAGACGACGACTTGGAACGCCACCATTGGCTAATTGGACATTAGCCGTTGAGAATGACCTTTAGCCTTTAGTGACCGCGAAAGACATACAGTACACACCAAAATGTCGAAGGATTCGGAGCAGGAACCACCAATCACGGGGCAACGTTTGCTTTTTGTTTTGGTCACGGCAAGCGACTACAGTCCACGTCATCATCTCTGTCAGTGTCACATAGGTTTCTAAGCTAGGAAAGTTGATTCAGAACAAGAGAGAAGGATTCCCTAGACTAGAGAATTTAATTTATTGATGATCAGGTCATTTGGTATGAAGTGCTATAGGCACATTGTTTGGGAGTTGATGCATGGTCAATAATGGTCTTTAAACACGGCTGACACAGCATCCCAATGCTATCCCAAAGGATAAAGCTGTTGTTGATGAAATGTGAAGGTAAAATGTGAGTTTTGAGTTGAGCTCATTCAGCAGCGACCAAGGTATTTCCTTTATACATTCAACTTTCAAGCTGGGCATTTTGTTTTTTTCAATAAATCCTTAATTAAAAAATAACATTTGGAAAACAAACTACAGCATCCAGGAGGCAACGTTGTCGCCCAGCTCAGAGGATGCACAGCAGGGTCATTAACTCTACGCATGAATCACGGTTGTGATCTCAGCAGGCGACTCCGGTCGGGAATATTTATTTCCTGTCCAACCAGCCGTACGAGTGACCTCATCAGATGAATACTCCTTGCAGTTGCCGTAAGGTGTTCTTAAGGTGTTCGTAAAGGCGTCCTTCTAACCTCAGTGTTAAGAGAAACTCCCTCCACATGCCTTAATAGATTGGAAATGGGGGGAGTATTTCAAAAATTGCATTTCCTGTTAGCTAGTTCCACCTTGTTCCTGATCTCTGTGATGTGAGGTGATGACAGCACCATCACAATACTGGGCAGGGTAAAAATGAATGAACACATACACATGCATGCGCACACACACACACACAGCCATGTTTATGTTACTTGTCAAGACTTTTTGGTGAGTAAAAATGTATTCCCATTCAAAATCCTATTTTCCTAAAACCCTAAACCTAAGCTTAACCCCTAACCCTTAACCCCAAACCTTATTAAACCTAAAATAACATTTTTGACTTTTCAGAAATGTTCTTGTTTCCTATCGTGTCAGGATATTCTGGTCCTGACAAGATAGGACAACAAGTCCACACACACACACACACAACGAGAGGCTGTAGGTGTTTATGTCTTAGTATTTGCTGGAGAACATGTCACATCTGCTCCCACTACGCCCTCTGGTGTCATCCTAACCTGCAGTTCTACCCCTCAGTCAGTTGTTATCCTAGCCTTTTGTCAGTTCTCAAGATCCTGTTGCCCTGCTGTGCTTGTTTCCCTGCCTTACTCTGTTTTGTCCTCTCGTTGCAGTACCGCTCTGTCTCTGGCTCCCGTACCACATCTCACCACCAACCACCTTGCTCTGGACTTCACTCACCCCCACCATCTTGGATTCCCCTCAGGACCTGTTTACCCTGTTCAACTCAGTCAACTCCAACCTCACTCTACACTTTGGGTTTATCTGCAACTCATCTGAGCTACCCCGGTTCTGCACTCCATATCTCTCTGTGTACAATAAACATTTTGGTTCATTCATCCCTGCTTCTGCATCTGAGTCCGCTCTTGGGTTCCCCTGTGTTCGCTCCGCGTAACAGAACAGTGTAAAGGAACCTGGAATACTGTAAGACATTGTTACCTGCCAAAATATAATGTTGCTATTATTCAGGAAAACGGGTACTTTTCCTGTCTCAGTTAGCTCCCCATGGCTTAAGACCTCTTTAAACTCCATCCCAGGAAGCACACTTCTACTCACAATCTCTCCACATTATCTCCTCACACAGCACAGCAGCTCAGCTGTCTATTTTAAGGAACATCTTTGAGGCAGGATTTCAGCTGGGAGATGTATGCTATTTATTCACGTTTCTTAGTTTAGAAAAGGGCTTATCAGCAGCCAGGTGCACCACATCACTCAATGGCTCATTGAGAGTGCAGTGGATGGATGGATGAATGGTGTGCGTGCGTGTGTCTGTGTACCAGACTGAGAGACACAGTATGTGGCTGTGATTGAATTTGAATCTGCCACTTATTCTCGAGTGCTCTCTCCAAAGTCTGATTCAAGCAACCTTCAATGCTGCTGACATTCCATTATGAAATATCAGAGAGCTTGTGTAGGATGAGAGAACCAGCCTACATGACAGACTGGTCAACACTGCATGATAAACACTGACAATGGAAAGTGTATTATTCAAGGTTGCTCATGCCTCTTTGGAAGGTGCCCGGTTAGTAAGGGGAGGATTTTTTTGTCAAAGATCAGGGGTTTGTCAGCTCTGAGCTACAGGTCTTCCCTTAATTATTGTGTAACTAGGGTAAGGTCACATGGTTAGGAAAAACTCCTGGGCCTAGTTATGACTGGGTGATGATGGTAAATCCATGGGTTTCATGACAGATTACTAGTATGTCTATGTGCCAGCTGGCAGACTTCTGTGTCAGTCATCTGTGCTTACCTTGAACCTATGCTCCACTAAACCTTAATGTACAGTGGTGCCTACATAAACATACAGTACAACATCTACACTCAGTCAATTAGTGTAATTCTGTTACCTATCGATAGATATAGCGCTGTCTGTAGCAATTTACCCAGTATCATCCCTGTGCACCTGCTTCAAAATGTCCGCTATCATCCTGTGCCAAAGAAATGGAAAATAGCTGCACTGAATGACTACCGACCCGTAGCACTCACTTCCGTCATCATGAAGTGCTTCGAGAGGGTAGTCAAAGACCACATAACCCTCCTCCCTGTCCGACACACTCCACCTTCTCCAATTCGCCTACTGTCCCGACAGATCCATGGACAACACAGTCACCATTGCACTGCCAATGCCCTCACCCACCTGAACAAAAGAAATGCATATGTGAGGATGCTGTTCATCGACTACAGCTCAGCCTTCAATACCATAGTGCCCTCTAAGCTCACGGCGCTTGGTCTGAACTCCTCCCTATGCAACTGTGTCATGGACTTCCTGACGGGCAGCCCCCAGGTGGTGAAGGTAGGCAACTACCTCCTCTAAACCGATATCCCCATTCTTATCAAGTGGAGACGGTCAAAAACTTTCAATTCCTCGGTGTACACGTCTCCGGGGAGCTGAATTGGTCAAACTACACAGACACAGTGGTGAAATAAAGCACGACAGCGACTCTTCAACCTCAGGAGGCTGAAGAAATTTGGCCTGTCCCCGAGGGCCCTCATAGTGTTCTACAGGAGCACCATCGAGAGCATACTGTTGGGCTGCATCACAGCTTGGTACGGCAACTCCACCGCCGCTGACCGCATTGCGCTTCAGAGGGGGGTACCTGCTCCTCCTGTCCCCCTACTGCACCCCGAGACTCCCCCCTGCTGCTCTCCTTATGGACCCCCCCAAGAGACATTTACCCAGCCCCTGCCTCTGCCCCCAATGGTCACGTATAATGTTATTGTTGTAAATATATATTATTATTGTTATTATTATTTTTTATTGTTCATTCACTTCCCTTTGACCTGCACTGTTGGAGATTGACGCGTAAGATGTTCACTGTACCCTGCATTTACATCTGCAACCCTGTGCATTTGACTAATAAACTCTCTAAATCTCTACATCTAAATCTCTATATTTTAAATTGATGGGGCACTATAACCACATAGGGAGATGAATTGGTACTGCATTCCCCCTCATGGGAGCAACAAATATAGCCTCTTACAAGGCATGCTTCAAAATATGTTAATGAGACAGAAACAACAATACCATGAACCCACTAGAGGTCAAAAGGTTATTGGTGCTCCAAAGATATGGTACAGTACTGTATTCTATGGAGTGGAATTATAGTACCATTCAAAATAGAGCAATTTTCCCACAATGCACCATAATTTACCATAATGTTTCCTACAATGCACCATAAAGTTTCTTCTTTTTTTTTTACTGTTTAAAATACCTCAAATTACCATATACATGACCGTTTTCTGTTACAATGTATATGTAATAAATTGATCTGGTTAACTTGAAATGATACATTGACAAATGTCATAATACTTCATCATAATAACAGCAAAACATCGTTACAAAATAGCTCACCTGAAGGTAACTCAGGACAAGAGGAATGTTTTTTGTTCCTTGTTCTATCATGTGAATTAAGACGAGGCAGGATTAATTGAACAGCTCTTGTAAATAAAATCGATTGACTCATACAAAATAACAGAAATGACAGGTGATGTCCGATGTCAAGTAGCACATGCGGTTTACAATAACGTCTGGTCCATGTTGGTGCGTCCTTACAATTAGGATGTGAAAATCACAACTCGCTCTCCTCTTCTAGTAAATCCTGAGGTGCGCTAGAAGTGGCAGATCTGTCCTGAAATAGAATGATCCGCTCTCATTTCCGAGATGTGACGACTTTCAGTCATTCTGTTCCATTTCGGAAAGAGAATGAATGGATAGCCCAACCTGTGGTTCTTTGACAATATGCAACATTCAACTAAATTAAATGACAACTGATACAATGACAGACTTTACATTCGCGGCTTCCCAATGCGTTTGGTTTATCTGGCGGTATTCAGCCTGTTATCTTCATACTGCGTACCGCAACATAGGCTAGGCTACACAGGCACTGTATTGCCAGCTTTTAGCATTCAGCGCTCTATGCCTGTGTCGCCAAGGCGTTACTTGCGGGCTTTCTGGGTTGGGACCAGGGGGCCGTTTTGAGGCGAGATGTTAAAGCGTCAATCAGCAGTTGAAACACCATCAAAACACGCCCCGCCACTGTTAGCAAAAAAGTTGAGGGATGGGACTAGAGAATTGTGAACACTCTCAAATTCAGAGACAGAGCTATGGATGCAAGAACATTTTTCTAATGGGAAAATTTTGAGGCCATGCTGCCTGCTACATTGTTATTGGAAAATACAGTTCCATTTATCTTCATTCAGGATAACAGGGGAAGTTATGAAAACTGTATCCTACCTCAATGGGTAACCTACAGAAAAGCCTTATATTATTAATTTTAGAAATGTAAATTGAAGGCTATTGCAGAGATTTATATATATTTTTGCAAATTTATAAGCTATGACATCTATGGAAGGAGAGGAAGGAGAGGAGAGACTGAATGAGGAGAAAATGAAAGACAAGGAAACATACATGGACACCGTGCTGGAGCTGGAAAAAAGACTGGAGAATGTAAGACAGAACCTGGAGGGGGGGGCGTGAGCAGAAAGAGAGAGCAGAGAGAGCAGATGAAGATTAGCGATTAGTGAGAAGCGAGCGGCAGGATGAGAGGGAATTGATCTGCAGACTAATCAAGAAAACTAAACCGACTGGACAGGTACAGACACTCCACATAACAGATAGTTCACTCAAATGACCTTCTATATATATGTACTGTTTCCTTAACTTAATAGTATTTTATGAGAGACTTAGATCCATATAACCTATACTGCACATAGCCAGAGCCATATGAACAGAATAATACTACTATACAGCAGTGGAGGCGCCTCAGAAGAGGAAGGGGAGGACCATCCTCCTCAGTGAATTTCATAAAAATAAAAATAGTGAAACATTTAAAAAGTTATTCTTTTTAGATAAAACTACAATAAATATATTCACATTTCACCAAATAATTGATTAAAACACACTGTTTTGCAATGAAGATCTACAGTAGCCTCAGCAGCACTCTGTAGGGTAGCACCATGGTGTAGCTGGAGGACAGCTAGTTTCCATCCTCCTCTTGGTGCATTGACTTCAATACAAAAGCGAGGAAGCTCGTGGTTGTCACCCCCTTCCATAGACTTACAAAGTAGTTACATGTATGAAAACTTATGCTGCAAATACAAATGTCCAAAATAACACTTTTTTACTGCAGTAATTTTGCAGTGTAACTGCAGTTACAGTGCAGTATAAATGCAGTTCACCTGCAGTACACTGAAGTTATTCTGCAATCTCTGCGCCCAAAATGTCATAGTCAACTGCAGATACTGCACTTTTACTGCAGCTTCAAAACTTTTTGTAAGGGCATGATTGTAGTGGTTTACTAACACGTTCGTTCTAGAAGCTATGTTGACTTGAAGTTAGCTGATATGGTGACAACGATGTAGGCTGTGTGTAACAGTTAGCGGTCATGATATGAAGGTTTGGCCTGGAAAGGTTTTTTCGGGCTAGTCACAGACAGCTGATGTGTTTTGTACTGAAGTATACAAACAAAGGGAAAAGGTGAGAGGAGAGAGCCTAGATGCGTAAAGGAATTACCGACAAATCAACGGGGCTCATGCTGTTTCTATGTGCTGCTATGAAAGGGTTTTAATATGCCACAATTGATGTTGGCAAAATACCTACCTGCACTTTCAAACTGCAAAAGCTGCAGGACAGAGGGGTGGGTGTGTCTGTGTCCTCAACTTGCAGCGGGTAGCCAAGTTGCACATTCGTTTAATGTGTTTTCCCTACCTTTTACCCATTTGTTTGATATTATGCAGCTTGATAGCAAACGTCCTCGCCATGTGATTTATCATAATAGCAGGCAGCAGCGACCTAAATGATCAGACTGAAAACATGCGAAGAAATGTGGTCGGGTGAAATTATGAAGCGAGTAGACGGAGAAATACAGATTCACTCTATCCAATCAGAGCAGCAGGATCAACATACAGCCCGCCCTTCTCTTTACAGACAGGAAACTAGCCAATTGAGTTATTTAGAACGAAAATCAACGACTCAAAGACAGGAGTACAGCATGGTTTAGAAACTCTGTGACTGACTAGCATGACAAAGTGGTTCCTGGCACACGAAAATACTTTTTTTCCCCCGATCAACAAAATACTCGGATCATCATTGTATCCAGAAAATTTCCCATATCCGTTACGATACTCGTTTTGTCCGACTACTCGCCACACCCCTATATGAAAGTGAACTGTGTTTGCGTGTGATCAGGGGTGTATTCATTCCGCCAATTCTGTTGAAACACATTTCTTAGAATTTAGCAAATAGAATGTGGATAAACATATTTCATTTAATTAGGCAGTTCAGTTAAGAACAAATTCTTAATTACAATGGCGGATTACCCCGTGCCAAACCCTAACCTGGAAGACGTTGGGCCAATTGTGCACTGCCCTATGGGACTCCCAATCACTGACAGCTGTGATACAGTCTGGAATCGAACCAGGGTCTGTAGTGACACTTCTAGCACAGAGATGCAGTGCCTTAGTAAAATAGACCAACACACTATCTAATATTCAATTATTATCCAATCTACTATATTGTCATATGTGTATGAATAGCATAAGTTCATATGGAGATATTTTAAAAGGCTGTTAGGTTTGACATTATTCATATATTTAATTGAATCAACAGGTTAAATTTCCTAATTTAAAATATATTATTGAGCGTCTCTCGATTGGTTGGTAAGCATGTCCTTGTAGACTGTACTTTCCCTTAATTTTTGTGGCCCTCAATCTAAGAAATATCTTAATGTTTACCCCTGGTGGGTGAACAGTGAAACTAAAGATCCTCTACAGCAGGGCTGCACAACCCTCTTCCTGGAGATCTACTGTCCTGTAGGTTTTCGGTCCAACCCTAATTTAGCGTATCTGATTAATCTAGTTAAGATCTTGTTGAGCAGCTAATTAGTAGAATCAGGTGTGTTAAATTAGGGTTGGACTGTCGGTAGATCTCCAGGAAGAGGGTTGGACAGCCCTGCTCTACACTTCCAACTGAACCTGAATACATGATGAGTATGATCATGGCGTCTTTTCTCTCCGCAGCTCTGGCTTGTAACAAAAAATTAAAAATTAGCAGTAAGCTTTAGTTGTCTTTTTGCACCGAGTCAATTCCTCACGCTGCTGTTTCCAACGTCTTATCGACTCATTAAGACCAAGCTCCCGTGCAGCAGCTCTATTTCCTTTTCCAACAGCCAGATCAATCGCCTTCAACTTGAAAGCTGCATCATATGCATTTCTCCGTGTCTTTGCCATGATGAGGGTGACAAAATAACTACCGTAATCAGAACGATGGGAAGTTTGAGAGCACTTGATTTAATCTAAACAGTAAACAAAAAAGTTGTTTGACCTTAACCCGTTCGGCAATTTCATTGGTCTAATGAAAGCTTCATGCCGCCAAAAAACTGAGCACGTCACAGAATGTGGTTTTTAAAAAAAATAAAATAAATTGAAAGCGGGAAAAATCCATATTAGCCGCGTCATTGTTTACGCCGCGAGGTTCAAAGCCTGGGAAAAAAGTTGCGGCTTACAGTCCGGAATTTACGGTAGTCAGGTGTCATTGGTGAGCACTGTTGTTTTTGCAGTTTCACCTACACAGAGGACTTCAACTATGGTCCCTTCCTGGTGAGTGTGAATGGTGTGGCTGGGAACATTACTGAGAGAACTTACTGGGAGCTCCTGGTTCAGACTGGGAGGAATGGGACTACAATCAGACCTGATGTGGGTGAGTAGTGATGGAATGTCTTTTGGTCGGTCAATACGATCTGTCGGACCGTCTCTGTCTTCATCTTTCTCTTTCTCTGCAAAGCTAGAGAAATACAGTAAGGGAAAAAAGCATGCAGGAGTTATTTTCAATAATTTACATTCATAAAATATAACAACTGTCACAAATGTTGCACATACTGTATAATTACTCACACATTGACCTATTTGGATATTACTTCTGCAGGTATTGGCTGTTACATCCCTAAACAAAATGACCGCATCATCCTGAATTTTACAATGTCCACCTCAAACACCACGAGTGGCAGTGGTACGAATCCTGGTGTGTTGTTTTTGTTTTCTAATCTAAGCTCAACCCTTTCCTCAGTGACGACCATACATAACACTAACTAACCCCATATCTTAGTCACTACCATACCACACCTTAAGTCACTAACTAACCTCTTACCTTATTTACTACCACACCTTAAGTCACTAACTAATCCCATACCTAACCCTAAGTCACTTACTAACGCCTAACTCATTAGCAGGGAAGTTCACTTGCTTAATACATCTAAATCAGCAGATAACTGTGGGTTGTTGTTGTTTTCTGTGATAGTGATTTTCAACCAGTGTAAAGGTTATTCTGTGATCATGTTGGATCAGACAGTAGATCCTGATCAATACTGTTTTGGGATTTGAAAATGTGCCACAATTTGTTTTACAATTTGTCATTCAATTAAAAAAACATGTTAATGAAATAATTCTCTCATTGTTTGAATTACATTTAATTTCATGAAGCTTTACCCTGACATCAAATTTATTTATATAGCCCTTTTTACATCAGCTGATATCTGAAAGTGCTGTACAGAAACCCAGCCTAAAACCCCAAACAGCAAGCAATGCAGGTGTAGAAGCACGGTGGCTAGGAAAAACTCCCTAGAAAAGGCCAAAACCTAGGAAGAAACCTAGAGAGGAACCAGGCTATGAGGGGTGGCCAGTCCTCTTCTGGCTGTGCCGGGTGGAGATTATAACAGCACATGGCCAAGATGTTTAAATGTTCATAAATGACCAGCATGGTCAAATAATAATCATAGTAGTTGTCGAGGGTGCAACAAGTCAGTAACACAAGAGTAAGTGTCAGTTGGCTTTTTCATAGCCGATCTTTGAGAGTATCTCTACCGCTCCTGCTGTCTCTAGAGAGTTGAAAACAGCAGGTCTGGGACAGGTAGCACGTCCGGTGAGCAGGTCTGGGACAGCAGGTCTGGGACAGGTAGCACGTCCTGTGAACAGGTCAGGGTTCCATAGCTGCAGGCAGAACAGTTGGAACTGGAGCAGCAGCACGGCCAGGTGAACTGGGGACAGCAAGGAGTCATCAAGCCAGGTAGTCCTGAGGCATGGTCCTAGGGCTCAGGTCCTCCGAGAGAGAGAATTAGAGAGAGCATATTTAAATTCACACAGGACACCGGAAAAGACAAGAGAAATACTCCAGATGTGACAGACTGACCCTAGCCCCCCGACACAAACTACTGCAGCATAAATACTGGAGGCTGAGACAGGAGGGGTCAGGAGACACTGTGGCCCCATCCGATGAAACCCCCGGACAGGGCCAAACAGGTAGGATATAACCCCACCCACTTTGCCAAAGCACAGCCCCCACACCACTGGAGGGATATCTCCAACCACCAACATACCATCCCGGGACAAGCCCGAGTATAGCCCACAAAGATCTCTGCCACGGCACAGCCCAAGGGGGGGCGCCAACCCAGACAGGAAGACCACGTCAGTGAATCAACCCACTCAAGTGACGCACCCTTCCCAGGGACAGCATGGAAGAACACCAGTAAGCCAGTCACTCAGCCCCTGTAATAGGGGTAGAGGCAGTGAATCCCAGTGGAAAGAGGGGAACCGGCCAGGCAGAGACAGCAAGGGCGGTTCGTTGCTCCAGCCTTTCCGTTCACCTTCACACCCCTGGGCCAGACTACACTTAATCATAGGACCTACTGAAGAGATATGTCTTCAGTAAAGACTTAAAGGTTGAGACTGAGTCTGCGTCTCTCACATGGGTAGGCAGACTATTCCATAAAAATGGAGCTCTATAGGAGAAAGCCCTGCCTCCAGCTGTTTGCTTAGAAATTCTAGGAACAATTAGGAGGCCCGCGTCTTGTGACCGTAGCGTACGTGTAGGTACAGTTGTATGAAAAAGTTTGGGCACCCCTGACAATTTCCATGATTTCCATTTATAAATAATTGGGTGTTTGGATCAGCAATTTCATTTTGATCTATCAAATAACTGATGGACACAGTAATATTTCAGTAGTGAAATGAGGTTTATTGGATTAACAGAAAATGTGCAATATGCATCAAAACAAAATTAGACAGGTGCATAAATTTGGGCACCCCAATAGAAAAATCACATCAATATTTAGTAGAGCCTCCTTTTGCTAAAATAACAGCCTCTAGACGCTTCCTATAGCCTCTAATGAGTGTGTGGATTCTGGATGAAGGTATTTTGAACCATTCCTCCTTACAAAACATCTCCAGTTCAGTTAGGTTTGATGGTTGCCGAGCATGGACAGCCCGCTTCAAATCATCCCACAGATTCTCAATGATATTCAGGTCTGGGGACTGGGATGGCCATTCCAGAACATTGGATTTGTTCCGCTGCATAAATGCCCGGGTAGATTTTGAGCAGTGTTTTGGGTCGTTGTCTTGTTGAAATATCCAGCCCCGGCGTAACTTCAACTTTGTGACTGATTCTTCAACATTATTCCCAAGAATCTGCTGATATTGAGTGGAATCCATGCGACCCTCAACTTTAACAAGATTCCCGGCACTGGCCACACAGCCCCACAGCATGATGGAACCCACACCAGATTTTACTGTGGGTAGCAAGTGTTTTTCTTGGAACGCTGTGTTCTTTTGCCGCCATGCATAACGTCCTTTTATGACCAAATAACTAAATCTTTGTTTCATCAGTCCACAGCACCTTATTCCAAAATTAAACTGGCTTGTCCAAATGTGCATTTGCATACCTCAAGCGACTCTGTGGCGTGTGCAGAAAAGGCTTCTTCCGCATCACTCTCCCATACAGCTTCTCCTTGTGCAAAGTGCGCTGAATTGTTGAATGATGCACAGTGACACCATCTGGCGCAAGATGATGTTGTAGGTCTTTGGAGGTGGTCTGTGGGCTGTTTTTGACCGTTCTCACCATCCTTCGCCTTTGCCTCTCCGATATTTTACTTGGCCTGCCACTTCTGGCCTTAACAAGAACTGTGCCTGTGGTCTTCCATTTCCTCACTATGTTCCTCACAGTGGACACTGACAGCTTACATCTCTGCGATAGCTTTTTGCAGCCTTCCTCTAAACCATAATGTTGAACAAGCTTTGTTTTCAGGTCATTTGAGAGTTGTTTTGAGGCCCCCATGTTGCCACTCTTCAGAGGAGAGTCAAAGAGAACAACAACTTGCAATTGGCCACCTTAAATACCTTTTCTCATGATTGGATGCACTTGTCTATGAAGTTCAAGGCTTAATGAGCTCACCAAACCAATTGTGTGTTCCAATTAATCAGTGCTAAGTAGTTAACAGGTATTCAAATCAACAGAATGACAAGGGTGCCCAAATTTTTGCATAGCCTATTTTTCACATCTGATTTAATTTCATACAACTTAATATTGCTACACTAAAAATCTTTGTCTGGACAATACCCCAGTACTCAGCTTTTATTAGAAAATGAATGGCACGCCACTGTGATCATTTTCTGTGACGACAGAGTAAATTATTATGCAGCCTCAGAAGGGTGCCCAAACTTTTTCATACGACTGTATGTACGGCAGGACCAAATCGGAAAGATAGGTAGGAGCAAGCCCATGTAATGCTTTGTAGGTTAGCAGTAAAACCTTGAAATCAGCAAATACATCATCGCAAATACGCTGCAAAGGCATGTGTTCCTTGTAGTGTTGGAAAAAGTATGCAATTGTCATACTTGAGTAAAAGTGAGTCACAGAGTAAAATACTACTTGAGTAAAAGTCTAAAAGTATTTGGTTTTAAATATACTTAAGTATTAATAAACAAAGGAAAAGTATCAATTATTTGAAATTCCTTATATTAAGCAAACCAGATGGCACCATGTTCTTGTATTTTTACTTACAGGTAGCCAGGGGTACACTCCAAAACTCAGACATCATTTACAAACTAAGCATTGGTGTTCAGTGAGTCCGCCAGATCAGAGGCAGTATAGATGACCAGGAATGTTCTCTTGATAAGTGTATGAGTCAATCACCACCTTCCGTAGACACCTGAAACCCCACCTCTTTAAGGAATACCTGGGATAGGCTATAGTAATCCTTCTAACCCCCCCCCCCCAAAAAAAAAGATATAGATGTACTATTGTATAGTGTATGTTCCACTGGATATCATAAGGTGAATGCACCAATTTGTAAGTCGCTCTGGATTAGAGCGTCTGCTAAATGACGTAAATGTATGAATTGGAACACTTTTCTGTCCTGCTAAGCATTCATGTAAAGAGTACTTTTGCGTGTCAGGAATGTAATGGCATAAAAAGTACATTTTCTTTAGGAATGTAGTGAAGTAAAAGTAAAAGTTGTCAAAAATATGATTAGTAAAGTACAGATAACCCCAAAAACTACTTAAGTACTACTTTAAAGTATTTTTCCTTAAGTACTTTACACCACTGGTTCCTTGTTCTTTCTTGGTAAAAACTAAGAAAAGAATGAAGATGGAAGATGAGAATGAAGAAAATGAAAACACATCTTTGAAGACTGTTAAACAAATGTTAAATGAAGAACTAGGAATCAAATCAATATATTTAATTAGACATACATTATGTCGTGGTGTTGCAGGGAAGACCAACATGCAGCGGGTATATGGATACTCATTCTTTTAATTCACAAAAAGAGTAAGGCATCCACAGAAAAAACAAAACAATAATACTAACAGTGTGGCAGGCTCAACAAGCAGTGCTCACAAACAATCTCCCACAAAAGACAAACACAAACACACCCTACTTTAAGGGACTCTCAATCAAAGGCAAATAGACAACACCTGCCTTCAATTGAGAGTCCCAACCCCAATTAACCAAACATAGACATACAACCAGCTAGATCAACATAGAAATACATAAACAAGGAACAGTGCCCAAAAACCCCGGAATACATAAATCAAATCCCCTACAACAAATACACCACCCTGAACCACATAAACCAAATACCCTCTGCCACGTCCTGACCAAACTACAATGACAATTAACCCTTATACTGGCCAGGACGTGACACAAATGAATATATTTAATTACAGATACAATTAATGAAGGTAGTTAACCCCCTGAACCTGCTGAAAAGGTATATTTTCAGTTCAAGGTAATTAGGTTGTACTCATAGAACAATTAATATTAGTGGGCATGGACAACAGAAAATATTGTGAGAATGGAGAACAATCTGAGATCTATGGGACGATCACTATCAACCTTTCTTGTTTTCAAAAATATTCACAGACATTATACTGCAATAGAAGCTCCATTGTTTTAGACCGGTTCCACTCTTACACAACAGAAGAGGGCACACGCACAGATCAGGAACAATATATACTTGCACTGTCAATAAAGGTCAAATTCAGTACTTTACTGAATTTAAGATGGCTCCTAGTAGAGATGTGTGCAATGTAACCTAAATAAATAGGCCAAATCACTATTAAGTAATGTCAAACCAAATAATTGAGTTGATTTGAGTTAATTTCAGTTTATCTGACCTTGACATTAAAACAAAATTGCAAGCATGCCTCTATCACTTCCATTGGTTTTTAGCTAGCAGAGGCAAAGGTAAGATGAAGTTTGTATTGTCAAAATCATGGATTACAGTTTCTCCTGGCCCATAGACTACTGTCAGGGTGAGGAACCATCTATGTAAAATACTGAACTTCCCCTTCAAATCTTCAGTCTCACAAAATAAAATATTGACACAAGAAAATATTGTGGGAATAGAGATCCGAAATCTGATATCTTTCTAAAGATGAGTCAGAGACTATCGAACTTCCTTGTGTATCACTGATTTACTGGCTTACTGTCAATGTCGGGAGGAATGTTCATTTGGACATCAAACTGAGTAGTCTGGTGGATCAGGTTCACATAGTGAACTTAGCAATTAAACACACCAAACCTTTTTTAAAGTATGGAGATTGTGCCTGGGAGGTTCCCGGGAGGCCATCAGAGAGGCATGTACACGTGACGGACTTAATTGGTATAGAGAATCATGCACTCGTAGAAAAAAAGGTTCCAAAGGGGTTCTTCGGCTGTCCCCATAGGATAACCTTTTTGGTTCCAGGTAAAACACTTTTGGGTTTCATGTAGAACCCTATGTGGAAAGAGTTCTCCATTGAACCCAAAAGGGTTCTACCTGGAACCAAAATGGTTCTACCTGGAACCAAAAGGGTTCTTCAAAGGGTTCTCGTATGGGGATAGCTGATGAACCCTTCTGCATAAAACCTAGAGAATCTCACTGCAAATAGACTGCCGATAGGTACTTATCACAGTGGGATGCCATTCCTTCTCATGCTGGAACAAAAGCAGTGCCTGCTGCGTGCCGACACAGTAGCAACGAACCTGCCGTTTCTACTAGTAGAATCGCAATGTTCGTCTCTGGCAAACAACTTGACTTTGAGCCAATTAGAAAGCACAGACACCCACATGGGGGAGCCAACAGGAGTGAGAAAAAAAGAGGGCACTTTCTCCATATATCCACGGTGAAATGACATGATCTAGTCACACTTTATATGTGACACCTTTCAGGAAACTAGGTGTATGTCGAGCGTCCGCGGGTTGTGTTAATGGTGCCAGAGGAGATGGCTGCCGTTTTACGGGCTCTTAACCAATTGTGCTATTGAGTGTGTTTTTACGTGTTATTTGTAACTTATTTTGTATATAATGTTTCTGCCACCGTCTCTTATGACTGAAAAAAGCTTCTGGATATCAGGACAGTGATTACTCACCTCGTACTGGACAAAGATTTTTTTTAACGAGTCAAATGCAAAGGATTTACTTCAGACACCCGAGAAGGCCCACATCCCCATCATTTGCATGAGAAAGAGATGGAGATATCGGGGACGTAGGTCGGGGTGCCTTGTAAGGATCTGATAGTGAGCGGGTAATCTACCTCTACCAGTCCTATTAGCCAACGTACAATCATTGGATAACAAAATAGACGAGCTGTGATCACAAATATCCTACCAACGAGGCATTAAAAACTGTAATATCTTATGTTTCACCGTGTCGTGGCTGAACGACGACATGGTTAATATTAGATTTTCTGCACCAGCTGTTGTTTAGAAATATACACAGACCGCCACCCCTTGTTTTATCGGAGGCAGCGGTTCTATCTTGTCGATGTAGCGTAAATCCTGCCAGCTGTACTTTAAGGAAGTCTCCAGGTTTTGCTCACCTGAGGTAGAGTTACTCATGATAAGTTGTAGACCAGACTATTTACCAAGAGAGTTTTCATCTATATTTTTCATGGCTGTCTATTAACCACCACAAACTGATGCTGGCACTAAGTCCGCACTCAATGAGCTGTATAAAGCCATAAACCAACAGGAAAATGCTCATCCAGAGGCGGCGCTCATAGTGGCCGGGGACTTAAATCCTTTTAACCTAATTTCTACCAGCATGTTAAATATGCAACCAGAGAGAAAAAAAAAACTCTAGACCACCTTTACTCCACACACAGAGATGCGTACAAAGCTCTCCCTCACCCTCCATTTAGCAAATCTGACCATCATTCTTTCCTCCCGATTCCTGCATACAAGCAGAAATTAAAGCAGGAAGCACCAGTGACTCGGTCAATAAATAAGTGGTCAGATGATGCAGATGCTAAGCTACAGGACTGTTTTGCTAGCACAGACTGGAATATGTTCTGGGATTCTTCCCGATGGCATTGAGGACTACACCACATCAGTCAAGGTATTGGAGTGGCCATCACAAAGCCCTGAAAGTCCTGAAATTTGAAAGCCCTAAAATTTGTGGGCAGAACTGAAAAAGCGTGTGCGAGCAAGGAGGCCTACAATCTTGACTCAGTTACACCAGCTCTGTCAGGCGGAATGGGCCAAAATTCACCACACTTATTGTGGGAAGGTTGTGGAAGGCTACCCGAAGCGTTTGACCCAAGCTAAACAATTTAAAGGCAATGCTACCAAATACTAATTGAGTTTATGTAAACTTCTGACCCACTGGGAATGTGATGAAAGAAATAAAAACTGAAATAAATCATTCTCTCTACTATTATTCTGACATTTCACATTCTTAAAATAAAGTGGTGATCCTAACTGACCTAAGACAGAGAATTTTTACTTGGATTAAATGTCAGGGATTGTGAAAAACTGAGTTTAAATGTATTTGGCTAAGGTGTATGTAAACTTCCGACTTCAACTGTACAGTGTATATTGCAAAAGGCTGTTACGATGAAAATTATTATATTTAACAAATTAACATGCTCAATTTCAGAATGAAAAAAATACATTGAGCTACTTTGAATGATTTTGAAACATGCCCTTATTTTATATCAAAATTGTTTTGGCCCTCCATTTAATTTGTTACATACTGGAATGGGGACCCCTGGTGGAGAAGTTAATTTAAAGAGCCCACTCTATAGATTTATTTAGAATAATACTTGGTGTAGGGGCATATTTGAGGACAAAATGGTAGTCTACATAGGGGATTAGGCACAGGACCAGAACCATTGCATTTGAACTCTGGGGCTATCATTCTGGAGCATAATAACGTCATAAGTCTTAAGCATCATAATGCCCAATGTTGGGGAGTAGTGAACTACATGTTGGCTGGAGGAGGGGGAGATAGAGAGAGTTAAGGAGAATAAGGAGAGTTTGGATGGAGAGATGAAGGAGGACATTGTGAAGGATCTCTATGCACTGCTGGAGAAGATTGAGAAGGAGGGAGAGAAGATAGAAATAAAGGAGGGGGTGTTGGAGAAGGGAGTGGAGTTCGCAAAGGATGAAATGAAGAAGAGGAAGGAGGAGGTGAAGAGGAAGGAGAAGGAGGTGGCAAGGCAGAGAGATGAGGTGGTGAAAGACAAGCAGAGGGTGAGGAAGAAGGTCAATGAAGTGGAGAAGAAGAGGGAGGAGGTAGATATGAAAGACAAGGGGCTGGATAGACAGAAAGAGAAACAGGAGAAGAGAAAGAAGCTGGACATTTTGGATATGGAGGAAATGGAAAATAAAGAGAAGGAGAGGGAGAGAGAGAGAGAGGGCGTGCATGGAAGACAGGGTCAAGAAGGAAATGGAGTTGGTGAGAGAGAAGGTGGAGGGAGAAAATGAGAGAGTGAGAGAGATTGTGGAAGGAGAGGGGAGACTGAATGAGGAGAAAAAGAAAGACAAGGAACCATACATGGATGCCGTGCTGGAGCTGAAAAAAAGAAAGAAAAGACTGGAGAACGTAAAACAGAACCTGGAGAGGGGGAGGGGGGGCGTGATTGTGTGAAGAGGGCCTGAGATGTTCAAAGACAGAGCAGAAAGAGAGAGCAGATGAAGATTAGCGATTAGTGAGAAGCGAGCAGCAGGATGAGAGGGAATTGATCTGCAGACTAATCAAGAAAACTAAACCGACTGGACAGGTACAGACAATTCACATAACAGATAGTTCACTCAAATGACCTATATACAGTGCCTTGCGAAAGTATTCGGCCCCCTTGAACTTTTCGACCTTTTGCCACATTTCAGGCTTCAAACATAAAGATATAAAACTGTATTTTTTTGTGAAGAATCAACAAGTGGGACACGATCATGAAGTGGAACGAAATTTATTGGATATTTCAAACTTTTTTAACAAATAAAAAAACTGAAATATTGGGCGTGCAAAATAAGTTAAGTTAATACTTTGTAGTGCCACCTTTTGCTGCGATTACAGCTGTAAGTCGCTTGGGGTATGTCTCTATCAGTTTTGCACATCGAGAGACTGACATTTTTGCCCATTCCTCCTTGCAAAACAGCTCGAGCTCAGTGAGGTTGGATGGAGAGCGTTTGTGAACAGCAGTTTTCAGTTCTTTCCACAGATTCTCGATTGGATTCAGGTCTGGACTTTGACTTGGCCATTCTAACACCTGGATATGTTTATTTGTGAACCATTCCATTGTAGATTTTGCTTTATGTTTTGGATCATTGTCTTGTTGGAAGACAAATCTCCGTCCCAGTCTCAGGTCTTTTGCAGACTCCATCAGGTTTTCTTCCAGAATGGTCCTGTATTTGGCTCCATCCATCTTCCCATCAATTTTAACCATCTTCCCTGCCCCTGCTGAAGACAAGCAGGCCCAAACCATGATGCTGCCACCACCATGTTTGACAGTGGGGATGGTGTTCAGGGTGATGAGCTGTGTTGCTTTTATGCCAAACATAACGTTTTGCATTGTTGCCAAAAAGTTCAATTTTGGTTTCATCTGACCAGAGCACCTTCTTCCACGTTTGTGTCTCCCAGGTGGCTAGTGGCAAACTTTAAACGACACTTTTTATGGATATCTTTATGAAATGGCTTTCTTCTTGCCACTCTTCCATAAAGGCCAGATTTGTGCAATATACGACTGATTGTTGTCCTATGGACAGAGTCTCCCACCTCAGCTGTAGATCTCTGCAGTTCATCCAGAGTGATCATGGGCCTCTTGGCTGCATCTCTGATCAGTCTTCTCCTTGTATGAGCTGAAAGTTTAGAGGGACGGCCGGGTCTTCGTAGATTTGCAGTGGTCTGATACTCCTTCCATTTCAATATTATCGCTTGCACAGTGCTCCTTGGGATGTTTAAAACTTGGGAAATCTTTTTGTATCCAAATCCGGCTTTAAACTTCTCCACAACAGTATCTCGGACCTGCCTGGTGTGTTCCTTGTTCTTCATGATGCTCTCTGCGCTTTAAACGGACCTCTGAGACTATCACAGAGCAGGTGCATTTATACGGAGACTTGATTACACACAGGTGGATTCTATTTATCATCATTAGTCATTTAGGTCAACATTGGATCATTCACTGAACTTCTGGAGAGAGTTTGCTGCACTGAAAGTAAAGAGGCTGAATAATTTTGCACGGCCAATTTTTCAGTTTTTTATTTGTTAAAAAAGTTTGAAATATCCAATACATTTCGTTCCACTTCATGATTGTGTCCCACTTGTTGTTGATTCTATACAAAAAATTACAGTTTTATATCTTTATGTTTGAAGCCTGAAATGTGGCAAAAGGTCGAAAAGTTCAAGGGGGCCGAATACTTTCGCAAGGCACTGTATATGTACTGTTTCCTTAACTTAATAGTATTTTATGAGAGACTTAGATCCATATAACCTATACTGCACATAGCCAGAGCCATATGAACAGAATAATACTACTATACAGCAGTGGAGGCGCCTCAGAAGAGGAAGGGGAGGACCATCCTCCTCAGTGAATTTCATAAAAATAAAAATAGTGAAACATTTAAAAAGTTATTCTTTTTAGATAAAACTACAATAAATATATTCACATTTCACCAAATAATTGATTAAAACACACTGTTTTGCAATGAAGATCTACAGTAGCCTCAGCAGCACTCTGTAGGGTAGCACCATGGTGTAGCTGGAGGACAGCTAGTTTCCATCCTCCTCTTGGTGCATTGACTTCAATACAAAAGCGAGGAAGCTCGTGGTTGTCACCCCCTTCCATAGACTTACAAAGTAGTTACATGTATGAAAACTTATGCTGCAAATACAAATGTCCAAAATAACACTTTTTTACTGCAGTAATTTTGCAGTGTAACTGCAGTTACAGTGCAGTATAAATGCAGTTCACCTGCAGTACACTGAAGTTATTCTGCAATCTCTGCGCCCAAAATGTCATAGTCAACTGCAGATACTGCACTTTTACTGCAGCTTCAAAACTTTTTGTAAGGGCATGATTGTAGTGGTTTACTAACACGTTCGTTCTAGAAGCTATGTTGACTTGACGTTAGCTTATATGGTGACAACGATGTAGGCTGTGTGTAACAGTTAGCGGTCACGATATGAAGGTTTGGCCTGGAAAGGTTTTTTCGGGCTAGTCACAGACAGCTGATGTGTTTTGCACTGAAGTACACAAACAAAGGGAAAAGGTAAGAGGAGAGAGCCTAGATGCGAAAAGGAATTACCGACAAATCAACGGGGCTCATGCTGTTTCTATGTGGCTGTTATGAAAGCGTTTTAATATGCCACAATTGATGTTGGCAAAATACCTACCTGCACTTTCAAACTGCAAAAGCTGCAGGACAGAGGGGTGGGTGTGTCTGTGTCCTCAACTTGCAGCGGGTAGCCAAGTTGCACATTCGTTTAATGTGTTTTCCCTACCTTTTCCCCATTTGTTTGATATTATGCAGCTTGATCGCAAACGTCCTCGCCATGTGATTTATCATAATAGCAGGCAGCAGCGACCTAAATGATCAGACCGAAAACATGCGAAGAAATGTGGTCGGGTGAATTATGAAGCGAGTAGACGGAGAAATACAGATTCACTCTATCCAATCAGAGCAGCAGGATCAACATACAGCCCGCCCTTCTCTTTACAGACAGGAAACTAGCCAATTGAGTTATTTAGAACGAAAATCAACGACTCAAAGACAGGAGTACAGCATGGTTTAGAAACTCTGTGACTGACTAGCATGACAAAGTGGTTCCTGGCACACGAAAATACTTTTTTTCCCCCGATCAACAAAATACTCGGATCATCATTGTATCCAGAAAATTTCCCATATCCGTTACGATACTCGTTTTGTCCGACTACTCGCCACACCCCTATATGAAAGTGAACTGTGTTTGCGTGTGATCAGGGGTGTATTCATTCCGCCAATTCTGTTGAAACACATTTCTTAGAATTTAGCAAATAGAATGTGGATAAACATATTTCATTTAATTAGGCAGGTCAGTTAAGAACAAATTCTTAATTACAATGGCGGATTACCCCGTGCCAAACCCTAACCTGGAAGACGTTGGGCCAATTGTGCACTGCCCTATGGGACTCCCAATCACTGACAGCTGTGATACAGTCTGGAATCGAACCAGGGTCTGTAGTGACACTTCTAGCACAGAGATGCAGTGCCTTAGATCGCTGAGCCACCTAGGAGCCCCAAAACATACCTGAATTTGTCCAATAGAAACTCTCGTTTGCAACTGTTGGACAAATGATTACACCCTAGATCAGCTAGATGTAGGCAATATTGTGAAACGCGGAATTCACTGTGTCAGTGTCTGTCACCTTGATTATTCAAATTTCTCTCCACCTTTGCACCTACGTTATAAACTTCCATTCATAGGCTAGGTTGTAGCAACCTCATGGTGGGTATAGGGAAAAGTCGAGGATCATGTAGTAGACTAAACCTATCAATGTTACATTGAGCTGGGTGAATGGATTATGAATGACATTCATCCAACATGCTGTAATAGTAATAAGGCCATGCTCCTAATAAAAATATTGTCCTCCCTCATCTTAAATGGAATTGACCGCCACTGCACAGATACCTCTATGGCCATAGCCACTATTTACTAACATTAGCTTGTATACATAACCAGAGCCACTATTCAGGTTACATTAAATGGAGCACATGTAGCATGATCTTGTTTGGATGGATTAACTACCTTAATTAAAGTGATGCTATTCTATAGAAGGGTTCACAATATAGTGTGATTGTGATTTTTCTTTACATCAACTGAACTTTTTATTTGCGCTGTCCCTTTAAGACCGGCACCTGTTCCACTGACGCTGATGCTGCTGATTCTAGGTTACTTTGGGTGAGGCTTGAGATTATCCGTTCAAAATCCTTCTCAAGTGTATACTTAAGCAATAAGACCCGGGGGGTGTGGTATTTGGCCAATATACCACGACTAAAGGTTGTTCTTTCGCACGACACAACGCGGAGTGCCTGGATACAGCCCTTAGCCGTGGTATATTGGCCATATACCTCAAACCCCCGAGGTGCCTTATTGCTATTATAAACTGGTTACCAACGTAATTACAGCAGTAAAAATAAATGTTTTGTCATACCCGTGGTATATGGTCTGATATACCACAGCTGTCAGCCAATCAGCATTTGGGGCTCGAACCACCCAGTTTATAAAATAGACCAACACACTATCTAATATTCAATTATTATCCAATCTACTATATTGTCATATGTGTATGAATAGCATAAGTTAATATGGAGATATTGTAAAAGGCTGTTAGGTTTGACATTATTCATATATTTAATTTTAAGCAACAGGTTAAATTTCCTAATTTAAAATATATTATTGAGCGTATCTCAATTGGTTTGTAAGCATTGCTCTTATATACTGTACTTTCCCTTAATTTTTGTGGCCCTCAATCTAAATAATTACTTAATGGTGACCCCTGGTGGGTGAACAGTGAAACTAAAGCTCCTCTACAGCAGGGCTGCCCAACCCTCTTCCTGGGGATCTACTGTCCTGTAGGTTTCCTGTCCAACCCTAATTTAGCGTATCTGACTCATCTAGTTAAGATCTTGTTGAGCAGCTAATTAGTAGAATCAGGTGTGTTAAATTAGGGTTGGACTGACGGTAGATCTCCAGGAAGAGGGTTGGACAGCCCTGCTCTCCAGGCATCTCACAATTGAGTATTTGTCATTACAATGTGTGACAATGAGTTGGCATGATAGCACTTGTAAACAGATTGGCACTCATGCCAGTTCAAAACATATGTTACACATACATTACACAATAGCTTGAGAAAAAGTGAAGAGGAAATACATTTCTTTCCTTGTCAGAAACTCCCCAGATAAGGAGTGGCTATTGGTTCAACATAAAAAGTAGTGTATGAAATGAGTACTGGACACTTCCAACTGAACCTGAATACATGATGAGTATGATCATGGCATCTTTTCTCTCCGCAGCTCTGCTGTTGCTGGTTCCTGGGATCCTGACTGAAAGTAATGTGGAATATATTTACTTACTTTACCTCTTTGTAATGTCATCTCTATCACCTATACACTACAGTATAGTTGACATTGTAAATTACAATTACAACAGAGTCTTCCATTGAGTTGGTGGTGGTCAACAGCATCTCAAACACACCCAATAAGACCTACAGTACTGATGTCGCATTCAGAGGGGTCCTTATCGGTGCCATGAGAAGACTGCAGGAGACCAGTGCAGGATTCAAGTTAGTAGATTATTAAGTTAAATTGGCTTATTGTTAGATGCTGTTTCGTTAGATTCTTGACAGTTGGTGTGTCAGTGAATTTATTTTATGTAGTCAGGTGTCATTGGTGAGCATTGTTGTTTTTGCAGTTTCACCTACACAGAGGACTTCAACTATGGCCCCTTCCTGGTGAGTGTGAATGGTGTGGCTGGGAACAATACTGAAAACACTTACTGGGAGCTCCTGGTTCAGACTGGGGGGAATGGGACTACAATCAGTCCTGATGTGGGTGAGTAGTGATGGAAAGCCTCCTCTCTCTCTCTCATTTTTTTGTGGTTTATTTGCTTAGGGACAAGTCACCCGATGTAAATTAGGGAAAAAGCATGCATGTTATTTACAATGACATTCATAAAATATAACAACACCTCTGTCACACAAATGTTGCACATACTGTACAATATAACTACTCACACACTGACCTATTTGGACATTATTTCTGCAGGTATTGGCTGTTACATCCCAGAACCAAATGACCGCATTATCCTGAGATTTACTGTGTTCACCTCGGGCTCGCACTCCGGGAGTGGCAACAGTTCCAATCCTGGGAACCTGACAGCAGGAAGTAATGGAGCATTTTTTTACTTCTAGAACATGTTTACCTCTTTGCAATGTCATCACCATGGTATTGACATTGTAGGCAACAATGTTTTTCAACAGAGACTGCCAGACTAGATTCCATTGAGCTGGTGGTAGTTAACAGCATCTCAAACACACCCAATAAGACCTACAGTACTGATGTCGCATTCAGAGGGGTCCTTATCGGTGCCATGAGGAGACTGCAGACCAATTCAGGATTCAAGTTAGTAGATTATTAGCTTCCATTGTGTCATTGTCAGATGCTGTAGATTGTTAGATGTGCGTTCAAATCATTACAGTTTGAGCAATTGTGTGGAACCTTTCAGTGACCATGACCAGTGCTATGTAGTGCAAGGTGTCATTCATTGCATGGCATGGAGTGATACTGCATTTTACACCTTGTTCACTGTCAAACATAATTGTGGTATTCTGGCATTTCACAATGGCTCAAATTAAAATAAATTCATTATTCTGTTGTTTTTGCAGTTTCACCTACACAGAGGACCCCAACTATGGCCCCTTCCTGGTGAGTGTGAATGGTGTGGCTGGGAACATTACTAAAAAAACTTACTGGGAGCTCCTGGTTCAGACTGGGGGGAATGGGACTACAATCAGACCTGATGTGGGTGAGTTGTGATGGAATGTCTTTTGGTCGGTCAATACGATCTGTCAGACCGTCTCTGTCTTCATCTTTCTCTCTCTGCAAAGCTAGAGAAATACAGTAAGGAAAAAACGCATGCAGGAGTTATTTTCAATAATTTACATTCATAAAATATAACAACTGTCACCAATGTTGCACATACTGTATAATTACTCACACATTGTCCTATTTGGATATTATTTCTGCAGGTATTGGCTGTTACATCCCGAAACAAAATGACCACATCATCCTGAATTTTACAATGTTCACCACAAACTCCGCGAGTGGCAGTGGTACGAATCCTGGTGTGTTGTTGTTTTTGGTGTTTGTTTTTGTTTTCTAATCTAAGCTTAACCCTTGCCTCAGTGACTACAATACATAACCCTAAAACACTAACTAACCCCATACCTTAGTCACTACCATACCACACCTTAAGTCACTAATTAACCCCATACCTAACCCTAAGTAATTTACTAACTCATTAGCAGGGAAGTTCACTTGCTTAATACATCTAAATCAGCAGATAACTATGTGGGTTGTTGTTTTCTGTGTTAGTGATTTTCAACCAGTGTAAAGGTTATTCTGTGATCATGTTGGAACAGACAGTAGATCCTGATCAATACTGTTTTGGGATTTGAAAATGTGCCACAGTTTGTTTTACAATTTGTCATTCAATTAATAAAACATGTTAATGAAATAATTCTCTCATTGTTTGAATTACCTTTAATTTCATGAAGCTTTACCCTGACATCATAGCAAATACGCTGCAAAGGCATGTGTTCCTTGTAGTGTTGGAAAAAGTATGCAATTGTCAAACTTGAGTAAAAGTAAGGACACCTTAAAAGAAAATGACTCAAGTAAAAGTGAGTTACAGAGTAAAATACTACTTGAGTAAAAGTCTAAAAGTATTTGGTTTTAAATATACTTAAGTATTAAAAGTGAAAGTAAAAGTAGAAATTATTTGAAATTATTAAGCAAACCAGATGGCACCATGTTCTTGTATTTTTACTTACAGATAACCAGGGGTACACTCCAAAACTCAGACATCATTTACAAACTAAGCATTTGTGTTTAGTGAGTCTGCCAGATCAGAGGCAGTGTAGATGACCAGGGATGTTCTCTTGATAAGTGTATGAATTGGAACATTTTCCTGTCCTGCTAAGCATTCAAAATGTAAAGAGTACTTTTGGGGTCAGGAATGTATGGCATAACAAGTACATTATTTTCTTTAGGAATGTAGTGAAGTAAAAGTTGTCAAATATGATTAGTACAGTAAAGTACAGATAACCCCAAAAACTACTTAAGTACTACTTTAAAGTATTTTTCCTTAAGTACTTTACATCACTGGTTCCTTGTTCTTTCTTGGTAAAGATTAAGAAGAATGAAGATCGAAGATGAGAATGAAGAAAATGAAAACACATCTTTGAAGACTGTTAATAAACAAATGTTAAATGAAGAACTAGGAATCAAATAAATATATTTAATTAGACATACAATTAATGAAGGTAGTTAACCCCCTGAACCTGCCGAAAAGGTATATTTTCAGTTCAAGGTAATTAGGTTGTATTCATAGAACAATTAATATTAGTGTGCACGGACACCAGAAAATATTGTGAGAATGGAGAACATTAATCTGAGATCTATGGGACAATCACTATCAACCTTTCTTGTTTTCAAAAATATTCACAGACATTATTCTGCAATAGAAGCTCCATTGTTTTAGACCGGTTCCACTCTTACACAACAGAAGAGGGCACACGCACAGATCAGTAACAATATATACTTGCACTGTCAATAAAGGTGAAATTCAGCTAAATGTAAAATGGCTCCTAGTAGAAATGTGTGCAATGAAAACTAAATAAATAGGCCAAATCACTATTAAGTAATGTCAAACCAAATAATTGAGTTGATTTGAGTTAATTTCAGTTTATCTGATCATGACATGAAAAATGTTTTTGCAAGCATGCCTCTAACACTTCCATAGGTTTTTAGCTAGCAGAGGCTGAAGTTTGTATTGTCAAAACCATGGATTACAGTTTCTCCTGGCCCATAGACTACTGTCAGGGTGAGGAACTGTAGCGGCTGTTGAATGGAGTAGACCAAGGCGCAGCATGGTTAGTGCTCATCATAACATTTTAATGGAACACTTTAAACAAAACAAGAAACGACAGCCAAAACAGTTCTGTCAGGTAACAACACTAAACAGAAATTAACCTCCCACAAAACCCAAAGGAAAACAGGCTACCTAAGTATGGCTCCCAATCAGCGACAACGATGTACAGCTGTCCCTGATTGAGAGCCATACCAGGCCAAAACAAAGAAATACAAAAACATAGAAAAAGGGACATAGAATGCCCACCCTAGTCACACCCTGGCCTAACCAAAATAGAGAACAAAAAACCTCTCTATGGCCAGGGCGTGACAGGAACCATCTATGTAAAATACTGAACTTCCCCTTCAAATCTTCAGTCTCACAAACTAAAATAGTGACACAAGAAAATATTGTGGGAATAGAGATCCGAAATCTGATATCTTTCTAAAGATGAGTCAGAGACTATCGAACTTCCTTGTGTATCACGGATTTACCGGCTTACTGTCAATGTTGGGAGGAATGTTCATTTGGACGTCAAACTGAGTAGTTGGGTGGATCAAGTTCACACAGTGAACTTGGAAATTAAACACACCAAACCTTTTTTAAAGTATGGAGATTGTGCCTGGGAGGTGCCCGGGAGGCCATCAGAGAGGCATGTACACGTGACGGACTTAATTGGTATAGAGAATCATGCACTCGTAGAAAAAAAGGTTCCAAAGGGGTTCTTCGGCTGTCCCCATAGGATAACCTTTTTGGTTCCAGGTAAAACACTTTTGGGTTTCATGTAGAACCCTATGTGGAAAGAGTTCTGCATTGAACCCAAAAGGGTGCTACCTGGAACCAAAATGGTTCTACCTGGAACCAAAAGGGTTCTTCAAAGAGTTCTCGTATGGGGATAGCTGACGAACCCTTCTGCATAAAACCCAGAGAATCTCACTGCAAATAGACTGCCGATAGGTACTTATCACAGTGGGATGCCATTCCTTCTCATGCTGGAACAAAAGCAGTGCCTGCTGCGTGCCGACACAGTAGCAAAGAACCTGCCGTTTCTACTAGTAGAATCGCAATGTTCGTCACTGGCAAACAACTTGACTTTGAGCCAATTAGAAAGCACAGACACCCACATGGGGGAGCCAACAGGAGTGAGAAAAAAAAGAGACAATTTTCTCCGTACATCCATGGTTAAATGTTATGATCTAGTCACACTTTATATGTGACACCTTTCAGGAAACTAGGTGTATGTCGAGCGTCCACGGGTTGTGTTAATGGCGCCGGAGGAGATGGCTGCCGTTTTACGGGCTCTTAACCAATTGTGCTATTGAGTGTGTTTTTACGTGTTATTTGTAACTTATTTTGTACGTAATGTTTCTGCCACTGTCTCTTATGACCAAAAAGAGCTTCTGGATATCTCACCTCGTACTAGACAAAGTTTTTGTCTTTAACAAGTCGGACGCAAAGGATTTACTTCAGACACCCGACAAGGCCCACATCCCTATCATTCGCATGAGAAAGAGATGGAGATATCGGGGACGTAGGTCGGGGTGCCTTGTAAGGATCTGATAGTGAGTGGGTAATCTGCCTCTACCAGTCCTATTAGCCAATGTACAATCATTGGATAATAAAATTGATGAGCTACGAACACAAATATCCTACAAACGGGTCATTAAAAACTGTAATATCTTATGTTTCCCATAGTCGTGGCTGAACGACGACATGGTTAAAGTTCAGCTGACAAGATTTACGCTACATCGACAAGTTAGAACCGCTGCCTCCGGTCAGAAAAGGGGTGGCGGTCTGTGCATATTTGTAAACAACAGCTGGTGCAGAAAATATAATATTAAGGAAGTCTCCAGGTTTTGCTCACCTGAGGTGGAGTTACTCATGATAAGTTGTAGACCTGACTATTTACCAAGGGTTTTCATCTATATTTTTAATAGCTGTCTATTAACCACCATAAACCGATGCTGGCACTAAGTCTGCACTCAATGAGCTGTATAAAGCCATAAACAAACAGGAAAATGCTCATCCAGAGGCGGCGCTCCTAGTGGCTGGGGACTTAAATCCTTTTAACCTCATTTCTACCAGCATGTTAAATGTGCAACCAGAGAGAAAAAAACTAGACCACCTTTACTCCACACAGAGAGACGCGTACAAAGCTCTCCCTCACCCTCCATTTTGCAAATCTGACCATAATTCTTTCCTCCTGATTCCTGCATACAAGCAAAAACTAACGCAGGAAGCACCAGTGACTCGGTCAATAAAGAAGTGGTCAGATGACGCAGATGCTAAGTTACAGGACTGTTTTGCTAGCACAGACTGGAATATGTTCCGGGATTCTTCCTGATGGCATTGAGGACTACACCACATCAGTTACTGGCTTCATCAACAAGTGCATCGATGACGTCGTTCCCACAGTGACTGTATGTACATACCCCAATCAAAAGCCATGGATTACCGGCAACATCCTCACTGAGCTAAAGGGTAGAGCTACTGCTTTCAAGTAGCGGGACTCTAGCGCGGACGCTTCTAAGAAATCACGCTATGCCCTCAGACAAACCATCAAACAGGCAAAGCGTCAATACAGGACTAAGATTGAATCGTACTACACCGGCTCCAACGCTCGTTGGATGTGGTAGGACTGGCAAACTATCACAGACTACAAAGAGAAGCACATCCGCGAGCTGCCCAGTGACATGAGCCTACCAGATGAGCTAAATTATTTCTCTGCTCACTTCGAGGCAAGCAACACTGAAGCATGCATGAAAGCATCAGCTGTTCCGGATGACTGTGTGATCACTTTCTACGTAGCCGATGTGAGAAAAGACCATGAAACAGGTCAACATTCACAAGGCCGCAGGGCCAGACGGATTACCAGGACATGTACTCCGAGCATGTGCTGACGAACCTGCAAGTGTCTTCACTGACATTTTCAACCTGTCCCTGACTGAGTCTGTAATACCAACATGTTTCAAGCAGACCACCATAGTCCATGTGCCCAAGAACAGTAAGGTAACCTGCCTAAATGACTACCGACCCATAGCACTCACGTCTGTAGCCATGAAGTGCTTTGAAAGGCTGTTCATGGCTCACATCAACACCATTATCCCAGAAAACCTAGACTCACTCCAATTTTCATACTGCCCCAACAGATCCACAGATGATGCAGTCTCCATTGCACTCCACACTGCCCTTTCCCACCTGGACAAAAGGAACACCTATGTGAGAATGTTATTCATTGACTACAGCTCAGCGTTCAACACCATAGTGCCCTGAAAACTCATCACTAAGCTAAGGACCCTGGGACTGAACTCTGCAACTGGATCCTGGACTTCCTGACGGGCCACCCCCAGATAGTAAAGGTAGGATACAACACATCTGCCACTCTGAACCTCAACACGGGGCGTGCTCAGTCCCCTCCTGTACTCCCTGTTCACCCATGACTGCATTGCCAGGCACGACTCCAACACCATCATTTGCCGAGGTCACAACAGTGATATGTCTAATCACCGACAACGATGAGACAGCATATAGGGAGGAGGCCATGTGGTGTCAGGATAACAACCTCTCCCTCAATGTGGTGAAGACAAAGGAGATGATTGTGGACACCCCATTCTCATCGACAGGGCTGTAGTGGAGCAGGTGGAGAGCTTCAAGTTCCCTGGTGTCCACATCACCAACAAACTATCATGGTCCAAACACAGCAAGACAGTCGTGAAGAGGGCACGACAAAGCCTATTCCCCCTCAGGAGACTGAAAAGATTTGGCATGGGTACTCAGATTCTCAAAAAGTTCTACAGCTGCACCATCGAGAGCATCCTGACTGGTTGGATCACTGACTGGTATGGCAACTGCTCGGCCTCCGACAGCAAGGCACCTCAGTGGGTAGGGCGTACAGGCCAGTACATCACTGGGGCCAAGCTTCCTGCCATCCACGACCTCTATACCAGGCGGTGTCAGTGAAAGGCCCTAAATATTGTCAAAGACTCCAGCCACCCTAGTCATAGACTGTTCTCTCTGCTCATGCATGGCAAGCGGTACCAGAGTGCCAAGTCTAGGTCCAAAAGGCTTCTTAACAGCTTCTACCCCCAAGCCAAAAGACTCCTGAACAGCTAGTCAAATGGCTACGCAGACCATTTGCATTTCCCCCCCCCCTTTTACGATGCTGCTACTTTCTGGTTATTATCTATATATAGTGACTTTAACTCTACCTACATGTACATATTACCTCAATTACCTCAACTAACCTGTGGCACCTGTTAAATTACGAGCCTAGTGTCACATCTGCTCCTGCTACGCCCTCTGGTGTTCATCCTGTGTCTTCTTGACCTGCAGTTACTCCCCCTGTACACTCTCTCTCTCCCTCTCCTTCTCTGTGTGATTTTGTGGTTGGAGACAGGTGTGCTGAGTCAGAGCAGATCCCTACCAGCTGCAACTTGTTCCTTAATCAAGACCTCTACAAAAACTCAGTCCTGCCACTTCCACTCTGCCAGATAGGAATCTTTGCTCAGTCAGTTCATGATTCTAGCCATTTATGATTATTCAAGATCCTGTTACTCTACTGTGCCTGTTTCCCTGCCTGACACCGTTTATTTTCTCATTGCAGTTTACCGCTCTGTCTCTGGCTCCTGTCTCCCGTTCCACATCTCACCACCCAACTACCTTGCTCTGGATTTTACTCACCACCACTACCTTGGATTCCACTCAGAACCTGTTTACCCTGTTCTACTCAGCCAACTCCAACCTCAGTCTCCACATCTGTTTTTTCTGCAACTCATCCAAGCTACCCTGCACTCCATATCTCTCTGTGTAACAATAAATATTTGGTTCATTCATCCTGTTTCCTCATCTGAGTCTGCTCTTGGGTTCCCCTGTGTCGCTCCTCTTAACACCTAGTTGGTTTAGTCATGGAAAAAGCCAGAAACCTTCCCGCTAGCCATGATTGACTGAGATAATGAGTGGGATGGACATGCCAAGAGATGAGTTCGGATTGATCTGCCATGTAGCATGCTTCTGTCTATAACATGAGCTGGTCAGTATGTGTTGGTAATCCTTTCTAACGTGGTTCAGTCAGAATGCGCATTAGTTTCATGTGTTTCCCATACCCTTGCCCCACTTGTTAGATACTATGCACATTGATAGCAAACATCCTCGCCATGTGATTTATCATAGTAACAGACAGCAGCAACCTAAATGATCAGACCGAAAACATGAGAGGAAATGTGATCGGGTGAAATTATGAAGCGAGTGGATGGAAAAATACAGCTTCACTCTATCCAATCAGAGCAGCAGGATCAAAGTACACCCCACCCTTCTCTTTACAGACAGGAAAACTAGCCAGTTTACTTATTTAGTGTCACGAGCGGAATGAACAGTTTAAGGAGTGAGTCAAGCGCAGGAGACTGAGGTCCGTTGGAACAATCTTAATTTAATAAATCCACGGGCAAGATTCACATACGGCTGGGAGCATAACAGTCAGAAAAAATGACTAAAAGAAGCTCCGCTCAAAAGGCAGACGGGGCGCAGCCCGGCAACCCTAATGCCTATATAATTTAAGAAAAACAACACACGTAACAACGAACAATCCCGCATAAATCCTAGCTAAACACAGACAGACTAAATACACCCCCACTAATGACAAACACAAAACAGGTGCAATCAAAAAACAGACATAACTAATAGACACTGAAACACAGATCGGTGGCAGCTAGTAGGCCGGCGACGACGACCGCCGAGCGCCGCTCGACCGAGGAGAGGCGCCACCTTCTGTGGATGTTGTGACAGTACCCCTCCCCTGACGCGCGGGTCCCGCAGCGCGCCGACGCCGGCCTCGGGGACGACCCGGAGGGCTAGGCGCTGGGCGATCCGGGCGGAGGTTGTGGAAATTCCGCAACATGGCTGGATCCAGAATGTCCCTCGCCAGGACCCAGCACCTCTCCTCCGGACCGTACCCCTCCCAGTCCACGAGGTACTGAAGGCCCCCCACCCGACGTCGGGAGTCCAAGATGGCCCGTACTGTGTACGACG
Organism: Salmo salar; assembly: GCF_965601325.2. Lineage (NCBI taxonomy): Eukaryota > Metazoa > Chordata > Actinopteri > Salmoniformes > Salmonidae > Salmo > Salmo salar. The sequence goes on from NC_138299.1 coordinate 118,984,383, forward strand.
GGGCCCCTCCGATGTCCAGGGGGGGCGGGGGGGCCTCCCGCACCTCAGCGTCCTGCAGCGGACCAGCTACCACCGGCCTGAGGAGAGACACATGAAACGAGGGGTTAATACGGTAATATGTAGGAAGTTGTAACCTATAACACACCTTGTTTATTCTCCTCAGGACTTTGAATGGCCCCACAAATCGCGGACCCAGCTTCCGGCAGGGCAGGCGGAGGGGCAGGTTCCCGGGTCGAGAGCCAGACTCTATCCCCCGGGTTAAACACGGGGGCTTCACTGCGGTGGCGGTCAGCGCTCTCTTTGTGTCGTTCTCCAGCCTTCTTTATACACTCCTGGACCGCATTCCAGGTCTCCCTAGAGCGCTGGACCCATTCCTCCACCGCAGGAGCCTCTGTCTGGCTCTGTTGCCATGGCACCAGGACCGGCTGATACCCCAACACGACCTGGAAGGGTGACAGGTTAGTAGAGGAGTGGCGCTGAGAATTCTGGGCCATCTCGGCCCAGGGTACGAACCGCGCCCACTCCCCTGGCCGGTCCTGGCAATATGACCGCAGAAACCTGCCTACATCCTGGTTAATGCGCTCTACCTGCCCATTACTCTCGGGGTGGAAACCCGAGGTCAGGCTGACCGAGACCCCAGCCTCTCCATAAATGACCTCCACACCCTGGACGTGAACTGGGGACCCCGATCAGATACGATATCCTCGGGCACCCCGTAGTGCCGGAAGACGTGGGTGAATAGGGCCTCCGCGGTCTGTAGGGCCGTAGGAAGACCGGGCAACGGAAGCAGACGGCAGGACTTCGAGAACCGATCCACAACAACCAGGATCGTAGTATTTCCCTGAGATGGCGGGAGATCCGTAAGGAAATCCACCGAGAGGTGAGACCAAGGTCGTTGTGGAACGGGGAGGGGCTGTAATTTCCCTCGAGGCAGGTGCCTAGGAGCCTTACACTGGGCGCACACCGAACAGGAAGAGACATAGTGTGTTACATCCTCTACCAAGGTGGGCCACCAGTACTTCCCCCTCAGGCCTCGCACTGTCCGTTCCACCCCAGGGTGACCCGAGGAGGGTAGAGTGTGGGCCCATCGGATCAAGCAATCGCGAACACCCAGCGGAACGAACTTCCGACCCGCGGGACATTGAGGTGGAGTGGGTTCGAGCCAACCCGCCCGCTCGATGTCCGCATCCACCTCCCACACCACCGGTGCCACCAGACAGGACGCAGGGAGTATGGGAGTGGGATCGATGGTCCGCTCCTCGGTGTCGTAGAGACGTGACAGTGCGTCGGCCTTCCGGTTCCGAGAACCCGGAATGTACGAAAGGGTGAACTGAAACCTCATAAAGAACATGGCCCACCTGGCTTGACGAGGATTAAGTCTCCTCGCTGCCCGGATGTACTCCAGGTTACGGTGGTCGGTCCAGATGAGAAAAGGATGACGTGCCCCCTCAAGCCAATGTCTCCACACTGTCAAAGCCTTGACCACGGCTAACAACTCCCTGTCCCCCACATCATAGTTGCGCTCCGCCGGGCTCAGCTTCTTAGAAAAGAATGCGCAGGGGCGGAGCTTCGGAGGAGCGCCCGAACGCTGCGAAAGCACAGCTCCCACCCCAGCCTCGGACACGTCCACCTCCACTATGAATGGCAAAGAGGGATCCGGATGCGCCAGCACCGGAGCGTTGGTAAACAGAACCTTCAGACGACGGAAGGCTCTGTCCGCCTCTGCCGACCACCGCAATTGCACCGGACCCCCTTCATCAGTGAGGTAATGGGAGCTGCCACCTGGCCAAAACCCCGGATAAACCTCCGGTAATAATTGGCGAACCCCAAGAACCGCTGCACCTCCTTCACAGTGGTAGGGGTCGGCCAATTACGCACAGCCGTAACGCGGTCATCTTCCATCACCACCCCTGTGGTGGAAATGCGATATCCCAGAAAAGAAACGGCTTGTTGGAAGAACTCACATTTCTCAGCCTTGACGTATAGGTCATGCTCCAGCAGCCGCCCAAGCACTTTACGCACCAGAGCCACATGCGCGGCGTGAGTGGCGGAGTAGATCAAGATGTCATCGATGTACACCACCACCCCCTGCCCGAGCATTTCCCTGAGAACCTCGTCCACAAAGGATTGGAAGACGGCGGGAGCATTCTTTAACCCATATGGCATGACGAGGTACTCATAATGGCCCGATGTGGTACTAAATGCGGTCTTCCACTCGTCTCCATCTCGGATACGCACCAAGTTATAAGCGCTCCTGAGATCTAGTTTGGTGAAAAAGCGCGCCCCGTGAAATGACTCCACGGCCGTAGCAATGAGAGGTAGTGGGTAACTGAACCCCACTGTGATAGAATTTAGACCTCTATAGTCAATGCACGGGCGCAGGCCTCCCCCCTTCTTCTTCACAAAAAAGAAACTCGAGGAGACGGGTGATTTAGATGGCCGAATGTATCCCTGTCTCAAGGATTCAGTGACGTATGTCTCCATAGCCACTGTCTCCTCCTGCGACAGAGGGTACACGTGACTTTTAGGAAGGGCTGCGCCAGCCTGGAGGTTTATCACACAATCCCCTTGTCGATGGGGTGGTAATTGAGTCGCCTTCATTTTACTGAAGGCGATAGCCAAATCGGCATATTCAGAGGGAATGTGTACAGTGGAGACTTGGTCTGGACTCTCCACCGTGGTTGCACCGATGGAAACTCCTATACACCTACCTGAGCACTCCCTCGACCACCCCTTAAGAGCCCTCTGCCCCCATGAAATCAGAGGATTGTGAGAGGCTAGCCAGGGAAGTCCCAGCACCACCGGAAACGCCGGGGAATCAATAAGGAACAGGCTGATACGTTCCTCATGACCCCCCTGCGTTACCATGACCAGTGGCACTGTTTCCTCCCTCACTTGGCCAGACCCTAGTGGTCGACTATCTAACGCGTGCACGGGGAAGGGTTTGTCCAGTTTAACCAGGGGGATCCCTAACTTATCAGCAACACTTCGGTCCATGAAACTCCCAGCTGCGCCTGAATCGACTAGTGCCTTATACTGGGAGTGAGGGGAAAAACCAGGGAAGAAAACAGAGACATACATGTGGTCGACAGGGGGGTCTGGGTGAGACTGGTGCTGACTCACCTGGGGGGTCGATGGAGTGCTCTGCCTGCCCTCTGAGTTCCCGGGAGAACCTCTCCAGCACCGGTCCGCAGTGTGTCCTCTACGGCCACAGTGGGTGCAGGAGAGGCCCCCCCCTCCGGTCCTCCTAGCAGCAGTCCCTCCAAGCTCCATGGGCGTTGGAGCAGGAGGGATGGGAGGTGGAATGAATAGGCCCCGATCGGAACGTCCCCGGGCAGTTAGCAGGTTGTCCAGCCTGATGGACAAATCAATCAACTGGTCCAGAGTGGTGGTATGGTCCCGGCAAGCCAGCTCCCGGCGGACGTCCTCACGTAGACTACACCTGTAGTGGTCAATCAGGGCCCGCTCACTCCACCCCGATCCGGCGGCTAGAGTCCGGAACTCCAGAGCAAAGTCCTGAGCGCTCCTCGTCTCCTGCCTCAGATGAAATAATCGCTCGCCCGCCGCCTTGCCCTCCGGGGAATGATCGAATACCGCCCGGAAGCGGCGAGCGAACTCTGGGTAGTTGTCCTTTGCTGAGTCTGGGCCCTCCCAGACGGCGTTGGCCCATTCCAGGGCTCTACCCGTGAGGCACGAGACGAGGACGCTCACCCTCTCTTCATCGGAGGGAGAGGGCCGGACGGTCGCCAGGTACAGGTCCAACTGGAGCAAAACCCCCTTGCACCCAGCGGCCGTCCCATCGAACTCCCTGGGAGCCATTATCCGTATCCCGCTTGTACTGGGTTCGGTTGGATTCGGTAGGGGCGCAGTGTGATGAATTGGTCCTGGTGGGGGTGATGGAGCGACTCGCTCCCAGCTCTCCAATCGGGTCAGCACCTGGTCCATGGCCGTGCCCAGTCGCTGGAGGAGGCTGGCATGTTTGCCGACTTGTTCCTCCATTGACAATGTTCCTGTCCCTGCTGACTCCATAAGTGGTGCGGGATTCTGTCACGAGCGGAATGAACAGTTTAAGGAGTGAGTCAAGCGCAGGAGACTGAGGTCCGTTGGAACAATCTTAATTTAATAAATCCACGGGCAAGATTCACATACGGCTGGGAGCATAACAGTCAGAAAAAATGACTAAAAGAAGCTCCGCTCAAAAGGCAGACGGGGCGCAGCCCGGCAACCCTAATGCCTATATAATTTAAGAAAAACAACACACGTAACAACGAACAATCCCGCATAAATCCTAGCTAAACACAGACAGACTAAATACCCCCCCACTAATGACAAACACAAAACAGGTGCAATCAAAAAACAGACATAACTAATAGACACTGAAACACAGATCGGTGGCAGCTAGTAGGCCGGCGACGACGACCGCCGAGCGCCGCTCAACCGAGGAGAGGCGCCACCTTCTGTGGATGTTGTGACATTTAGACCGCACATCAACGACTCAAAGACAGTACAGTATGGCTTAGAAACTCTGTGACTGACTGGCATGACAAATATGTTTGCTGGCACCCGAAAAAACGTTTTCTTACGATCACAGATATTACAAAAAATACTCGGATCATCATCGTATCCAGAAAATTGCCCATATCCGTTACAATACTCGTTTTGTCCGACTACTCGGCACACCCCAATATGAAAGTGAGTTGTGTTTGCGTGTGATCAGGGGTGTATTCATTCCTCCAACTCTATTGAAAAACATTTCTTAGAAGGAAGCAAATGGAACGAAATGGGGATACACATACATTAATTTGTCCAATAGAAACTCTCCTTTGCAACTGTTGGATTAATGAGTACACCCTAGATAAGCTAGATGCAGGCAATATTGTGGAATCCGGTATTCACTTTGGGTGAAGCTTGAGGTTACTAGAGTTCAAATTCCTCCTCAAGTGTATACTAAAGCAGTAAGGTCTGACTGGGTGTGGTATATGGCCAAAGATTGTTCTTAGGTAAGACGCAACGTGGAGTGCCTGGATACAGCCCTTAGCCGTGGTATATTGACCATATACCACAAACCCCTGAGGTGCCTTATTGCTATTATAAACTGGTTACCAATGTCATTACAGCAGTAGAAATAAATGTTTTGGCAAACCCGTGGTATAAAGTCTGATATACCACAGCTGTCAGCCAATCAGCATTCGGGGCCCGAACCACCCAGTTTATAAAAAAGACCAACACACTATCTAATATTAAAGTATTATCCGATCTACTATATTGTCTTATTCCAAGATGGCATAGCAGTCAGTCGTCCTTTGTCCTCGTCTTGTCGTGTCTCGTGTATATATATATATATATATATATATATATATTTACATCTTTTCTTCGCATATCTTTTTATATATTTTTTTCTAAAAACTCAACTTCAAAACACTCTCCTGCAACCCGCCTCACCAATTTAAAAAAAAGTATTATTTACCTCAAATCTGAAATCCACAACAGAAGCTAGCCAGAAGTTAGCCAGTTCACTAGCTAACGTTAGAATTCAGCTAACCACGGTTGGCGGTCATCAGCTATCCCTTAGCTCAAAAAGCTATGGCCAGTTTTGTACAACGTGACTCAGACCAGAGCATACCGGACCTATTTTCTCTCCATATCCCCGGATTTCTACCACAAGCTCTGGACATTTGCACCTGGATCTTGCAGCTAGCTAGCTGCTATCCGAGTGACTATTGGCTAACGTCGGTCCCGGAGCTAACATCAATTATTCCGGAGATAGCCAGCTGAAGAGTTCCATCAGCCACTCCTGGGCTACAATCACCTATCCGGACCCGTTTTACTGCCGATGCGGAGCCCCATCGGGCCTTCATGACTGGTCTACCAACGTTATCTGCCCAAGGGAGTTATCCAACTGGCCCCTCCATCGCGACATAACCTGAACGCCCATCTGCGGCCAGATAATTGTTTGCTGTCTTATTGGCTGCTATCTGAATAGGTCTATCAGCCAATTTTCTTGGGCCACTTTAACTATAACTATTTTTGCCAATTGGATTGGTCCCCTCTACCACACGGAACCCCACTAATCTACCGACGGAAACGCACGAGGTGGCTAAAAACAGGCCATCTTCTGCCAACTTGCTACCCATGGCCCGGATAGCTGTCTGAATCGCCGTGACCGCAACCGACCTCACTACTCACTGGACCCTTTTGATCACTTGGCTAAGCATGCCTCTCCTTAATGTCAATATGCCTGGTCCATTGCTGTTCTGGTTAGTGTTTATTGGCTTATTTCACTGTAGAGCCTCTAGCCCTGCTCATTATATCTTATCCAACCTCTCAGTTCCACCACCCACACATGCGATGACATCACCTGGTTTCAATGATGTTTCTAGAGACAATATCTCTCTCATCATCACTCAATGCCTAGGTTTACCTCCACTGTATTCACATCTTACCATACCTTTGTCTGTACATTATACCTTGAAGCTATTTTATCGCCCCCAGAAACCTGCTCCTTTTACTCTCTGTTCCGGATGTCCTAGACAACCAATTCTCATAGCTTTTAGCCATACCCTTACCCTACTCCTCCTCTGTTCCTCTGGCGATGTAGAGGTGAATCCAGGCCCTGCAGTGCCTAGCTCCACTCCTATTCCCCAGACGCTCTCTTTTGATGACTTCTGTAAACGTAATACCCTTGGTTTCGTGCATGTTAACATTAGAAGCCTCCTCCCTAAGTTTGTTTTATTCACTGCTTTAGCACACTCTGCCAACCTGGATGTCCTAGCCGTGTCAGAATCCTGGCTTAGGAAGACCACCAAAAACTCTGAAATCTCCATCCCTAACTACAACATTTTCAGACAAGATAGAATGGCCAAAGGGGGCGGTGTAGCAATCTACTGCAGAGATAGCCTGCACAGTTCTGTCCTACTATCCAGGTCTGTACCCAAACAATTTGAAATTCTACTTTTAAAAATCCACCTCTCTAAAAACAAGTCTCTCACCGTTGCCGCCTGCTATAGACCACCCTCTGCCCCCAGCTGTGCTCTGGACACCATATGTGAACTGATTGCCCCCCATCTATCTTCAGAGCTCGTGCTGTTAGGTGACCTAAACTGGGACATGCTTAACACCCCAGACATCCTACAATCTAAGCTTGATGCCCTCAATCTCACACAAATTATTAATTAACCTACCAGGTACCACCCCAAAGCCGTAAACACGGGCACCCTCATAGATATCATCCTAACCAACTTGCCCTCTAAATAAGGATATTGACCTCATCCCTTCAGTAGAGGATGCCTGGTTATTTTTTTTAAATGCCTTCTTCACCATCTTAAATAAGCATGCCCCATTCATGAAATTTAGAACCAGGAACAGATATAGCCCTTGGTTCTCTCTAGACCTGACTGCACTTAACCAACACAAAAACATCCTGTGGCGTTCTGCATTAGCATCGAACAACCCCCGTGATATGCAACTTTTCAGGGAAGTTAGAAACCAATATACACAGGCAGTTAGAAAAGCCAAGGCTAGCTATTTCAAGCAGAAATTTACTTCCTGCAACACAAACTCAAAAAAGTTCTGGGACACTGTAAAGTCCTTGGAGAATAAGATCACCTCCTCCCAGCTGCCCACTGCACTGAGGATAGGAAACTCTGTCACCACTGACAAATCCACTATAATTGAGAATTTCAATAAGCATTTTACTGCGGCTGGCCATGCTTTACACCTGGCTACCCCTTCCCCGGTCAACAGCATTGCAACCCCCACAGCAACTCGCCCAAGCCTTCCCCATTTCTCCTTCTCCCAAATCCAGTCAGCTGATGTTCTGAAAGACCTGCAAAATCTGGACCCCTACAAATCAGCCGGGCTAGACAATCTGGACCCTTTCTTTCTAAAATGATCTGCCGAAACTGTTGCAACCCCTATTACTAGCCTGTTCAACCTCTCTTCCGTGTCATCTGAGATTCCCAAAGGTTGGAAAGCAGCTGCGGTCATCCCCCTCTTCAAAGGGGGGGACACTCTTGACCCAAACTGCTACAGATGTATATCTATCCTACCATGCCTTTGTAAAGTCTTCGAAAGCCAAGTCAACAACCAGATTACCGACCATTTCGAATCCCACCGCACCTTCTCCGCTATGCAATCTGGTTTCAGAGCTGGTCATGGGTGCACCTCAGCCACGCTCAAGGTCCTAAACGATATCGTAACCGCCATCGATAAGAAACAATAGTGTGCTGCCGTATTCATTGACCTGGCCAAGGCTTTCGACTCTGTCAATCACCACATCCTCATCGGCAGATTCAATAGCCTTGGTTTCTCAAATGATTGCCTCGCCTGGTTCACCAACTACTTCTCTGATAGAGTTCAGTGTGTCAAATCGGAGGGCCTGTTGTCCGGACCTCTGGCAGTCTCTATGGGGGTGCCACAGGGTTCAATTCTTGGGCCAACTCTTTTCTCTGTATACATCAATGATGTCGCTCTTGCTGTTGGTGAGTCTCTGATCCACCTCTATGTAGACGACACCATTCTGTATACTTCTGGCCCTTCTTTGGACACTGTGTTAACAACCCTCCAGACGAGCTTCAATGCCATACAACTCTCCTTTCGTGGCCTCGAACTGCTCTGAAATACAAGTAAAACTAAATGCATGCTCTTCAACCGATCGCTGCCTGCACCTGCCCGCCCGTCCAGCATCACTACTCTGGACGGTTCTGACTTAGAATATGTGGACAACTACAAATACCTAGGTGTCTGGTTAGACTGTAAACTCTCCTTCCAGACTCACATCAAACATCTCCAATCCAAAGTTAAGTCTAGAATTGGCTTCCTATATCCCAACAAAGCATCTTTCACTCATGCTGCCAAACATACCCTCGTAAAACTGACCATCCTACCGATCCTCAACTTCGGCGATGTCATTTATAAAATATCCTACTCAATAAACTGGATGCAGTCTATCACAGTGCCATCCGTTTTGTCACCAAAGCCCCATATACTACCCACCACTGCGACCTGTACGCTCTCGTTGGCTGGCCCTCTCTTCATACTCATCGCCAAACCCACTGGCTCCAGGTCATCTACAAGACCCTGCTAGGTAAAGTCCGGCCTTATCTCTTCTCGCTGGTCACCATAGCTGCACCCACCCGTAGCATGCATTCCAGCAGGTATATCTCACTTGTCACCCACAAAGGCAATTCCTCCTTTGGCCGCCTCTCCTTCCAGTTCTCTGCTGCCAATGACTGGAACGAACTACAAAAATCTCTGAAACTGGAAACACTTCTCCCTCACTAGCTTTAAGCACCAATTGTCAGAGCAGCTCACAGCACATAGCCCATCTATAAATAGCCCAAACAACTACCCCTTCCCCTACTGTATTTATCTATTTAGCTGCTTTGCACCCCAGTATTTCTACTTTGCACACTCATCTGTCAAATCTACCATTCCAGTGTTTTAATTGCTATATTGTATTTACTTCACCACCATGGCCTATTTATTGCCTTTACCTCCCTTATCTCACCTCATTTGCTCACATTGTATATAGACAAATTTGTTTTACTACATGTGTGTGTTATGTGTCAAACTGCTTTGCTTTATCTTGGCCAGGTCGCAGTTGTAAAAGAGAACTTGTTCTCAACTTGCCTACCTGGTTAAATAAAGGTGAAATAAATAAATAAATAAATAAATAAATAAATATATATATATATATATATATATATATATATATATATATATATATATATATAGTCATTTCTGAAATGATTGTGTGCGCGCACGTACAGGTATACACGTACAATGTTCATGTATAATGATACCACTGTTGCAGTCATTTTGTTTCCCCGCACAAGTGGTACTCCATAGCTACTTGTACTTTATTAACCCTTTACACAGTAATTACAAATGGAATGTTATTTTACAGTAGTTTGAGTATATAACAGTATCATGATGAAACTCTATTTTTCATTCTAAACAGTCTTAAGATTGGCCATTACTACCTTACTTTTTTCCTGTTATGACACATGTAATAAATTGCACAACAGCACTTTTTCAAATCATGAACCAGTATCAGTAAGGCACTTCTGAATGTTCACCATTTTGTAAAATTCAGGATGATGTGGTCATTTTGTTCTGGGATGTAACAGCCAATACCTGTGAAAACAAAGTCCAAATAGGTCATTTTGTGTTAACAGTAATGTGCACAATTCTTGTGACAAATACATTGTAAAAAACATTAGCTTTTCCGCTTAATGCTATTGCTTTGCTCTCTGAGAGAGAGTGAGTTCTAAACACGGTCTTAACATCGTGAGACTACTACTCCTCACCCAGATCAGGTATGATCACTGGTCCATTCTTCCCAGTCTGAACAAGGAGCTCCCAGTAGGTGTGCTCATTTTGTGTTTACAGTATGTGCACAATTAATGTGACAAATAGATTGTTGTAAATAACACTTGCTTTTCCCTTTAGAGCGTGCGAGATTCTAAATCATTACTCACCCACGTCAGGTCTGATCACGGATCCATTCTTCCCAGTCTGAACAAGGAGCTCCCAATAAGTGTGCTCAGCATTGTCCCCGGCTACACCATTCACACTCTCCAGGAAGGGACCATAGTTGAGGTCCTCTTTATAGGTAAACCTGGAAGAACAATGCTCACTGACATAACATAACATCTTTGACACACACCATCTGCCAATAATACACCTTATCCATTCCAAAAGCAAGAATACCACCATCACTTTAGACATTGAAAACATGAAAATTACGTACTATTCCTTGCCATGCAATAAATGACACCTTGAACTACAGAACATTGTCTGTAAATTGGCATATAAACTATTGCTCAAACTGTATATCGATATTGCATGAATGAGCTATTCTAGAAACCAGACAATGGAATCTAAATGTCTACTGACTTGAAGTCTGTATTGTTCTGCTGCAGTCTCTTCATGGCACCGAGTAGGATCCCTCTGAACACAATGTCAGCACTGTAGGTCTCATTGGCTGCTTTGGCGATGCTGTTGACTATCGTCAAATTGATGGGTTTTGATCCAAATTCCTCTGTAATAAAATTGTAATAAAAAATTAACTACACTGTATAGGTTAGAAAGATAACATTACAAAGATGTAAATATATTCCACATTACTTTCAGTCAGGATCCCAGAAACCAGCAACAGCAGAGCTGCAGATAGAAAAGATGCCATGATCATACTCATCATGTATTCAGTTGGAAGTGTACAGTGCTGCACTCACTCCTTTTTATATTAAAACTTGTAACCACTCCTTTAGTGAGTGCATATTCTTTATCTAGGTAACATGCTGGCTGGACTGAAAATAATCGGATTTCTTTCCTTGTAATTTTCATTCATTTCTCTTGCCGTCATGCTTGTATTGTACATTTTGTACTGCCAAAGTCAACATTTAGTTTGTGTCATATCTTGTATGTATCACCATCAGTCAACTGTTTCAGGGGACTTTAAAAAGTAAACTTAGATTATTGCACAATGACCTTGTATTTAACTTTCATAGTTTACTTATTGTACCGGCATATAGTAGTCTGAGTACCAGCCTCTTTAGTTAACATTCCACTCCTTGTCATTGCCAATGAGTGCCAATTCCTCTTTTCAGAGGTGCAAACGTTTGTCGGCAGGCAAACATTTGACAATCCTACCAGTGTGGCTGAGCTTTTATATTCTAGATCGCACCTTTTTTTCAAAGACCTCTACCAAAGTAAAAATCTTGTGCAGTGACTAGCCCAACAGCTAAGATCCCGAAGTGGGGTGGGGACCCCAACCAAAACTTCCTTATGGTCCTGAAAAGGCCGTACGGTCTGTGAACATATTTACATTTACGTCATTTAGCAGATGCTCTTATCCAGAGCGACTTACAAATTGGTGCATTCACCTTAAGATATCCAGTGGAACAACCACTTTACAATAGTACATCTATATCTTTTTTTTGGGGGGGGGGGGGGGGGGGGGTTAGAAGGATTACTATATCCTATCCCAGCTATTCCTTAAAGAGGTGGGGTTTCAGGTGTCTACGGAAGGTGGTGATTGACTCCGCTGTCCTGGCGTCGTGAGGGAGCTTGTTCCACCATTGGGGTGCCAGAGCAGCGAACAGTTTTGACTGGGCTGAGTGGGAACTGTGCTTCCGCAGAGGTAGGGGGGCCAGCAGGCCAGAGGTGGATGAACGCAGTGCCCTTGTTTGGGTGTAGGGCCTGATCAGAGCCTGAAGGTACGGAGGTGCTGTTCTCCTCACAGCTCCGTAGGCAAGCACCATGGTCTTGTAGCAGATGCGAGCTTCAACTGGAAGCCAGTGGAGTGTGCGGAGGAGCGGGGTGACGTGAGAGAACTTCGGAAGGTTGAACACCAGACGGGCTGCGGCGTTCTGGATGAGTTGTAGGGATTTAATGGCACAGGCAGGGAGCCCTGCCAACAGGGAGTTGCAGTAGTCCAATGGATACATTAAACCTTCAGCTTCAGACAACATAATAAAAGAATGTGAGAATGGATAACATTAAGTCAGAAATCTTTGAAAAGTTGAGTCACTGACTATTAACCTTCCTTGTTTTCCTTGTGTTCAAAATATTCACAAAAATATAATACTGTAATAGAAGCTCCATTGTTATTCTCAGAGTCCGTATTCATGTCATAAGGAATTCCCCTCAACCAAAAATTGGGAAAAACAAACAGTCTTTCCCATTGACCCCCATTGTAAGAGCCAACTTCTTCATAGATTTTTTGTTATACAGAAATAATTAAAAAAATGACAAAAGTGCATTGGGTTGTTCAATATGCTGTACGTAACCAGGTCATAAATCCCGACCTATGGTTCGCAATGCTCCAACATAGGGAAATAGAGCCATCGAGAAGAGCTCTGTGGCTTCAGGCTATTCGTGTGGAAGAGTGGGAAATGTTGGGACAAGGTGTCCAAGGACCTGGTGTCCAAGTAGGCTACACATTTTTATTTATTTCACCTTTAATCAGGTAGGCTAGTTGAGAACAAGTTCTCATTTACAACTGTGATAAAGCAAAGCAGTGCGACACAAAACAGAGTTACACATGGAATAAACAAACATACAGTCAATAACACAATAGAAAGAAAGTCTATACAGTATGTGCAAATGAGGTAAGATAAGAGGTAAGGCAATAAATAGGCCATAGTGGCGAAATAATTACAATTTAGCAATTAAAACACTGGAGTGATAGATGTGCAGAAGATGAAATGTGCAAGTAGAGATACTGGGGTGCAAAGGAGCAAAAAAAATAACAGTATGGGGATGAGGTAGTTGGATGGGCTATTTACAGATGGGCTATGTACAGGTGCAGTGATCTGTGAGCTGCTCTGACAGCTGGTGCTTAAAGTTAGTGAGGGAGATATGAGTCTCCAGCTTCAGTGATTTTTGCAATACGTTCCAGTTATTGGCAGCCGAGAACTGGAAGGAAAGGCAGCCAAAGAAGGAATTGGCTTTGGGGGTGACCAGTGAAATATACCTGCTGGAGCGCGTGCTACAGGTGGGTGCTGCTATGGTGACCAGTGAGCTGAGATAAGGCGGGGCTTTACCGCGCAAAGACATAGATGACCTGGAGCCAGTGGGTTTGGCGATGAATATGAAGCCAGGGCGAGCCAACGAGAGCATACAGGTCGCAGTGGTGGGTAGTATATGGGGTTTTGGTGACAAAACTGATGGCACTGTGAAAGACTACATCCTATTTGCTGAGTAGAGTGTTGGAGACTATTTTGTAAATGACATCGCCGAAGTCAATGTGTGTGGTAAAGATAGGCCCTGACTGAAGGGCAGAGGAGAGGCAGAATGATTACAAGCCGGAGGTTACGGCGAATTCCACAGCACCATGATTCCCTGTTATCCTCTTCAGCGTCTCATCCCGTCAGCGGGATCAAAATCCAGCGAAAAATCATATCGCCAATTAGCATAAAAAAAAAAAATCATAATTTAAAAGAAATATATATATTATTATTCTTTTTTTTTTATAGATACACCTCTCCTGAATCGACCCACGTCGTCCGATTTCAAAAAGGTTTTACAGGAAAAGCAAATCATTAGATTATGTTAGATGAGTCCATCGTAAAAAGCAGCTTCATAGCCATTTTCCGACCAACCACTTGCATCACATATAATCAAAAAACAGCTAAATGCAGCACTAACCTTTTACAAACTTCATCAGATGGCACCCCTAGGACATCATGTTATACAATGCATGCATTCTTTTGTTCAATAAAGGTCATATTTATATATAAAAACAGCCTTTTACATCTCTGTCTGACGTTGACTAAATAATTTCCCCTCAAATGCGTCCCGGTAAACAATGCTACATTTCCCTAAATTACTATCCGATAACGATTTTTTAAATTTATATTGTCAATCTAACATTTATAGATGAATATCTCTTGAGAACACCTGTCATACCAGATTTTAAATTAACTTTACTGGGTAATCACACTTTGCGATAAAAGGAGATGCGATACTCAGAAAATGAGCTAATATACAGAGCTCGGCGCCATCTTGGAAACAATCGCATGTCACATCTCATCTTGTATAATATTGTCAATAATCGCCTACCTTTAGTTGTCTTCATCAGAAAGCATCCCAGGTCCACAACAGATGTATTTTCGGTCAAAAAGTCCATACTTCACGTTCCATTAGCCTGCTGTTGGTAGCGCGTCCTATGGCTCTCTCCAAGCGCAGGGCTGAAGTTCCGGATAAAATGAGATTCTCCCGCCTGTAGGTTCGTTCAAACATGTCAAACGTTGTAAAACATTAATCTTCAGGGCCTGTAACACCAAGAGAGCCAATAAGATTCGAGGGGGATGATTTCATGGCCTTTAAAACCGTTTCCAAAGGTGGGGGTAGACATGGCCGCCGGCGTCATAATGGTGATGGCCCATCCCCTGTGACCAATTTCCAATGCGTGTCATTCACTGAGTTTCGACTGTATAAGGCTCAAACCACTGTGAAAAGACTGGCGACATCTAGTGGAAGCAATAGGAAGTGCTCACTGAACCATTGTTAACGGTGTGATTAATAGGGAAAGATGAGAAGTCGAGTCCACAATTCAGAATTCCACTTCCTGTTTCAATCGGTCTCGGGGTTTTGACTGCCATTTGAGTTCTGTTATACTCACAGACACCATTCAAACAGTTTTAGAAACTTTAGGGTGTTTTCTATCCATATATAATAAGTATATGCATGCCCTAGCTTCTGAGTTTGATTAGTAGGCCGTTGAAAATGGGAACGATTTTTTTTCAAAATGCGCTGTGGCGCCCCCTATCCTAGGGTATCCTCAAGAGGCTCAAGTTGTTGGTTTTGCATTTAGTACCAACTGGTACTTTTATTTAATTAGATAGCCCTTACACGGGCCTTTGTTTGTATTGCCCTGGGGAGAGTGGAAAGAATCCCCAATACAGTTTCCTTCTTTTTGTTGAAGTCATGTCTCTGCATCTCATTTTGTGCTATCCCGCTTAGGATCGTGTTAGTGAATGGGTATAGCCTTTGACAATTACTTTTAATGGAGGCGATGGAAGCTATCAAATCATTCGGAATTGTTTTCAACATCCCAGAAAAGACAGTTGAAAGTTCCATATGTTCAGCAAGTAAAGCACCATAACGTGCAGTTACCCCTGCAAGCTCGTTGCAGTTGTCCTTGTTAACGGAACTTTCCCTCTCGTCGTGTCCTAAAAGCAAATTCTTGCATGCCATGCTTTTCTTTAGCTGAACGATCGATATTCTTCAGGTCACTGCACCCACCTTTCGACCAAGGCTGACTTACCAAAAAGGCCAGCAATACAGGCGGCCTGATGAAAGGCTCCCTGTTCACCATCTATACTTTTGATTGAAGTTAGTATTGAACGCCCTCACCTTTTCATCCGTCTTCATGAAACTGATCAGGCAGAGGTCAACCCTCGCTTTTAATTTGCACCTTTCCGTGTACCCCAGAGAATGAAAGGGGTTCAACAAGAAGTCCACAACATTTTCGGTAACGTTGGCCATTCTATCATTCTGGTGGAGAAAACTCCACACACACACACACACACACACACACTCGTGCTGGTAGCTAGCTAGCTACTGAAGTTAGCAAAGCAAATAAATTGCAATAACACAAAAATAAAAGTTATAAAACCAAGAAAACAATTTATAATATACCTCCGTCTCCTGTAATTTGAAAAAACGAATTTGAATAATATCCCAAAAACGCTTAACTATCACTCTTCACTCGTAATCTCTATCCAACAATGTCACCAAGCCTCTCAACACATAGAACCACCATATTGCTCTGTGGCAATATCCCAATACAACTCACTAGATTTGTTCTCTGATCCTAATTCTATGATTGGATGGACAACATGTCAGTTCATAATGCAAAAGCTTGGATTGGTTGGAGGATGTCCTGCGGAAGTGGTCATAATTACCATCTATGTCCACGGAAGGGGGTGAGGCCTACGAGCCTCCTAGATTTTGTATTGAAGTCAATGTAGCCAGAGGACGGAAGCTAGCTGTCCTCTGGCTACACCATGGTGTTACCCCAGACAGTACTGTTGAAGTTACTGTAGACCTTCCTTGCAAAACAGTATGTTAAAGCAATTATTTGGTGACATATGAATATTTAGTATAGTTTTATCTGAAAGGGGTAACTTTATGGTTTCACTATTTACATATTTATGACATTTCACTGAGGATGGTCCTCCCCTTCCTCCTCTGAGGAGCCTCCACTGCTGTACACACAATCATTTCAGAAATATCCTTATACCACACACACATTACTCTTTAGTGCATTTAACAATATGTCTCAAGTAAAAGTCTTGGGTGGTGAGTTGGTACAATTCCAAGTCTGGGAAGTTAAAACCAACCTCAGACTTAGAGATGTAAAATATTATTTTTATTGTATGAGTTTTATTTGTCCATATAAAGTCTTATGGCCGAGTATACATTTTTAAAGAATGTCTTCAGTGGGGTAATTGGTATCACCGAGAATAAATATGAAAACTTTGGGAGCCATGTGTCCTGACTACTGCCGAGGGTGGTTCCTCTCCCTGTTCGGGTGGCGCTCGGCGGTCGTCGTCACCGGCCTACTAGCTGCCATCGATCCCCTTTTCGTTTTTCTGTTAGTCGTGTCTTTATTAGTTGCACCT
This sequence comes from Salmo salar, assembly GCF_965601325.2. NCBI lineage: Eukaryota > Metazoa > Chordata > Actinopteri > Salmoniformes > Salmonidae > Salmo > Salmo salar. The sequence continues at coordinate 119,001,518 of NC_138299.1, forward strand.
GTGTTCTATTAGGTAATTAGTGGTGTTATTTAAGCCCGCCTCTCCACCTGTTCTGTGTGCGGGCTTGTTACGTGTTTTCACTGTGTTTGTGTAGTGGATCGTGTTATTGGACTTTGGTTTTGTTTCTCCCTTTTGTGTTTGGGCATATTTTCAATTTTTTTGGTACTTATTAAATATATTGTACCAAACATTTTTCTGCCTCCTGCGCCTGACTCCACACCCACGACGTCCAAGCGTTACAGAAGCCCGCACCAATGACATGGAGTCAGCAGAAGCAGCCACCACCCCTCTACCGTCGATGGAGGAACGGGTCCTCCATCACACCACCGTCCTCCATCGGATTGGGTCAGCCATGGACCAGATGATGGATCGATGGGAAAGGAGTGGTCTCCTCCCTTCACCTCCGGCTCACTCGACGAGTCCACCTGCTCCACTCCCTTCCCCGTCTGGATCTGGGGCACTGCGTCTTACACCTCCGAGGGAGTACGATGGAGCAGCGGCAGGGTGCCAAGGATTTCTATTACAACTAGAGTTATACCTGGCGACTGTGAGGCCGACTCCCTCGGGGGAGAAGAGTGTGAGCCTCCTCATCTTCTGCCTGACGGGTCGAGCATTGGAGTTGGCCAACGCTGTTTGGAATGGACCAGACTCAGCAAGGAACAACTACCCTGAGTTCACCCGCCGTTTCAGGGCCATATTCGATCACCCCCCAGAAGGATGAGCGGCGGGTGAACGACTGTTTCACCTCAGACAGGAGATGAGGAGCGCGCAAGACTTTGCCCTGGAGTTCCGGACCTGGGCTGCTGGGGCTGGTTGGAACGACAGGGCCCTAATGGACCACTACCGGTGTAGCCTCCGGGAGGACGTCCGCAGGGAGCTAGCGTTTCGGGATACTACACTCTCTCTAGATGAACTTATCGACATGTCTATAAGACTGGACAATCTGCTGGCTGCCCGCGGGCTTTCAGAAAGGGTCCTGTCAGTTTCATCACCTAGCCTGCCTGCGCCGATTCCTATGGAGCTAGGGGGAACCGCGTCAAGGGGAACCGGAGGAGGGTGCTCCTCCTGCACTAATTGTGGTCGATGAGGACACACGGCCGACCGGTGCTGGGGGGGGTCCCTCTGGGAGTCGAGAGGGCAGGCAGAACACTCCTCGTTCATCCCAGGTGAGTCAGCACCACACTCACCCAGAATCCTCTGTTGGTCACATGTTCGTCTTAATTTTTTTTCTTGATTTTGCTCCCTTTTCCTAGCATAAGGCGCTAGTCGATTCAGGCGCAGCTGGGAACTTTATGGATAGCGGACTCGCCCTTAAGTTGGGAATTCCGTTGGTACCGTTAGATTCCCCTTTCCCCGTGCACTCCTTAGATAGCCGACCATTAGGGTCAGGGATGGTCAGGGAGGCCACGGTGCCACTGGACATGGTAACGCAGGGGAATCATAAGGAACGAATTTGTTTCTTTCTTATCGATTCACCTGCGTTTCCAGTGGTGCTGGGGGTGCCTTGGCTAGCCAGTCACAATCCCAAGATTTTGTGGAAACAGGGGATTCTCCAGGGATGGTCAGAGGAGTGTTCAGGTAGGTGTCTGGGTGTTTCCATCGGTGCCACGTTGGTGGAAAGTCCAGACCAGGTTTCCACTGTGCGCATTCCCCCTGAGTATGCCGATTTTGCTCTGTAAGAAGAAGGCGACTAAATTACCACCTCATCGACAGGGGGATTGTGCGATAGACCTCCAGGGTAACGCTGCGCTTCACAAGAGTCACGTGTACCCATTGTCCCAGGAGGAGACGTTGGCTATGGAAACATATGTCACGGAATCTCTGGGGCAGGGGTACATTCGGCCCTCCATTTCACCCGTCTCCTCGAGTTTCTTCTTCGTGAAGAAAAAGGGGGGAGGTTTGCGTCCGTGCATTGATTATAGAGGTCTCAATTCCATTACAGTGGGGTTCAGTTACCCGCTACCTCTCATTGCTACGGCGGTGGAATCATTTTAGGGAGCGCGTTTTTTCACAAAACTGGATCTCAGGAGTGCGTATAATCTGGTGCGTATTCAGAAGGGAGACGAGTGGAAAACTGCATTTAGTACCACATTGGGCCACTATGAGTACCTTGTCATGCCGTATGGGTTGAAGAATGCTCCAGCCGTCTTTCAATCTTTTGTGGATGAGATTCTCAGGGACCTGCACAGGCAGGGAGTGATTGTGTATATCGACGATATCTTGATTTACTCCTCCACACGCGCCGAGCATGTGTCTCTAGTGCGCAAGATGCTTGGTAGACTGCTGGAGCATGATCTATACGTCAAGGCTGAGAAGTGTGAGTTCTTCAAAAGAGCCATCTCCTTCCTGGGTTATCGCATTTCCACCTCAGGGATGGTGATGTAGTGTTACCGCGTTAATGCCGTGCGTAATTGGCTGACTCCAACTACAGTGAAGGAAGTGCAGCGGTTTTGGGGATTTGCAATTCCTACCGGAGGTTTATCCGGAGTTTTGGCCAGGTGGTGGCTCCCATTACCTCACTATTGAAGGGGGGACCGGTGCGTTTGCAGTGGTCAACAGAGGCGGACAGAGCCTTCAACAAGTTGAAGGCACTGTTCACTGTCCCGGACCCCTCCTTGATGCGCCCGTGTTGGCACACCCGGACCCCTCTTTGCCGTTCATATTGGAGGTGGACGCATCCGAGGCTGGTTTGGGTGCCGTTCTCACAGCGCTCGGGTGCGCCACCGAAACTCCGCCCCTGCGCTTTCTTCTCTAGGAAGCTCAGTCCGGCGGAGTGGAACTATGATGTGGGGGACCGTGAGTTGTTAGCTGTGGTCAAGGCTCTGACCGTGTGGAGACTTTGGCTTGAGGGGGTTAGACACCCTTTTCTCATCTGGACTGGCCACCGGAACCTGGAGTATCTCCGGGCAGCCCGGAGACTGAATCCACGTCAGGCATGGTGGGCCATGTTTTTCACCCAATTTCAGTTCAGGAGGTCATATAAACCAGGCTCCATGAACACCAAGGCTGACGCGCTGTCCCGCCTCTGACACTGAGGATAGGCCCATCGATCCTACTCCCATCCTTCCAGCCTCTAAGCTGGTAGCACCAGTGGTATGGGAGGTGGATGCGGACATTGAGCGGGCGTTACAGATGGAGCCTGCGCCTTCTAATTGTCCTACAGGTCGTAAGTACATTCCGCTTGGTGTCCGTGATCAATTGATTCGATGGGCTCATACGCTACCCTCGTCGGGTCATCCTGGGGGAGGTACTGGTGGCCCACCTTAGCTAAGGACGTGAGGTTTTGTCTCTTCCTGTTCGGTATGCGCCCAGAGCAAGGCTCCTAGGCACCTTCCTAGAGGGAAGTTACAACCCCTCCCCGTTCCACAAAGGCCGTGGTCTCACCTGTCGGTGGACTTTCTTACCGATCTTCCCCCGTCTCAGGGGAATACCACGGTTCTGGTAGTTTTGGATCGGTTTTCTAAGTCCTGCCGTCTCCTCCCATTGCCCGGTCTCCCTACGGCCCTACAGACTGCGGAGGCTCTATTCACCAATGTCTTCCGGCATTACGGGCTGCCGGAGGACATCATTTCTGGTCGGGGTCCCCAGTTCACGTCCCGTGTATGGAGGGCGTTTATGGAGCGTCTGGGGGTCTCGGTCAGCTTGACCTCCGGTTATCACCCCGAGAGCAATGGGCAGGTGGAGAGAGTGAACCAGGAGGTGGGTAGGTTTCTGCGGTCATACTGCCTGGACCGGCCAGGTGAGTGGTCGAGGTACTTACCATGGGCTGAGTTGGCGCAAAACTCCACTACTCATCCACTAACATGTCGCCTTTCCAGTGTGTGTTAGGCTACCAGCCAGTCCTGGCACCATGGCATCAGAGTCAGACCGAGGCTCCTGCGGTGGAGGATTGGGTGCAGCGCTCCAAGGACACATGGAGAGCTGTCGAGGAATCCCTGAAACAAGCAGGAGGACGACAGAAGAGCAGCGCTGACCGCCACCGCAGTGAGGCCCCCATATTCGCACCAGGAGACAGGGTCTGGCTCTCGACCCGAAACCTGCCCCTCCGCTTGCCCTGCTGGAAGCTGGGTCCGCAGCGTGTAGGGCCCTTCAAAGTCCTGAGGAGAATAAACAAGGTGTGTTATAGATTACAACTCCCTTCTTATTATCGTATTAACCCCTCGTTTCATGTGTCTCTCCTCAGGCCGGTGATAGCTGGTCCCCTACAAGACGGTGAGGTGCCGGAGGTCCCTCCGCCCCCTCTAGACAGAGGGGTCCCCGGCGTATACAGTACGCACCATTCTGGACTCAAGACGCCGGGTGGGGGGCCTGCAGTACCTCGGACTGGGAGGGGTACGGTCTGGAGGAGAGGTGCTGGGTGCCGGTGGGGGACATACTGGATCCATCACTGTTAGTGGATTTCCATCGCCTCCATCTGGATCGCTCTTCCTCCGGGTCGACCCCGAGGCCGGTGTCGGCGCGCTGCAGGAGCCCGCCTCTCCACCTGTTCTGTGTGCGGGCTTGTTACGTGTTTTCACTGTGTTTGTGTAGTGGATCGTGTTATTGGATTTTGGGTTTTGTTTTGCCCTTTTGTGTTTGGGCATATCTTTTTTGGTACTTATTAAATATATTGTACCAAACATTTTTCTGCCTCCTGCGCCTGACTCCACACCCATGACGTCCAAGCGTTACACCATGCCATTCTGAAGAGGTAAATTCTACCTGTAAGATTTTCGGGAATATTCTTCCATTTAAATAGATCAGCTTTCATATTGTTGAGTAATGGGATAAAGTTATCTTTATTATTTGTTGTTACATAAGCATCCTAAGTATTTTAATGGTCCACTTAAAGGATTGTTGTAGATCAAGAGATTGTTTTTCATGTTCCTATTGCCATTCAGTTTTTCCAAGTTAATTTTATATCCTGAGATTTCAGAAAATATTTTTTCGAAATTTGAGTTTTCAATATTGGTCAGGTATATCAGGAGATCGTCGGCAAATAAATGCGGTATTTTTACGTTTAGTTTGTTTACCAAATACTGATACGTGTTACGTTTGGGTTCGGTCTAATTCTTTCTAAGTGATTAAATTGTCAGTGCAAACAGGCTAGGGAGTGGGGAAATCCCTGTCTTGTGCCATTTTTAATGCAATTTCTTAAAACGTATGTTTATTTTTGCTTTATGACATTTATATACCATTTGTGTTAAATGTATTATTTCAGCTGAAAAGTTCAAGGCTTTCAACATTATTAGAAAAGGCCATTCAAGATGGTCAAAAGCCTTTTTGGCAGTAACAGCCATTATTGTTAAGTCTCTTTTTTTGCATATTGTATTATAAACTGTTCTTGTATTTGTTTGTCTATTTTTAATAAACCCTGTTTGATATGTATTAAGGCTTAAGACTTTTGCAATTATTTTGCATAAGATTTTATATTGTGTTGCAATTTATTCAAGTTATGGGTCTGTAATCAGCAGGGGACGCTACAGATTTTAATATAACTGAAATAACTTTGATACATGGAACTAGGTAGTACTGAATTGAGTGCACTACATGACCAAAAGTATGTGGACACCTGTTCAGTTGAATATCTCATTCCATAATGATGGGCATTAATATGGGTTGTACCCCTTTGCTGCTATAACAGCCATTCCTGGTGCTTTTCTTTGCGTGAATGTTTTAAGTCTATTTTTGGGTGATCTCTATTTTACCTGATTTCTTTTGTCTGCTGATTAGTTTTTTCAGGGTTGTCAATTGAGGCTGTAGGATCAGTCAAACTGTTGTTTAATTATGATTTAGATTTTCATACGTTTTTTTGAAATTGTTCATCCCGTTGTGGTTTCTTAATAACTAACTTGTATCTCAAAAAATTACAACTGGTTTGAAGTGTATTGATTTTGTCAGGGTTGTGTAATGTTTACCAGGTTTATTTGCGATTAAGTAGTATGCCTAATTTGAGTTTAACCTGTCGTTGGCTTTCTTCAAAAGTTAAAGATCATATTCCTGCCTAAATTTGAAATATGCATTTTCTTCTATAACGTGTAAAGATTTTTTTTATCGACTTATTTTAAGATAGAAATGTAAATGAAAGAAACTACTAACTCAGATTTAACTTTTGAGCCAGTAAATTGTTGAGTGCATTTTGGGAGGAAAAAAAGTCAATTCTTGAATAGTTTGTTTTACTTTGAGAAAGAAAAGGAGTAGTCTTTTGTATTTGTGCATAATCTCCAGGTGTCCTGTAAATTATTTGTAGATATTACATTTCAGTGTCACGATCGTCGTAATAGATGGACCAATGCGTGAATGCTCATTTTTATTTATCCAAAACAAACACGAAAAACGATAAACGGACAACAAAACAGTCTTGTAGGCAACACACAGCAATACAAGAAACAATCTCCCACAAACCCCAAAACAAACATACTCCTAATTATAGGTCCTTCAATCAGAGGCAACGATAGACAGCTGCCTCCAACTGAAGGCCCCAACACCAATTAGCAAAACATAGAAATACAAACGACTAGACAGAACATAGAAATAAACTAACATAGAACAATAACCAAAAACCCTGGACTACATAAATCTAACACCCCTCTACATAGACAACCACCCCGAACCACATAAAACAAATACCCCCCTGCCTGGTCAGGACGTGACATTCAGCCTCATTGGAGGCACCTTGAATTTTCCTTTTTTATTGCCATGTCTGTCTAATTCATTGAATGTGTGATTTAGGTAATCTGCTAAAATAAGTTCCTGTCTGGATATTATCAAATATAGCTTGAATTCTATCAACACCCCCAAAAAATTGATGCTGGAGGGATATACAATGAAATCAATGTGTATGATTAAGGTACAAGTCAACATTCAAAAATGGCCTTTTTGGTCCGTGTTTTGATAGACATACATTTATCCGTACATAGTATTAGTGCACTGTTGTGCTACTCTCAGTCTTTAAGTAGGCACCTTTTGTTTTTGAGTCATTAGTACATTCTTTCTTTAATTCAAGTTATACTTTCTAGAATAAGTACGTTTTTACCTAGCCTTTAGGGTCACGATGATGCTAAACTAATGTGCGCTAACTAATTGCCATAGTTAACACCCAATGTATTTTCCATCTTTGACATGCAACTTAGCTTCCTTTATAATGTACTGTATCTGGCTAATGTGCGTGCCTAGGTATCTTTATGTTACAAGATGATACCATTGTAATTATGTTGTATGTATACATAGTACGCGTATTGCTGTTTTAGTCATTTTGTGGTACTTTTCTAGTCAGGTACATGTTCCTCCTTTCTGCAATGTTATGTTGGCAAGCTAGGCCTTTTGTACTGTTAGCTTGTTATAGTTAGTGTATGGGGTCTGGCTATTCTTTACGTGTATGCATTTGTGTGAATGTGTGCAGATCATTTTGAAATAATATTTGCTTTATTCTGTACTTAACAGTTTTACAAAAAGTAATATGTAACTAAATATTAAAAACCGTAATCCTGCCTCCAGGATCTTTATTGGGAGTTGTCAGCTGTATGCCAAGCTTTAAGTGTACACGTATCGTGAGGGCATAACAATAAAAAGACTGACTACACAGCGGAACCAGCCAAAGGAAGAGTGGATCCCTTCTACACGTCTCGATCCAGCCTCTTTAGCCATCAGACTCCAGAGTTAACCCAGCTCATTATGCAACAACAAGATGATCAAGGTAACAGACATCCTTCAGCATTCAGACTCAGAGGACAGCACATACAACACTCTGGGGACCAGGTCACGGTGCTCAAGCTCTAGAGACTAATAAATCTGATCTGACATCAGTTAGTCCTGAAGACAGATCTAAGCACATTAGTTCTAGACAGTCGAGCCACTCTAGCCTGCCATTAGCTAGTGCTGCAGCCACCAGGGTTCCTGGCAAAGCAGAGGCTGCACGTGCACTGGCTTCCTATGCATAAGGGAAGCTGACATGATAAGAGAACAGAGCTGCATAAAAGAGCATCATAGGGTTACAGCTGAAGTAGCTAGAAGAAAAGCTGAGGTAAAGGCACACTTACATATTCTCAAGTAGGAGAAAGCTGCCTCAGCAGCCATAGCTGAAGCTGAGGTTCTCGAAGTAGCTGCCGATTATGAAAACAGAGAGACGCTGTTTGTTAGAAACCCAGACGGCACACCTCTCAGCGTAACGCAACGCACCCGTAAGTATGTACAAGTCACATGCAACTACGTACACTGCTCAACCATCTCATAACACAAAGCCATTGAGACCGTCAAAGCTCCAGTTGGCAGCGGTCAACTTTGATACAGCCAGACTCTACAATACAGAACCAGACCACCGATGTGAAAAAGTAAAGCAGAGACCTACCTGTCAGTCCTACAGTTCATCCTAAGCAAGCGAAGACGCACAGCGATCCAAACTTCACCTGCTTGAACACAGGCGGCTCCAACTCCACCTGCGAAGCATAACAAAGAACACCAGTGTCCATAAGGAAGACAGAAGTCTCATCTGAGTCTGAAGCGAACCAGGCTAGTCTCTCAGGGAAGAAAGTTGTCCTCTGCACAACAAGCCTCATCCGCTGAGAAGATGCTGCAGTTTCAGGAGCAAGACACTAGATGAGAGTAAGTCGTATCTCGAGGACAGCCACGTGTTACAGTTTCAACCAGTCATCTCGCAAAAGATTGTGAAAAAGTGTTGCTGTGCAAAGAATGCAACAGTGATAGACATCCGCCCACACTGCATCCGGGGCCAGCCCGATGGAAAACAGAACTTTGCTACCAAAGAAAATCATGGTTTGCCGCAAAAGGAGAGTGCAACACGTGCAGTAACCTCAAAGTGCACTGAGATCTGTGGAGATGCAGTCAGCTCTAGATCATGCATCAAGATATGCTTAGTCAAAGTGTATCCTGCAGGCCACAGAGATATGGCAGTTAGACTGTACACTCTCTTAGACGAACAAAGAAACAAGTCTTTAGCAAGAACTGAGTTCTTCGACCTCGATTTTATTTGCGATTCCGCTCCATACACTCTGAATGCATGTTCAGGAGTTGGAGATATCTGGGAGGAGAGCAAGCAACTACATCGTTGAGTTAATGGACGGCAAGACAGCTCACTCTCCCCAGTCTCATAGAATGTGACATGATGCCAGAAGACAGATCAGAGATCCCCTCACCTGATGTTGCACTTAATCACCCTCATCTGAAGCCAGTTGCAGATAAGATTCCAGCAATCGACTTAGACGCAGCAATCCTCCTCCTGCTTGGAAGAGATACTGGGAATGCGCAAAGTCAGAGAACAGTACAATGGGCTGGACAATGCAATGTCTAGACATAGGCTGGGTCATCAGTGAGTTATATCTGGACAGAGTGCTACAACAACAGAAAACGTGCTGCACAATGGACACACATCATTCCTTAGCCCCTGCGCTAACAGCATCTAGATCAAGGAGAGATGGGATAACAACACTGCGCCAGGGACCTCAGAACTGCATGGAGGCCGCCATCCCAACCACAGATATGGACGACCTCGGATGTAAAGTGTTTTAAGAACACATGGCCATGACAAGCGAGCCCCGTCTGTCAAAGTTGACCTCTTCTTCTAAATCATGGACAGGGAAGTCTTCATGGACGAGTCAAACAGTTGTGTAGCTCCCATACCTTCCCGTTCAACTTGGTGTCACCTCCACAACAGATGACAAGCAGTGAAGCGACTCACTTCGCTGTGACTTACTCTGGAGAGAAAGCCGGACATGAAAGAATGCTTCTGCGACTTCAAGCAGAAGATTAATGACAACGATCAAGCTGAAAAAGCACCACCATTGGAGGGAAAACAAGAGTGATGGTACTTATCTATATTTAGTGTGTATCATCTCCAGAAGCCAGGTCAGATACGAGTAGTATTTGACTCCAGCGCCAAGCATGACTTGGCGCCAAGCGCCAAGTCTCCCTCAATGATGTCCTCCTCAGTGGACCAGACCTGAATAACATACTCCTCAGAGTTCTCATCCGATTCCGAAAAAAAACATTGCAGTCACAGATGTTCTACTGGGTTGTTTTCCCACGAAGACTACCAAAGGTTCCTGTGGTATGAAGACAATGACATCAAAGATATCACAGAATAAAGGTGCATGTGTTCGGCAACAGCCCCTCACCAGCTGTAGCCATCTACGGCCTGAGATGAGCAGCCCAGGAGGGTGAAGAGCATGGCCCAGATGCCAAACAGTATGTCATGAGAAACTTCTACGTAGACATTGATTTACCCCATTCTCCAGCGATGAAGAAGCTATCAACATCCTGAAAGGAACAAGATAAATGTTGGCGGAGTCTAGCATGAGGCTGCACAAGATAGCCTCCAAAAAGACTTCAAGGACCTGGATCTAGGAGTATTTTTTCATTTAACTAGGCAAGTCAGTTAAGAACAAATTCTTATTTACGATGATGGCCTACTGGAGAACAGTGGGTTAACTACCTTGTTCAGGGGCAGAATGACAGATTTTTACCTTGTCAGCATGGGGATTCAATCTAGCAACCTTTCGGTTACTGGCCCAACGCTCTAACCACTAGGCTACCTGCCACGAAGTCTAGGACTCAGTTGGAATCTGGAAACGGATCGCTTCACCTTCTGAGGAGAGAAGCTGTTCACAAGAAGAGGTGTCCTGTACGACACACCTAGGGTTTGTAGCACATATCGCTATGCAAGGCTAGGCTCTAACGAGCGAATTCTCTACTGAACATGAACAATGTTATTGGGACACACCACTCCCAGAAGAGAAAGTAACTCAGTGGAAGCTGTGGAAAGAGACATTGATGTAACTCGAACAGCTCACCAGCCACCCTATGTCCCTGTCCTTCATGCAGCAGAGAGAACTTTGCGTTTTCTCAGACGCATCCACTATGGCCATATCAGATGTATCATACCTCAGAGTGGTCGACGTCGAGGGACAAAGTCACGTTGGGTTCATCATGAGAAAATCAAAACTTGCTCCACAACCTATTCACACTGTTCCACGCCTAGAGCTTTGTGCCGCTGGCTTTAGCAGTTGAGATGGCAGACCTGATCAAAAATTAAATGGACATTGAGAGTCATGCAATGAAGTTCTACACAGATAGCAATATTGTGCTGTGATATATTCACAAAGCATCTAGAAGATTCTACATCTATGTGTCAAACAGAGTTACACGTATAAGAAAGTCCACACACCCAGAACAGTGGCACCACGTCAGTATGGAAGTAAGCCTGTGCCAGCAGCTTCCCTCAAGCTCACTAACTGGTTCTTGGGTCCAGCCTTCCTGACAAGAACAGAGACAGAAAAGGCTACTCATCAAAGACCTTTGAACTTGTTGGACCAGACATAGAAATCCGGCAGCAAGTCACAACCTTCACTACCAAAGCTACTGGAGGCCAGCTTGGCTCACAGGATTGAAGCAACAGCAAAGCTCATACAGCTGGCCAAATCCTTCTCCAGGGCAGTGACAAGTGCAAGAGCAACCATCTTGCACAAGCCAAAACCACCATCATTAGATGCATACAGCAAGAAGTCTTCGAAAAATAAATGAAGTACATCACCAAACAGTCTGCTCAAGAAGCTGAACCCAATCATTGATGAAGACGGGTTGATGAGAATCAGAGGCCTTACATCTGCAGCTGATATGATGTGGGAAGAGAAACACCGCCTCATCACCCCCAAGAACCACCACATCGCCACTCTGTTGGTAAGATACTACCACGAGCAAGTTGCACACCAGGGTCATCACTTCACTGAAGGTGCAGTCCGGTCAGCTGGATTGTGGATTGTTGGAAGTAAAAGGTTGGTATCCAGTGTGGTCTATAAGTGTGTAACCTGCAGGAATCTCCACGGAAAACTGGAAGAGCAAAAGATGTCAGACTTACCTGCGGACAGACTTACCTCAGATTCAATGTTCACTCATCGATTTTATACACCTGTCAGCCATAGGTGTGGCTGAAATAGCTGAATTTACTAATTTGAAGGGGTGTCCACATACAGAATATATACAAAAGTATGTTGTGCTAGCTAGCGAATATGCTGACATTAGCTAGCTAATCATTTGGCTATGGGCTGGCACTGGCAGTTTGGGATTATGGAGAGTGAATTAAATTGTTTCTTCATCATCTTGCTAGGTAGTTATCAAGCTGTGGACATCTGCCTAGTATAAACAAGAGCTTTCTACAAATGAACAACCTTAATGCAGCTAGAGCTATCTAGCTAACATAGGAATCTATGCAACACACATGGACATGCATTGCCAAACAATGCTAGACCTACTGCCACATTCCGGTTTGAAGTGTTTTAACAAGGCTGAGTGGCGGACGACTTCAAGGTCTTTGCTGTGTAAACATAAGAGATTAACTGCCGACACTATTCAGAGGCAGGCAAACATTTGTCAATCCTACTAGTGTTTCTGAGCTTGTATATTCTAGATAGAGCTCTTTTTAAAAACACGTGCTACCAAAGTAAAAAAAAAATTGCAGCGTCTAACCCAACAGCTAAGGTCCCTAAGTGGGGTTGGGGCCCCGAACCAAAACTCGCTTATGGCCCCGAAAAGGCTAAGGCCTGTGAACAATGGATACATTAAACCTTCAATTCCAGACAACATAAAATAATGTGAGAATGGATAACATTAAATCAGAAATCTTTGAAAAGTTGAGTCACTGACTATCAACCTTCCTTGTGATCAAAATATTTACAAAAACACAATACTGTAATAGAAGCTCCATTGTTATTCATGTCATAAGGAGGAATTCCCCTCAACCACACTCACAAATCAAGGAAAACAAACATTCTTTCCCAGTGTAAAAGAGCCAACTTCATAGGTTTTTTGTTACACAGAAATAACCAAAAATTACAAAAGTGCACTGTGTTGTTCAACATACTGTACATGTAACCAGGTCAAAAATCACTACCTACAGTTCGCAATGCTCCCACATAGGGCAATAGAGCCTGTGAGAAGAGCCCTGTGGCTTCATGGCTGCTATGAAAGTGAACTGTGTTTACGTGTGATCAGGGGTGTATTCATTCCGTCGATTCTGTTGAAAAATGTTTCTTATACGGAAGCAAATGGAATTAAACTAGGATAAACATGCCTGAATTTGTCCAATAGAAGACTCGTTTGCAACTGTTGGACTAATGATTACACCCTAGATCAGCTAGAGTCAGGCAAGAGTGTGCAATGCAGTATTGAATGGGTCACTGTCTGCCCATGTGCAACGGTCACCTGAAATTTCTCTCGACCTGTGTGCACCTACGTTGTAAACTTTCATGCATATTATAGGTTGTAGCAACCTCATGATGGGTAAAGGGAAAATTTGAGGATCATGTAGTAGCCTAAACCTACTGATGTTACATTGAACTGGGTGAATTTAATATGAATGACAGGCATCCAACATGCTGTAATAGAAATAAGGCCATACTTATGAAGAATAGTCTTCCTCCCTCATCTTAAAGTGGCACCGACGATGTCCGTTAAAGTTCTCCAATGTCTGGTAAATTAAAATATTCCCGGTCATGTTGTCCACCTCAACAGATTTTTGAATATGCGCATGAAAATCTGTCGCCAATTGGATGGAAACCTATAGACACCCTAAAGACAAGTGCGCTAGTCCAGTGTCTCTGCCTGCACATCATGGTTCACCAGCAGCCACAAACATCTAAAAGAATAAGCTACAGACAAGGGTTGAATATTTTACAAATGTTCCATCCTGAGAATCACTTCTCCCAGGTAACCCAGCATTTCCTGTCCAAACCGGAAGTGTCATTCTAAAGCATATTAATGTCTGTATTTTATTAGAGCTTTGAAACCGATGCTACCTGAGCCTGATAAGACATACATTAAATACCTTCTATGAGCCTTGCCTTCTATGAGCCTTGCCTTCTATGAGCCTTGCCTTCTATGAGCCTTGCCTTCTATGAGCCTTGCCTTCTATGAGCCTTGCCTTCTATGAGCCTTGCCACAATCCTGTCTCGCCGCTCTACAGCCAATTCTTTCAACCTCATGGCTTGGTTTTTGCTCTGACATGCACTGTCAACTGTGGGACCTTATATAGACAGGTGTGTGCCTTTCCAAATCATGCCCAATCAATTGAATTTACCACAGGTGGACTCCAATCAAGTTGTAGAAACATCTCAAGGATAATCAATGGAAACAGGACGCACCTGAGCTCAATTTTGAGTCTCATAGCAAAGGATATGAATACTTATGTAAATAAGGTATTTCTATTTTTAATACATTTTCAACAATTTCTAGAAACCCGATTTCACTTTGTCATTATGGGGTATTGTGTGTAGATTGCTGAGGATTTAATTTAATTTAATACATTTAGAACAAGGCTGTAACGCAACAAAATGTGGAAAATGTCAAGGGGTTAGAATACCTTCCGAAGGCAGTGTATGTATTATTTTTTTTTACTGACAAATAAAATCAATAAATCAATCAATCCAAACTGTGCAGAGGCACAAATTGAAAAATGGAAAGTGACATCTGTTACAAAACACCAAAAAGTTTAATGACATTCAGAGATTGTCAAGCCAAGCCTTCGATACTGGGTAAGCCTACAAGGTAGAGAGGGATGTCAGGATTGACATAATATATTTATTGTGGTGTTGAAAAGGCAAACCTTGTCGGTATGTTTTGTTTACTGGTTGTGTGGTGCATTGGCACAGAAACCTGTTGGAGGAAAATTCGTTGCATATATTTTATATAATTATAAATATGTCATGAAAATGTTGAAAATCAGATTTCCTCCTATCTGATCATTTTCTGCAACCGGCTCTGATAGTGAGTAATGAAGCAGGCAGGGAGAGTGTGCTCGTCTGTGGAGGTTGGTGAACCCTTAACCTTCTGGCTCATAGCCCTGTGTGGCATAACAGTGCCACAAAACCAAAGTAGATATCCACATAATTCTATGAGGGGGAGGGTGTTCGATTTATTTTACAGTACTAGGGGAGGGTCATGTGAAAATACTTTTTACGTGTGGGGTGACACCTTGAGTAGAACCAGTACCCCCCCAGTAAATTTTGATCTGTTCCTAGTGAGCTAGCACACAGTGTCCTTTGCTCCTGAGTGGTGCCGTGCATCAGCTGTTTGTTCACCCACACCTGTCCGCAACTGCTAATAACCCATCCACAACGCCTGACTATATTATGTGATAAAGTGAAAATCTAAGCCTATGGGTTTTTTTGTTTTGTTCCAGATCTGACTTCAAAGTCTTTTCTTTTTAGATAGACAGCAATTTCTGATACTCTATTATATATGCTGATCAACTGGCTTGTTATTGTGTAAGGAAAATAAATACCACATTAATCAGATAATATACCTGGCCATTACAACTGATCAAAGATTTCTGACCAAATTCATAGTTACTACGTTTTGCCTTTTGTTGGGTTATATTTTCTTAAACTAGTTATGGTGCATAGCTTATGAATACTATTGCTAAACATAAGAGGTTTATATTGTATTAACATAGATTGAGCAACATATAATAGACATGACTAACTGGAGGGTTGCTGGCTAGTAGGAGTGTAGGCTGAGTAGACTCGTGACACACACACACAATGCCTGGTTGTGGGGCCGCTCAAGGACAGGTATACGGGAGGGGCTGGTAGAATGGAAGATAGCTGTAGCACAAACTGTCCTAACTGTAACATAAAAACAGGCACTGTCCTTGGGTGTCTGACTCTCGGGTACACACATGAAGATAAGCTAGAAGACAACTATGCTTGGCAACAAAGATGCGTCTAGAGGCTGGGACCAGCCTGCATGCCAACGATAGGATGAGTAAGTTTAAACCACGCTCATCCTCCCTCTGACAGGCCAGCAGTGAGCGGGAACTATCTCTGTCAGAGTATTTAATGGAAAGCAAAGGATGTGTCACTCAGTTCTCTGTTTGCCCTGCGAGGTGTTACAGTGAACCCGTATATACGAAGATTGCATTTACCATTTATTCTGCTTGACTAATTCTATTAACTTGTTATGGATAGGGGGCAGTATTTTCACGGCCGGATAAAAAACGTACCCGATTTAATCTGATTATTACTCCTGCCCAGAAACTAGAATATGCATATAATTATTAGCTTTGGATAGAAAACACTCCAAAGTTTCTAAAACTGTTTGAATGGTGTCTGTGAGTATAACAGAACTCATTTGGCAGGCCAAAACCTGAGAAGATTCCAAACAGGAAGCACCCTCTCTGACCATTTCTTGGCCTTCTTGATCATCTCTATCCAAAACAGGGGATCTCTGCTGTAACGTGACATGTTCTAACGCTCCCATAGGCTCTCAGAAGGCGCCAGAACGTTGAATGATGACTTTGCAGGCCATGGCTGAAAAACAGTAGCGCATTTGGTAAGTGGTCGATCTAAGAACAATGAGACTGGCGCGCACGTGCACGAGACGACTCCATGTTTACATTTTCAGTCTTTGAACGAAAACAACGACTCCCGGTCGGAATATTATCGCTTTTTTACGAGAAAAATCGCATAAAAATTCATTTTAAACAGCGTTTGACATGCTTCGAAGTACGGTAATGGAATATTTTGAATTTTTTTGTCACGAAACGCGCCGGGCGCGTCACCCTTCGTTACCCTTCAGATAGTGTCTTGAACGCACAACAAAACGCCGCTATTTGGATATAACTATGGATTATTTGGAACCAAACCAACATTTGTTATTGAAGTAGAAGTCCTGGGAGTGCATTCTGACGAAGAACAGCAAAGGTAATCCAATTTTTCTTATAATAAATCTGAGTTTGGTGAGTACCAAACTTGGTGGGTGTCAAAATAGCTAGCCCGTGATGGCGAGCTATCTACTCAGAATATTGCAAAATGTGCTTTCACCGAAAAGCTATTTTAAAATCGGACACCGCGATTGCATAAAGAAGTTCTGTATCTATAATTCTTAAAATAATTGTTATGTTTTTTGTGAATGTTTATCGTGAGTAATTTAGTAAATTCACCAGAAGTGTTCGGTGGGAATGCTAGTTCTGAACGTCACATGCTAATGTAAAAAGCTGTTTTTTGATATAAATATGAACTTGATTGAACAAAACATGCATGTATTGTATAACATAATGTCCTAGGAGTGTCATCTGATGAAGATCATCAAGGGTTAGTGCTGCATTTAGCTGTGGTTTTGTTTTTTGTGACATTATATGCTAGCTTGAAAAATGGGTGTCTGATTATTTCTGGCTGGGTACTCTGCTGACATAATCTAATGTTTTGCTTTCGCTGTAAAGCCTTTTTGAAATCAGACAGTGTGGTTAGATAAAGGAGAGTCTTGTCTTTAAAATGGTGTAAAATAGTCATATGTTTGAAAAATTGAAGTTTTCGGATTTTCGAGGAGTTTGTATTTCGCGCCACACCCATCATTGGATATTGAAGCAGGTGTTCCGCTAGCGGAACGTCTCATTGAACTTTTTGTTCTTAGATCGACCACTTAAACTAGTTGTGGTGCATAGCTTATGAATACTAATGCTAAACATAAGAGGTTTATATTGTATTAACATAGATTGAGCAACATATAATAGACATGACTAACTGGAGGGTTGCTGGCTAGTAGGAGTGTAGGCTGAGTAGACTCGTGACACACACACACACAATGCCTGGTTGTGGGGCCGCTCAAGGACAGGGAGGGGCTGGTAGAATGGAAGATAGCTGTAGCACAAACTGTCCTAACTGTAGCATAAAAACAGGCACTGTCCTTGGGTGTCTGACTCTCGGGTACACACATGAAGATAAACTAGAAGACAACTATGCTTGGCAACAAAGATGCGTCTAGAGGCTGGGACCAGCCTGCACGCCAACGATAGGATGAGTAAGTTTAAACCACGCTCATCCTCCCTCTGACAGGCCAGCAGTGAGCGGGAACTATCTCTGTCAGAGTATTTAATGAAAAGCAAAGGATGTGTCACTCAGTTCTCTGTTTGCCCTGCGAGGTGTTACAGTGAACCCGTATATACGAAGATTGCATTTACCATTTATTCTGCTTGACTAATTCTATTAATAAACAGCTGAAAATATATTCAGTAGCCTAGTGTTAAATTATGTTCTGATACCAGATTGAATTGACGCAACCCTAACACTTTGTAGGGCAGTAGGCTACAGTCGATGTCCCAGATTTCAGTTTCCATTTATCCCATCTGAACAGTAGGCGACAGTTCACTTGAAGTGCCATAGGCCTATTTGAAGTCCCCGTCTTGTGACTGTCGAATTTATATAGCCTCACAATCATCACACTGTTATCATCCCCTTTTTCCACTTTACCACATTTTCCCCGAACATTACTTTTCTGGCCCTTCATTATCATTATTTTCAACTCTCCTTTCGCAGCTATTCTCTTATTGAAATAAACTCCGACAATTGTCCTTTTTGCCTCTGCGGATTGACGTGAACCTTTTCTGCCCGTTCCCAAAAGCATTTGACCTGTAGGCTATTTGGCGTGCATACAGTTAGTCCCTAATATTTTGGCTTATGCACTAATGCAAGATAGCCTAAAATAAAAATTTTTTTAACTCAATGTAGCCTATAGATATAAATTGCACAAGAAATATACATTTAATGAATATTTTAAGGTATTGTTTTCTCTTTATTCAACCCACCCTTCATCCACACAATATTTAATAACCCTAAACAGGTTATGAGTCAACCCGCACCTCACTATCGCTCCCACCTGCCCTCGGCGTCGTTATTAACAGAACAGCAGGAAAGCAATGCCCGACAGGCGGGGCTGAAGGGTACCGTCTACCGGTGTCCTTGCTATCTCGTTAGCTACCTATTCCGCCTGCTGCGTACCGGAGTTAGGCTGGACAATAGAACGAGTCAAAATTCACCCATGGCTAAAAATGGCAAAAGAACGTTGGCTAAGCTGGAACACTAGCCCATAGCAAATGAATGGAATCCAACGTTCGCAGAGCCTGTTTTGACTGGAGTGACACTTAGAATTCAATTTCGCCTAAATGGCACCAACAAATGTATCCCTTTTATTTTACCACTACAACCTGTTCTTAGGACAAAACTGAAAAATAACAACTTGTGTAGAAAGTAAACATCCGCACCTCAATGGTGCCAAGTGTGCTTATGTCTGCATAACAAGGAAGTAGGAACTTCGGACTATTTCTGGTCTAGCGTTTAATGACAACGGAATACACTGCCTAGCCTTACATAATTAGAAAGAGGAGATTCTCATGATTAAAATGGTGCCCGACTTGAAAAAATTTCAATATACACATTGCGAGATATTTTGCGAAATATACCAGCATGATTCTCCATAGGAAAACAAATGGGGGGAGCTCAGCGTTCCAAGGGCAAAATGTATTTTGTGGCTTGCATTTGATGACAACGGAATACACTGCCCAACCTTACATAATTAGAAAGTGGAGATTCTCATTATTAAAATGGTATCCTTTTTTTTATGTACACTACCGGTCAAAAGTTTTAAAACACCTACTTATTCAAGGGTTTTCCTTTATTTTTTTCTATGTTCTACATTGTAGAATAATAGTAAAGACATCAAAACTATGACATAACACATGGAATCATGTAGTAACTAAAAAATGTTAAACAAATCAAAATATATTTTATATTTGAGATTCTTCAAATAGCAAGCCTTTGCCTCTATGACAGCTTTGCACACTCTTGGCATTTTCTCAACCAGCTTCACCTGGAATGTTTTTCCAACAATCTTGAAGGAGTTCTCACATGCTGAGCACTTGTTGGCTGCTTTTCCTTCACTCTGCGGTCCGACTCATCCCAAACCATCTCAATTTGTTTGAGGTCGGGGGATTGTGGAGGCCAGGTCATCTGATGCAGCACTCCATCACTTTCCTTCTTGGTAAAATAGCCTTTACACTGCCTGGAGGTGTATTGGGTCATTGTCCTGTTGAAAAACTTATGATAGTCCCACTAAGCCCAAACCAGATGGGATGGCGTATCACTGCAGAATTCTGTGGTAGCCATGCTAGTTAAGTGTGCCTTGAATTCTAAATAAATCACAGTGTCACCAGCAAAGCACCCCCACACCATAACACCTCCTCCTCCATGCTTTACAGTGGGAAATACACATGCAGAGATCATCCGTTCACCCACACTGCGTCTCACAAAGACACGGAGGTTGGAACCAGAAATCTCCAATTTGGACTCCAGACCAAAGGACAAATTTCCACTGATCTAACGTTCATTGCTCGTGTTTCTTGGCCCAAGCAAGTCTCTTCTTATTATTGGTGTCCTTTAGTAGTGGTTTTGTTGCAGCAATTCGACCGTGAATGCCTGATTCACACGGTCTCCTCCGAACAGTTGATGTTGAGATGTGTCTGTTACTTGAACTCTGTGAAGAATTTATTTGGGCTTCAATTTCAGAGGCTGGTAACTCTAATGAACTTATCCTCTGCAGCAGAGGTAACTCTGGGTCTTCCATTCATGTGGCGGTCCTCATGAGAGCCAGTTTCATCACAGCACTTGATGGTTTTTGCAACTGCATTTGAAGAAACTTTCAAAGTTCTTGAAATGTTCCGTATTGACTGACCTTCATGTCTCAAAGTAATGATGGACTGTCATTACTCTTTGCTTATTTGAGCTGTTCTTACCATAATATGGACTTGGGCTATCTTCTGTATACTGTATGTGTCTTCTGTATGTGTCCAGCCTACCGGAGTCCTAGCTAGCTAGTTAGTTAGGACTCAGTCGTCCTTCGCTACCACCTGCCGAACACCTGCCCTTGAAATCGTTAACAGAACTGCGGGAAAACAGTGCCCGACAGGCGGGTGCGAAGTACACTGTCGACCTGTGTGCTAGCTAGCTACCCATCCCACCTGCTGTGTACTGGAGTCCTAGTTAGCTAGTTTCCTTCGCTAACACCTGCTGAACATCTGCCCTCACTGTCGTTAACAGAACTGCAGGATAACAGTGCCCGACAGGAGGGGGCGAAGGACACGGTCCACTGTTGTCCTAGCTAGCTAGTGTTGTCACCCTGTGTCAGGTGCGTCGTAGAAAGTGGACCAAGGCGCAGCTCATCTTATTTTATTTCTATATAAGTGAACACTTAAACAAAATAAATCGACGTCAACCAACAGTTCCGTAAGGACACAAGGACTATACGAAAAACAACTACCCACAAAACCCATGAAGAAAAACCCCTACTAAATATGACCTTCAATTAGAGGCAACGAGGAACAGCTGCCTCCAATTGAAGGTCAACCCAAGAAACTTAAACATAGAAATAGACACACTAGAACAAACGTAGAAATATACTAACATAGAACATAAACCAAAACCCCGAAACACATAAAACAAACACCCCCTGCCACGCCCTGACCAAACTACAATAACAAATAACCCCCTTTACTGGTCAGGACGTGACACCCTGCCTCTTCTTCTGTGGAGTTTATCAGTGGTTGGCATCCAACGTTATGGAGCATTACCGCCACTTACTGCCTACCACCTGTTATTCCGGAGTCCTAGCTTAAAATGGACCAATAGAAGTATGCCCACATGCAGGAACAAACATGAAGGAACGCCCACATGCAGGAATGTCCCGAATAGCGGGCCGCAATTGCACCGTTCTCTCTTTAGCTGATTCGTACAATGGAACTTCCCCATGCTTCCCGTTTTTAGGGAAACTAGTTGACGATGAGGCTTGGTTGTAAGCAAAGCTGACAGAAACTAAGGTAAGGCACAAAACAATGTTATCTGATGTCTTAAGAGTTTTTAACAAATGCTATAAAGTATATACAAGGTAGAACGATATTAAGCCTACATTCAATTCATTTCACTACATTGAAGTCAGAAAGTATTCATACCCCTTCACTTATTCCACATTTTGTTGTGTTACAGCCTGATTTCAAAATGGATTAAATAGATTTTTTTTCTCACCCGTCTACACACCCATCTACCCCATATTGACAAAGTGAAAACGTGTTTTTACAGAAATATCTCATTTACATAAGTATTCACACCCCTGAGTCAATACATGTCAGAATCACCTTTGGCAGTGATTACAGCTGTGAGCCTTTTCGGTTAAGTCTGTAAGAGCTTTGCACACCTGGATTGTACAATCTTTTTTACATTATTATTAAAAAAATTATTCAAGCTCTGTCAAATTGGTTGTTGATCATTGCTAGACTCCCATTTTAAGTCTTGCCTTGGATTTTCAAGCCAATTTAAGTCAAAACTGTAACTAGGCCACTCAAGAACATTCAATGTCGTCTTGGTAAGCAACCGCAGTTGGTAAGCAACTCCAGAACCAGATAGATCAGTTTTAGGCTAGGCCTACTGGAATTATTTGCAGTTTTGAGGAAAAACAAAATCCTCTCTGGCAAACTCAGAGCAGGCTCAACTTGTCCAACTGCTCAGTTCACTTGCCCCAGGCAAAGGGCAGTGCTTAAAGTCAATCCCTGTAGCCTAACACATTACTATATGGTTACAGTGATCAGCTTTCCAAGCAGCTGTGTGAATTATTATGTGCTCGGCTCATATGCCATCCATCTGATCTCTGTTCGCAACCCTGATAACTTGTTTTACACACAGACTATAGAATGGGAGCATGTCTTCATTGATGTAGTGCTATTTAGCCTTTGTCCTACCTTCATTGGGCAAAAAATGGTCCCTCTGTCATGTTCCTCTTTTGCAATTGTATTCCAAATTTGTGCATATAGCCTGTCTGAAAATTGCCCCTTGACTTGCACAGTTTTGCATGCCCTTTAGGGCCAGCCACACCAAGGACGATAACTAATGATAAACTATACAGAACTATCCCACAGGGCACAGATGTCAATTCAACATTTAGAGTATCACAGTATGACTCATAATACCCATAAAACCTAGCGGTCAAACAGGGAAATGGCTCCAATTGTTTTTTTCCCCATTAATTTTTGCCATAGGTTTTTATAGAAACATTTCAAATAAGAGCTTACTCTGGCGTGACGTTTTAATAAACGTGTAAATCTCTCGGACAAGGTGACTTTATCAATATATTCGCCTGTATTTACCCACCAAAAATAAAATGTAAAGTAGTTGCTAATGTGGCTATCATAAAGAACTACAAATGCCATGATTATCTGACGAGACTGCCGAATCAAGGAAAGGTAAGAATCTCAGGATTAACAATCTAATATTAGCTAATGGAAGTAATTCATACATTTTCTAGATTTCTTTAAATGGACAATTCTGTGAACTGTCTTGTGCAAGTTTTAAATTGACCCATTACCTGTTAGCAAAGGTATCAGCTAGAGATAACGTGGAGGAGTTCACACGGATTTGTAATCTTGCATGATGTCTACTTTGATGCTAATTAACATTTTAGAATCTGAGATTAAATAGAGCCGAATATATTGATGAAAGCCGAATATATTGATAAAAGTCACCTTTACGTCATGCCAGGGTAAGCCGACATGAAACAGCCCTTATTTTAAGTGTTTCTAAAATCCCACAGGATTTGTTAATCATTGCATCGTGCATGCATCTTTGCTCAAGTGGTTTGAGATTTCCATTTTTCGAATGGTTGTCAACTCGCCTGGATCTTATCATCAATTTATCATCACCAGCCAATGTGATCAAACCATCGCATGCTCTCTCTCTCCTTTCAAACTCCCCACCAGTTATTTTGGATGTTGTAGACCGATTTTACATTCAGCAAGCAATATTATGCTTGCATCTCTCCTTGAATATGCAATTACTAAAGAAAATGCTCAAAATACACTATATATAGAAAAGTATGTGGATACTCCTTCAAATTAGTCTATTAGTCTATTTCAGCCACACCCGTTGCTGACAGGTGTATAAAATCAAGCACACCGCCATGCAATCTCCATAAACAAACATTGGCAGTAGAATAGCCTTACTGAAGAGCTCAGTAACTTTCAACGTGGCACTGTTATAGGATGCCATCTTTCCAACAAGTCAGTTCATCAAGTTTCTGCCCTGCTAGAGCTGCCCCGGTCAACTGTAAGTGCTGTTATTGTGAAGTGGAAATGTATAGGAGCAGCAACAGCTCAGCCGCAAAGTGGTAGGCACACACAAGCTCACAGAACGGGACCACCAAGTGCTGGAGTGCATAGCGCGTAAAAATTGTCTGTCTGCGGTTGCAACACTCACTACCGAGTTCCAAACTGCCTCTGGAAGCAACGTCAGCACAATAACTGTTTGCCGGGAGCTTCATGAAATGGGTTTCAATGGCCGAGTAGCCACACACAAGCCTAAGATCACCATGCGCAATGCCAAGAGTAGGCTGGAGTGATGTAAAACTCGCCGCCATTGGAATCACGCTTCACCATCTGGCAGTCTGACGGACTAATCTGGGTTTGGCGGATGCCAAGAGAACACTACTTTCCCTAATTTATAGTGCCAACTGTAAAGTTTGGTGGAGGAGGAATAATGGTCTGGGGCTGTTTTTCATGGTTCGGGCTAGGCCCCTTAGTTCCAGTGAAGGGAAATCTTAACGCTACAGCATTCAATGAAATTCTAGACGATTCTGTGCTTCCAACTTTGTGGCAACAGTTAGGGGAAGGCCCTTTCCTGTTTCAGCATGACAATGCCCCCATGCACAAAGCGAAGTCCAGATCAGTGTGGAAGAACTTGACTGGCCTGCATAGAACCCTGACCTCAACACCATTGAACACCTTTGGGATGAATTGGAACGCCAACTACGAGCCAGGCCTAATCGCCCAACATCAGTGCCTGTCCTCACTAATGGTCTTGTGGCTAAATAGAAGCAAGTCTTAGCAGTAATGTTCCAACATCTAGTGGAAGGCCTTCCCAGAAGAGTAGAGAATGTTGGAGGACCAACTCCATATGAATGCCCATGATTTTGGAATGAGATGTTCGACAAGCAGGTGTCCACATACTTCTGGTCATATAGTGTAAGTGTCCAACAAGCTATTGCAGTTTAGCTTTTCCTGGGACTGCACAAGAACTGAGAGGAATAGCAGAGAGGCAGCGGGGAGGCGAGGTGCGCAATTGTGCTAAAGAACAGTGAAGACAGACAGGCTAAATATGTGTAGCCTAACTTAGAAGCGTATGCATATTAACCCATCATTCATTAGCTAAACTATTCATGATGAAAAACGTTAACCTGCAGGCTGCGCTCCCAGCCACTGGGCACACAGCTCGAAAAGCTCTCCAATTGATCAGTGGAGACTGTCTATTAGAAATTGCTTGACCTTCCCCTGTACTGAATTAAAAAATACTAAACCTCCACCGGACTTAAATTGAAATAGCATGACCCATCCCCCAAAATTCCTCTGCGTACACTGTTCCATAAATTCCAGAAGGTCCCTAAAGGAGTTAGCCTGGGTACCAGTCTGTTAACATTCCACTCCTTGTACTCTGCATCATATGTTCAGCATGACAATGAGTGGCAAGGAGTTGAAGGACAGCTAAACAGACTGTAACCAGACTATAAATGAGTGGCTACAAGTCTAGGAATACTGTATAAGAAGCAGTGAGTGAATGCAGTACTCTAGGCCTACACTTCCAACTGATCTTCCAACTGAATACATGATGAGTATGCTCATGGCATCTTTTCTCTCCGCAGCTCTGCTGTTGCTGGTTCCTGGGATCCTGACTGAAAGTAATTTGGAATATATTTACTTACTTTACCTCTTTTGTAATGTTATCTTTATAACCTATACAGTATAGTTTACATTTTTAATTACAATTTTATTACAGAGGGATATGGGGAAAAAAACATTGAGTTGACAATAGTCAACAGCATCTCCAATGGACCCAATGAGACCTACAGTGCTGACATTGTGTTCAGAGGGATCCTACTCGGTGCCATGAGGAGACTGCAGCAGACCAATGCAGACTTCAAGTCAGTAGAAATTTAGATTCCATTGTCTGATTGATTTCTAGAATAGCTCATATATGCAATACAGATGTTACAGTTTGAGAAATCGTTTTCTATGCCAATTTAAAAGATAATGTTCTGTAGTTCACTGTGTCAATAATTGCATGGCATGGAGTGATACAGTATTTTCCTGTTTCCAATGTGAAAAAGTAATGGTGGTTTTCTTGCTGTTGCAATGGATAAAGAGTAGTATAATTAGCAGGTCAGTTATTTTATATTATGTCAGTATTCAGTGAGCATTGTTCTTCCAGGTTTACCTACACAGAGGACCTCAACTATGGTCCCTTCCTGGAGAGTGTGAATGGTGTAGCCGGGGACAATGCTGAGCACACTTATTGGGAGCTCCTTGTTCAGACTGGGAAGAATGGGCCTGTGATCAGACCTGATGTGGGTGAGTCATGATTTACAATATCTCTCTCTCTCTCTCTCTCTCTCTCTCTCTCTCTCTCTCTCTCTCTCTCTCGCTCCAGAATTAAGGGGAAAAGCAAGTGTTATTTACAACAATCTATTTATCACACAAATTGTGCATCTACTATAAAACACTAATGACCTATTTGGACCTTGTTTTCACAGGTATTGGTTGTTACATCCCAGAACCAAATGACTGCATCATCCTGAATTTTACAAAATGGTGAACATTCAGAAGTGCCTTACTGATACTGTTTTATTTTAAAAAGTGCTGTAAAGCCATTTATTATTTTTGTCATGAAAGGTATAACGATTCCAATCATTTGCAGTACACTATTAGAAAAAAGGGTTCCAAAGGGTTCTCCAGCTATTCCCATAGGGGAACCCTTTTTGGTTCCAGGTAGAACTCTTTTGGGTTCAATGTAGAATCCTCTGTGGAAAGGTTTTTTACATGGAACCCAGAAGGGTTCTACCTGGAACCAAACGGGTTCTACCTGGTTCTAGATAGTTCCTTTTTTTCTAAGAATGTAATGTTAAGCCCGTTTTTAGAATTGAAATAGAAAGAGTTTCACCCTGACATAATACTGTTATTGTTGTTTTAAAAGAACATTTGGAACAGCAAAGAATGCCCGGCTACAGTTTACATCCCTCAGCCTATACCAGAACTATTGTAACATTACATTCTGTATGTAATTACTGTGTAATAGGTGTGTGTTCACTGATTTATATTTCCATGGGAAACAGAATTACAGCAATAGTGGTATGTGCTAGGGATTAACACCAGGATCCTGGGACTGTCCCGGGACTACTCCCGGGTCCATACATTTCCCGAAAAAATGTAGTGACAAAACCCAGGAAATTACAACATTTTCCCCCAAAGTCGCACAAATGCAATTACACAACATACGCAGCAGCAGATTGGCAAAAAATAAAACGGTACATTATCCAAACATGTTGTCGCATGGGAGCCTTTTGCCTAATTATTGTTTATATAGGCCTATGTGTTTGGTCACCTATTATCATTTCAGCACGGGTTTGATTGGGACAGTGCCATCGCGCTGCTTTTAGACAAGCGTGGGGGACTCTTATAGATAAATCAATCAATGTCAGATTTTTGTTTTCACTGAATCTCCGTTTGGATATTTGGCAATAATTAGGCTGGGGAAGTGCTAATGATCATCTTTATTTAGTTTGGTCATATATTAGCTGATCGGAACATGTTGCTAGCATGTTACTAGCATGTTATAGGCCTACAAGTGGATTTTGCTCTTCACTCGTGTAGTAGCCTGTCCTAGGCTACTCCTGACCAAAACCCCGTGACTTGTCTGATAATCAATGTGCTTTTGTTTTACTGAATCGCTGTCTGTATATTTGGCTAATTGATCTCTGGCTGGACAAGCGGAAGTGGTGGCTCATTTATTCGTTTGCTCATCTACGTATCACTGAAAAGGAAACATTTAACATACACTTGATTTAGGCTACATTATTGCATTATTTATCTACTGACTCAGGTAGTAGCTTTATATAGCCTCGTATAGAGCTTAGGCTATTTTCCTATCGTTCCTATCGAACTGAAGCCCCAAATTCCTAACTTTATTCTGCAATCCATAGGTTGCATTATCAAAGCACATCTCTCGCCTATGCATGTCAAAATACCGCTATAACATTCCTCTTGCTTCTCTGCGCTGCCCTCTGCGCTGTCTCGTATTGCTACAAATATGAGAACTTCCGTAGAGAATGTATGATCGACAAAAGGTTTGAGCATAGATATCGATGTTTTTACAGAGTTGGTCCGGGTTAAGATACTGTACGTTGATATTTAAAAATGTCCTCTATTCATCTCCCCGTTATTCATGAGCTGATCCGCTATCTGTATAATCAGCAACTCGAATAGGAGATATTCTGTCATTCGTTGGAGGTTATCTAGCAAGTTTAGCAACTTTGGTAATTTGACATTTGTTTGACTGCCGTTGCAAAGTTTGTATGATTCGACAACGCTATAGCCTACTCCGGGTGCCTTTTGTGGGTCTTGAGTTCGCACTCTGTGTCGATAATTAATTGAGCAACATGATTAAGCAAAGAATTTATGAACGGCCTGTTTCGCAATTCACAACAGTGTAATTGGCGATCAAAGTGATTCTATCATTACTAAATATCTGTTTCACTTGCTGTGAAATCTTTACATAGTGGCGCAGGCAACATGGAGCAGCAACAATCTTATTTTGGGAGAACCCTGGCATAATGACCATATCTTGGGTGTAAAGGCTTTAAATGGGCACTTCCGATTTTGCGGTATTTCTTGGGACTCTCAGATAAATATGAATCTTTCTCGGTATTTAAACTTGGTAGATTTTCTGGTAATTAAATAGCATGTGCTAATACTTGTACATGTATACTTGCACACACACACACATAGCTTTGTTTTCTTTTTTCGGGGTAAAAATGTTTGACCATTAAAAATCCTATTTTCCCTAACTCTAATCTTAACCCCCAAAACCCAACCCTTAAGCTTAAAAAAACATTCAAACAAATTCAGGACATGAAAAAAGTCCTGACTGTCAGGACATTGGGTTCCTGATAAGGTAGGAAAACACACACACACATACACAGTCTTGTTCAGCTAACCTTGTTGGGACACACAATTCAGTCCCATTCAGATATTGCACAAACTAAATATTACGTTTGGGAGTTCATAAAAGGGCTACAATATACCGCACAATCTTATCAATCATAGTGATTTCCCCGTGTCATTTCCTGTGCACCCACTCTGTTTGAATGTCTACAGGTCAAATAGAGGTTAAAAATACCAGAGAGTAGAAGCATAGGGATAGCCTACATTTCGAGCTGATCCTGAAGAAAAAGATGATGCAGGCCTCAGAGGTGGAATCACAAAAGTTGTAAACACTGGCGCAAAATCTGATCATGGAAATGTGAGAGGGCTTTGTAGACATTTGGTTGCTCTCATATCCATATTCCTTCTGGTACTGCTGCCTGGTAGGTAACTTGTCTACAATGTAATGAAGGCTATAATATATTCACTAATATCACATTAATTCCCATTAGAATGTCATGGCGATGCTTCAGTATGGTTGTATGGTTCAATTCCTGCTGGGGGCTCCCACAAGGAAAAATTCACTTACACATGACTATAAGTTGCTTTGGATAAAGCATCTGCTAAATAGTATTTATATATTGAAAAATAGGGGTAGGGTTGTGGAGAATCAAAGGACCATGAATATAATAAATTAACTCTAAGTGCTGGCTTAAGGCCGGTAGCAACCAAATCAAAATCAAATCAAATTTATTTATAAAGCCCTTCGTATATCAGCTGATATCTCAAAGTGCTGTACAGAAAGCCAGCCTAAAACCCCAAACAGCAAGCAATGCATGTGAAAGAAGCACTACAGAATGTCCGGTCCGAACAAAGATAAAGTGGATGTCCAGGTTAAGGGGAGTTTATTGTAAGAATATGTCCACATTCACACACACATTTGGTTCACCACTCCTGGTTCAGATTACTGAGAATTATGTCCAGTGAGAACTGACATTGACTATGGTTGTTAAGATGCACGCACAATTAAACAGCTATACAGGGAATCAGTCTGCAGGAAGAGAAGGTAGAAAACCCCCAGACTGTTGTATGCTATGTCTTTTCTTTTGAAGACTGGCCCTTTTATTGGCAAAGAGTTTGATCGCGGTCTTTTGTCTCTTTAATTTTTTTAATTGGGTTAGGGTGAGTGGAATGCAGCCTTTGAGAAGATTCAAAGCAATCTCACATAGGGATAATATGAGATCTGAAGAACAGTGACCCAAGATGGCCTTCCGTTCTTTAGCGGTAGCCCCAACTAGGCTTCTCAAGAGGGGCAGGTTTCTTTTTAAACGCAGAGACATAGCTGTTACTTTTTAGGAATGTACGCCGCCGGCCACTCCCACGGGAACAAGCCGGTTCGGAGCATCAGGTGTTCTGGAGTATTTGATTTTAAATCCACGATTAAATAAGAAAATGGCGCTTTGGTAGCGTCCTCATAGCTCTCCATAAAGTACAATTTCCATCCTGGGTACATCTGCTGAGTGTTAATTTGTAGTTTGTCTCTAGGGTTTTCGAACAAAACCATGTAATTGGCGTTCAAACTAATGGTACGGCTATTTTTACCTTGGTGAAACACATTCTGCACCAAGTAAAGTACGGACAGGTTTCTATGATGAGTATATTGGGTAAAAGCTCGTGCAATTTCAGGATGTTCGCTACCTGCAAATAGCATATCGTCCAAAACCAGCAGATTGTTTTTATGAGGTAAAAGTTCATCATCAGACAGGGATTCGGGTATTCCTTCAACAAACTTGATTTTTATTTTCTTCAACAGCTCATCATACAAAGGTTGATAACACGAATAACACCACACAATATTGTCAGGTTTCTGAGATAATACATGTTCAGAATTCTCTAAAATACTTTTTACAAAACAAGTTTTACCGCTATTGGATGGGCCTGTGATTAAGGCCGAAAATGGTAGTTGCAACCTGGGGTCAAAACCGTCTACAGCAGACATTATATCTTAAGCTTTAAGACACACGGGGCTTGTAACATAAGTCAGTATCCAAAGGGCAAGATGGTCTATGACAAGAGTTTGCTTTTAGTAAGTGGGGCATTCCTTAGATGGAAGCCCTTTTTTATCCGATCTCTAGACTGCGGAATGAGACCTGTTACAACTTACAAAACCTTTAACTTGTTAGGAATAGGGGGCAGTATTCCAAAGTTTGGATGACTGAGGTGCCCAAAGTAAACTATCTGCTACTCAGGCCCAGAAGCTAGGATATGCATATGCAAGTAGTCCTGTTAAGGTTTTCAATGTTTTATTGATGGAGTTTTATGGATTTGCATATGACTGTGCATTATATGATGCCGTAATAGGGAAGAGGATCTGATCAAGGCTATTGTTATTCTTGATCAATTCTTGATCCATAAAAGACACACACCTGTTACGGGGTTAATTCCATATCTGTTTGCATTGCTTAGTAGTGTATTAGCATGGTATGAGACAAGATAAATAATACAATTTAAGTAAAGTATAAAATAAACAGCATTATCCTAAACTGAGAGATGAATAAAAAAAATGTGTTATCACATCAACATCTTTCAGAATGTCCCTATTTTCAGTATAGAATGACATGTATACAGATTATATTACAACTTTTGTGTTTTGTCTTAGTGATTGTTCTTTAGTAAATAGGAAACTCAACAGTGTGTTAGTCCGATAAACATTAATTAGATAGTTGTTTTATGTTTGTGAAACCTGGAAATGTACACAATGAGAAGTGATATTGTAACAACAGTTTTAACAGGGTAATTGTATGAAATATATACCTTTGCATTATTGTTTCTATGTCAGAACTGTCTGTATCAAGATGGCGGGCCGCCTCATACAACAGCAAATCGTCGAGCTCAGAATTGTCATTTAAAGTGTTGAAATCATCCGGTTTCAGTGTTTTACTGTGGATGTTCTGGGCGACGAAATCCTCCACGTGCTCTCAATGTGTTAGGCCTTCTGTGCCAGTATATGCCGGGTGTCACGACACCGACGGATGGTGGCACTCCCCCCTCGACCGGGCGGGGCTCGGCGGTCGTCGTCGCCGTCCTACTAGCTGCCATCGATCCTTTTTGTTTCACTTTCTGTTGGTTAGGTCTAGGTAGGCACGCACCTGTTTTGGGTTAGTTATTAGTAGGGGGGGTTATTTAGTTTAGCGTAGTATGTCTGTGTTTGTGCGTGATTATGTTCCTTGTCAGGTTTGTGTGCTTGAGGAACGTGTGTTTTTTTTCCCCTCTGCCTGTGGTTGGTTTTTTGTGTTTTACCACCGCAGAAGTATTTAAGGGCTGCGTCCCTATTTTCTGACGACCATAACAGTTTTCTTGAATTAAAGTGTGTTCAAGAATTCACTGTCTCCTGCGCCTGACTCTACCTCTCCTGCTTTCTTGAGCCAGCCTTGACACCGGGGAGGAGTCTGAAAGAAAAATATACATTCAAAATAGGGTATTAAAAAAAATATATATTCGATCAAAATCTCAAATACATTTAAAAAATAATACTATATATTAACAATATATATAGTTAAATTACCGTAATTTCCGGACTATTAAGCGCACCTGAATATAAGCCGCACCCACTGAATTAAAAAATATATATTATTTTGAACATAAATAAGCCGCACGTCTATAAGCCGCAGGTGCCTACCGGTACATTGAAACAAATTAACTTTACACAGGCTTTAACGAAACACGGCTTGTAACAAAAATAAATAGGCTTTAACGAAACACGGCTTGTAACAAAAAATAAATAGGCTTTAACGAAACACGGCTTGTAACAAAAATAAATAGGCTTAAACGAAACACGGCTTGTAACAAAAATAAATAGGCTTTATCGAAACACAGCTTGTAACAAAAAATACAAAAATAGCAGTAAACAGTAGCCTACCAAGAAAGTCATTGGTCACTATCTTCCTCCTCCTGGGCACTGAAACCATCTCCTTCGGTGTCGGAGTTGAATAGCCTCAGAATTGCTTCGTCCGATATTGGATCGTTTTCATTGTCGCCCTCGTCACTTTCATCTGGAGGCAAATCCCCTGCTGAGCCCTCTTCAACATGCAGCAGTCCAGCCTTTCGATACCCGTTGATGATAGTGGATTTTTTGACAATGCTCCACGCTGTCAGGACCCACTGGCAGACTTGACCATAAGTTGCTCTTCGCATGCGGGCCGTTTTAGTTAAGGATTTCTCCCCACTTGTCATCCAAGCCTCCCGCTGAACACGGAGCGCCACCTTAAATGCACGATTTACACTGTTGTCGAGTGGCTGCAAATACTTTGTTGTGCCCCCAGGAATCAGGGTGACAAAATGACTACCGTAATCAGAATGATGAGAAGTTTGAGCGCGCTCGATTTAATCTAAACAGTAAACAAAAAAGTAGTTTGACCTTAACCCGTTCGGCAATTTCATTGGTCTAATGAAAGCTTCATGCCGCCAAAAAACTGAGCACGTCACAGAATGTGTTTTTTTGGGGAAAAAAAATGTGAAAGCGGGAAAAACCCATATATTAGCCGCGTCATTGTTTAAGCCACGAGGTTCAAAGCGTGGGAAAAAAGTTGCGGCTTATAGTCCGGAAATTACGGTACCTCTGCTTTTTTGACGCAGGCTGTTCTGACGAATCGTGGATACCAAGGGCTCTAGACTTTTTTCACCTGGCTTTGCAGATTCTGCCAGGCGTGTATCGTTGGAGTCTGAAAAAAAACATTATTTGACATTGTTTTAACATATTCTATAAAAAAAATTATAACTAATAAAAAAATGTATAACTAATAACAAATGTATAATGGGGTCATACCGTATCTATAGAGCGCCGGTTCTTGAATCCGTACGTTTTCAGCCCTGTATCCTCCCTTCTCGGGCTGGGGTGATTCTGCGCAATGCACTTTGGCCACAGCTGTGCGGAGTCGTGAAGGACTATGAAGCGTCGTAAATGCCAGATTATGGAGCGATTGGCTTGAGGTTCCCGGGGGTGTGGATCTGCTGGTTATAGCCTCAGTTCTTGGAGTGTTTGGAAAAACATTCGTACAAAACGGTAGAATACTGTCTGTTTCATCGGCTCCTCCGAAGTCGTTCAGAGTCCATTATGCATCACATATCCTTGCTGGGGGGCTGTCCGCTGTAAACACAAAATTATCTTTTAAAATAGGGTACACACTTTTTGTTTTTAATGTATAAATATTATTATGGATTTTATTTTTGGACTTACGTCAAAAATAGCGTGACGGTGACGGGCTATGTAAAGGACCGGGCACTGTCTGCTTCTGAGAACCTCCATCTAATGATGGCTGATCCATATCAATTATTCCCGGTAGCAACTGGGTAAATGACGGATAACCTATAGACGTTAGATAATATTAACATATATTTATACGAAATATATACATTTTAACTTATAAAAATACATGCAATTGACATAAATACATACCTGAAAAATCGTTGTCCACCCATTTTAGAATATCTGTAAAAACATATAACACCGGTTTTGTCACACCCTGACCATAGAGAGCCCTTGGTTTTCTATGGTGTAGTAGGTCAGGGCGTGACTAAGGGGTGATCTAGTATGTCTATTTCTATGTTGGTGCTAATATGGTTCCCAATTAGAGGCAGCTGTTTATCGTTGCCTCTGATTGGGGATCATATTTAGGTAGTTATTTCCCTACCTGTGTTTGGTGGGATATTGATTGTTTGTGTGTTTGGGCACTACGTCCTCACGGTCTTTGTAAGTTTTGTTATTTTGTTTTGTTAGTTTCACTTAAATAAATATGTGGAACTATACTCACGCTGCGCCTTGGTCTGATCATTTTCAAGAAGGTGAGAGAATATCCCAACAAACCAGGACCAAGCAGCGTGTTCACCAGGTAAAGGAGTTTTGGACGTGGTAAGAAGTGATGGGTGGATGCGAAACCCTTCCTTGGCGGCAGATGGAAGGTAATAACGGAGGACAGCGACGACGCCAGGGTTCGCGGCCACAGAAAGCCCAAGGACAACCCCAAGTTTTTTTTGGGGGGGGGGGGGGGCACAAGGGGTGGCCGATCGAGCCGAGGAGAGTGCCAGAGCCCGAATGGCAAACTCTAGAGGACCGTGTCGTCAGACCACGGCCACAGAAACCCCAAGAGTTTTTTTGGGGGGCACATGGAGCCGCAGGAAGAGCCAGAGACTGTCAGGGAGGCAATGGAGAGGTTGGGAGAGACAGAGATGAGATGCTCCTCGCACTCGCCCTGAAGAGCGTGTCCCCAGTCCGGTATGTCCTGTGCCTGCTCCTCGCACTCGCCCTGAAGAGCGTGTCCCCAGTCCGGTATGTCCTGTGCCTGCTCCTCGCACTCGCCCTGAAGAGCGTGTCCCCAGTCCGGTATGTCCTGTGCCTGCTCCTCGCACTCGCCCTGAAGAGCGTGTCCCCAGTCCGGTATGTCCTGTGCCTGCTCCTCGCACTCGCCCTGAAGAGCGTGTCCCCAGTCCGGTAAGTCTTGTGCCTGCTCCTCGCACTCGCCCTGAAGAGCGTGTCCCCAGTCCGGTACATCCTGTGCCTGCTCCTCGCACTCGCCCTGAAGAGCGTGTCCCCAGTCCGGTACGTCCTGTGCCTGCTCCTCGCACTCGCCCTGAAGAGCGTGTCCCCAGTCCAGTCCGGTGCCACCTGTGCCAGTTCCACGCACTAGGCCTCCAGTGCGCATTCACAGTCCAGAGCTTCCAGCGACGGTTCCCGGTCCGGAGCTTCTGGCGACGGTCCGAAACCTCCGGCGACGGTCCAGAACCTCCGGCGACGGTCAACGGTCCGGAACCTCCGGCGACAGTCAACGGTCCAGAGCTTCCAGGTAAGGCATCCAGTCCAGCTCCAAGGCCGGAGCCTTCTTCTGCGCCGATGTCCAGGCACAGTGTCCAACCCAGCTCCATGGCCGGAGTCCTCCTTTGTGCCGATGCCCAGTCCAGGCACGGCGTTCAGCCCGGCGCAATGGCCGGATCTGGGGTCTGGGCGGGGGCTACGACCTGCACTGGAGCCGCCACTAATCACCCCCCCCCCCCCCACCATCATCCCCACATGCTGCGCCTTTGTCCGATCATTTTCAAGAACGTTACAGGTTTAATATTAGATAGATATAGTTCCCAACAATGCATTAATTACGTAATATCCAAACAATTCCCAGAAAATACCTAACGCACCCTAAAATCGATCATATTAATATCATCACCTTCAAAATTCTCCATTTGTATAAGCTTGCAGAAACGCAGGGAAAGAGTTTTCAGCAGGACCTCTGTCGTGACCGAGACATAGTATGGAATGAATTTACAGAGCGTGGGTGAAGTTTAGTGTTTTTCGGGTGACATCCTCTATGCAAAAATGAACCGATAGTAAAGGGGTTGTTTAGAGAATAAACATTGTTTTTCAACCTTAGCCCCCCTGTCTAGACCTTTTATATGCAGGGATGGCGGCAATGCCTTTTGCTTCCTACACCCCCAGAGGATATAACACCTGCTGTTTTTGGGGACACCCAGTATGCATAATGAACAGTTAGTACCGGTGTTGATTAGAAATAACATTGTTTTTAAACTTAGGGGGTGTCTAGAATGTTTATATTGGGGCTGTGGGTTTTGACTTTTGAGCCCCCACATCCTCTGGGGGGGAAATAAATTTGAATTTGAAAGGCTTGTGTGTTAATGTCACGAAAGTGCCTACCTGGTTTCACAGAACCTCGAAAAACCCATTGTTTTTGAAACACACACACACACACACACACACACACGTCTTTCCTGAAAGCCTTTGCCTCAGACATCCAGGGAGAGAGGGAGCGTGATATTCCAGGCGAAGGTGAGATACAATTTTAAAAACCTTTTATTTAATTCAAAATATTTAGTACAGACCTTTTAAAACATGCTATAATTAATACAAACAATTTTACTATTCCTTTCTTACAGATAAAGGGGCCAGCTATAGGGTTAGCCATGACATCCATCCATTTCCAATTCACCGTCGTCAAGACAGGCTCTCTTGCTCGCTAGATATCCCACCCATTCCACGTTCCGTAAGTTTTCATTCCTTGGATAGATCAAACGTCTTGCATGTAGACCCTGGGTATGTCTTAAGGATACAAGCGCCCCGCGACGTAATTGTTCACGATTTTGGAAAAGATTGTCTAGCTTTTTCATCATGGTTAGGAATATATGGTAATCACACCACTTAAAGCTAAAGACAGTCATAAAATAGTTCACATCCTTGCAGGCTTTGGAAAATACATATGAACTAACAGATTTTGTAGCATGCTAAAATTGTCACTTTGGAGTCGGGGCTATACGCCATTGAAGAGATTCTAATGGCTTTCAAATCATCGCGCCCGCACACCTCTTCCAACTCCAGGGTTAACTCCCATATATGGGCACTCCCTAGAGACGTGATAACTTCCCGCCAGGATGTCCTGACAGGATGCCCATATATGGGCATACACACGTCACCCATGACATAGGGTCATAAATCACACGTTTGACGTGTGCCGTCTACTGTATTCTCTCTTAGGTTGATTAATAACCTAAACTAGATTACAGGCACTGGTTACAGTAAGAAGCTTCCTCTTGATTGGACAGCTTAATGAAAACCAGTCAATATTCAGGTCCCCAAGAAAGTACAGTCGTGGCCAAATGTTTTGAGAATGACACAAATATACATTTTCAAAGTTTGCTGCTTCAGTGTCTTTAGATATTTTTGTCAGATGTTACTATGGAATACTGAAGTATAATTACAAGCATTTTATAAGTGTCAAAGGCTTTTATTGACAATTACATGAAGTTGATGCAAAGAGTCAATATTTGGAGTGTTGACCCTTCTTTTTCAAGAACTCTGCAATCTGCCCTGGCATGCTGTCAATTAACTTCTGGGCCACATCCTGACTGATGGCAGCCAATTCTTGCATAATCAATGCTTGGAGTTTGTCATAATTTGTGGGTTTTTGTTTGTCCACCCGCCTCTTGAGGATTTACCACAAGTTCTCAATGGGATTAAGGTCTGGAGAGTTTCCTGGCCATGGACCCAAAATATCGATGTTTTGTTCCCCGAGCCACTTAGTTATCACTTTTGCCTTATGGCAAGGTGCTTCATCATGCTGGAAAAGGCATTGTTCGTCACCAAACTGTTCCTGGATGGTTGGGAGAAGTTGCTCTCGGAGGATGTGTTGGTACCATTCTTTATTCATGGCTGTGTTCTTATGCAAAATTGTGAGTGAGCCCACACCTTTAGCTGAGAAGCAACCCCACACTTGAATGATCTCAGGATGCTTTACTGTTGGCATGACACAGGACTGATGGTAGCGCTTACCCCGTCTTCTCCGGACAAGCTTTTTTCCGGATGCCCCAAACAATCGGAAAGGGGATTCATCAGAGAAAATGACTTTACCCCAGTCCTCAGCAGTCCAATCCCGGTACCTTTTGCAGAATATCAGTCTGTCCCTGATGTGTTTCCTGGAGAGAAGTGGCTTCTTTGCTGCCCTTCTTGACACCAGGCCATCCTCCAAAAGTCTTCGCCTCACTGCGTGCAGATGCACTCACACCTGCCTGCTGCCATTCCTGAGCAAGCTCTGTACTGGTGGTCCTCCGATCCCGCAGCTGAATCAACTTTAGGAGACGGTCCTGGCGCTTGCTGGACTTTCTTGGGCGCCCTGAAGCCTTCTTCACAACAATTGAACCGCTCTCCTTGAAGTTCTTGATGATCCGATAAATGGTTGATTTAGGTGCAATCTTACCGGCAGCAATATCCTTGCCTATGAAGCCCTTTTTGTGCAAAGCAATGATGACAGCACGTGTTTCCTTGCAGGTAATCATGATTGACAGGGGAAGAACAATGATTCCAAGCACCACCCTCCTTTTGAAGCTTCCAGTCTGTTATTTGAACTCAATCAACATGACAGAGTGATCTCCAGCCTTGTCCTCGTCAACACTCACACCTGTGTTAACGAGAGAATCACTGACATGATGTCATCTGGTCCTTTTGTGGCAGGGCTGAAATGCAGTGGAAATGTTTTTTTTTTGTGATTCAGTTCATTTGCATGGCAAAGAGGGACTTTGCAATTAATTACAATTAATTTGATCACTTTTCATAATATTCTGGAGTATATGCAAATTGCCATCATACAAACTGAGGCAGCAGACTTTGTGAATATTAATATTTGTGTCATTGTCAAAACATTTGGCCACGACTATAGACCTCTCTGTTTACATCACATACACTATCAAGCATTTCACACATATTATTTAGATACTGACTGTTAGCACTTGGTGGCCTATAGCAACACCCCAAAAGAAAAGGCTTTAGATGTACCAAGTGAACCTGCAACCACAACTCTTCAATAACACTTGACATTAGATCTTCTCTAAGCATTACAGGTATATGGCTCTGAATATGTACAGCAACAGCTTTACCATAAGCATTTATGTCTCTTCTATAGATGTTATATTCCTGTATTGCTACTGCTGTATGATGAAATTAATTATCTAAGTGAGTCTCAGAAATGGCTAATATATTCATGTTATCTGATATTAGCAAGTTATTGATTTCATGAACCTTATTTCTAAGGCTACATATATTAATATGGGCTATTTTCAGCCCTTTCCTGGGTAGTTTATCAGAGAGACATAATACTGAGAAGAGCAAACAAAGCAAGAGAAAAATATATATACATTCAGCAGTCCATTAATCAATTGGTGTGTGTGAGTGTGTGCTGCGGGGTTGAAGCTATGAACCCATAGGCTTGGCTCTCATCCCTTCCAGGCTTCTGGGAGGGAGGGTGGACAATGAGCCCGTCATAGCAGATGTAAGCAATGTTGAAAGGTTAACCTCTGCACCAGTCTGAGGTCCTGAGCTATATATGATTTGAGTCACTTCAAACTGCCAATATGAACAAGCATTTCCATTGTCTGATGGACAGATGGGATGAACCTGCTGTGGTAGCCCTGACCACTTCTGTGGATTTTCCGCTTCGGAGGCCAAAGTTGGCTGACATTTGCAGTGGCTATTTAAAGAAAACTGAAACATGGATTAGTTTCTCCTAGGCCAGGTCGCTTTCAGGGTGAGGAACCAACCATCTAACATTCATTTGTAAAGTACTGAACTTTCCCTTTAAAGCTGTTGAAACAATAACTATGTGTTCTCCCCACCCGTTTCAGTAAAAAGCTCTCAAATTCATAGACAGAGCTATGGATGCAAGGACTGATCAACCATGAGATTACAATTATAGTTTTAACCATATTGAGGCATGTTTGTTTATATTTACTTTGTTTACAAACGTTGGAGTGAAAAAAGCGTATAATTTGGGTTCTGATGGAGTACGACAGTTGAACTAAGCTCATGAGGCATTTATAAGTTATATTCTTCAAGAATCAATGGGAACATTTCATTAATTCAGAAGTCCCAAAATAGATGAAGCACCTGCAGATTGCCCCTTAAAGACCGAGAAGAACGAAGAAAATGAAAACACTGCTGCTCTACCAAACATTGGTTGAATAATAAACTACGAATCAAATAAAATACTAGAGAGTAATAAAATACTAGAGAGTAATAAAATACTAGAGTAATAAAATACTAGAGAGTAATAAAATACTAGAGAGTAATAAAATACTAGAGAAAAATACTAGAGAGTAATAAAAGCTAGAGAGTAACTTGTGGCTTTACTTGAGGCTGGCTCCTTTTTATGACACAGAATTCATGAAAGTGACAAAGCAAAGCATGACGCTTCCAGATTGCATTACATTTCCACATTCTGTCATGTCATGATGATTACTGCAATAATAAATAAATAGATGGTATAGCAAGTATCATTTGACCAGCATCTTCTTAAAATGTCTGAGCACTGCAGCGGAAAGCAGAAAGCTGCCAAACAGAAATATGGCACAATCACCTTTGAAGTATCGATAGTCAAACAACATAACACCACGTAATGTAACATAATGCAACATATGTTACATCATGCATTCTGCTAAATGTAAGTTGGAGAGGTCACAATGGGGCGACAGGAAAACCTTTGCAGGCTCTAGGGGTAAAATGGAAAAGGCATACGTGTAGTTCAATGTAATGAGGTTGTACTAGGTTGGAAGCAAAGCTGAACACACAGCAGCCACATAGACAGAACAACTAAAGTAAGGCACAAAACCATGGTATCTGACAGCAAAAGGTTTGTCAACAAAACCCACAAAATATCTAAAAAGGCAGCTTACGACATTACATTCAATTATTTTCTCTATTTCTTTCATAATACACAAATATAGTTATCATTGGAGCCATATCTAGTGGTAGGGTTATGGAATACTTGTTGAATTCTGAAGTTGTTGAGTAGTAGGCTGGATCATACCAAACCTGTGCCAGTATTCATAAAGCTTCTCAAAATAGGAGTGCTGATCTAGGGTCAGTTTTGCCATAATGAATAAGACTACACGGCCGGGGGTAGCTGGTCAGCTCTCCTACTCTGAGACGCTTTATGAATACAGGCCGTTTTGAAGTATGCAGTTGAGTGTTATTTTACGCTGCTTTATATTCTTAAAATTGGTATAGCAAAACAAGCAAGCAATAAAAATCCTCTTAGGATCAAAACACATTAAACTTGTGAACACAGTGAAAGGAAAATGCCACAGGTATCCAACATTGAGTTTAGTTCTGTTACTGCATCCAGTGTTCCGTTTATCATCTGCATTTTATATGGAGTTTTTTCCTTATTGTCTTGACATTGATCGTGGGTAATAGAAAAATATATATATACGCTGCGTAATAATAATAATAATAAAAATAATAGACGCTCTGGTGTTGTAGACAGGTGGCCTTGGTCTGATAGTACTCATAAGCTAGAGTTTGTCACTGTAGCTTGCATATTCTGGGTCTGTTTAACAGACATCACTAATGTGTCACACATGTCATTCATCAAACAAGATTATCAGAGCTCTGTTGATGAAAGAGGTAGCATGATCCCCACTGAGAAATGGAGTCCCTCAATGTGTGTACAGGTAACTGCCAAAATAAAGGGAACACAAACATAAAGTGTCTCAATACGGTGTTGGGCCACCACGAGCCAGAACAGCTCCAATGAGCCTCTATTAGCAGGATGCAACACCATTATTCCACGAGTAATTCCATCATTTGGTGTTTTGTTGATGGAAAATGCTGTCTCAGGCGCCGCTTCAGAATCTCCCATAAGTGTTCAATTGGGTTGAGATCTGTTGACTGAGACAGCCATGTCATATGGCTTACATTGTTTTCAGGCTCATCAAACCATTCAGTGAACATTCATGCCCTGTGAACGAGGGAATTGTGATCCTATGGCCTGTCTAGCATTTTTATACATGACCCTAAGCATGATGGAATCCTAATTGCTTAATTAACTCAGGAACCAAACCTCTGTGGAAGCACCCGTCTTAATATACTTTGCATTCTTCATTTACTCAAGTGTTTCCATTATTTTGGCAGTTACGTGTGCGTTAATGTTCTGGCACTCCAAGCAGGATCAATCAAACTGAACGAAAACAAATACTATTCAAACCCACGTCTGGTAGTGCTGACAGTGCTATTCTATATCATGAGTACCAGTGAGTGCAGGTTACAACTCCAGACCCAGCTGGGGGCACAAAGTGAGTTTATCGCGCATCGTTAAGTTGCCTGGCCACGGTAAGGATCTCCTTCGCCCCTTTACTCAGCAGTAGATTGGCCAAGTCTAGACCTAGCTTCTCAGCAGCATCCTGGGCCGGGCCTGGCATGTTGTTCGCTGTTACGCCAACACGCTGGACCCGCTCATCCACTTGCTCTTCCACCTACCACAGAGGAAAGACAGCTTAAATAAACCAAATAAATAAATATGCCCTGAGAAGGGAGCCCCTTGATGAGCTGATATGTTTAGTTGGAAGAGTTGACTGGGAGTGAGAAATCATTAGTCTGACCTTATTGTCTGAAGCAATGCTGGTCTGCATGGTCTCCTTGAGACTGTCGGAACCATCCAGGCTGTACACTGCTCCCGTCAGGTAGAGCTTTGGTAAATAGAACACAACAGTTACAAAGGCACGCACGCATGTAACCATGGATATGCAACGACACACACTCACACTTTAGCAAATGTCATAAGCCCTTACCTGAGAGTCCTTGACTTCAGTGTGGACAGCAACTGGTACACTGCAACCCCCCTCCTACAAGAAGCGAAAGCGATTACACTGGAGTGTCAAATATAGACATTTGGTTAAAGGGGGTAATCTGCAGTTGTTGCATCCATTTTCTAAATTAATCAAATCAAATTGTATGTCACATGCTTCATAAACAACAAGTGAAGACTAACAGTGAAATGCTTAATTACGGGCCCTTCCCAGCAATGCAGAGAAAAAGAAAAATAATAACATGTAATAATAAAAAGTAATAATAAATTCACAATGAGTAATGATAACTTGGCTATTTACACGGGGTACAAGTACCGAGTCAATGTGCAGGGGTACGAAGTAATTGAGGTAGATATGTACATACTGTATAACTAAGAATAAAGTGATTAGTCAGCACGACAGACAATAAACAGTAGCAGCAGCATTTGTGATGAGCCAAGAAAAGTTGGTGCAAAAAGGGTCAATGCAGATAATTAAATAGTTAACCAATAGCTACCTGGACTAACTATACTGAACAAAAATATAAACGTAACATGTAACAACTAAAAATATTTTACTGAGTTACAGTTTATATAAGGAT
Source organism: Salmo salar (assembly GCF_965601325.2). NCBI lineage: Eukaryota > Metazoa > Chordata > Actinopteri > Salmoniformes > Salmonidae > Salmo > Salmo salar. The sequence continues at coordinate 119,044,999 of NC_138299.1, forward strand.
ATCAATCAATTGAAATAAATTCATTAGGGCCTAATGCATGTATTTTCCATGACTGGGCAGGGGTGCAGCCATGGGTGGACCTTGCAGGGCATAGGCCCACCTACTTGGCAGCCAGGCCCACCCACTGAGGAGTCAAGCCCAGCCAATCAGAATGAGTTTTTCCCCACAAAAGGGCTTTATTACAGACAGAAATACTCCCCCTCCCATCATCCTCAGACAATCCCGCAGGTGAAGAAGACGGAAGTGTCACGTTGTCGAGGTCAAAACTGCACATTTTAAAGTGGCCTTTTATTGTCCGCAGCACAAGGTGCACCTGTGTAATGATCATGCTGTTTAATAAGCTTCTTGATATACCACACCTGTCAGGTGGATGAATTATCTTGGCAAAGGACAAATGCAAAATAAGCTTTTTGTGTGTATGGAAAATGTCTGCGATTTTTTTATTTCAGCTCATGACACATGGGACCAACACTTTACATAGTGTTTATATTTCTGTTCAGTGTATTTAGCAATCTTATGGCTTGGGGGTAGAAGCTGTTCAGGGTCCTGTTGGTTCCAGACGGTGCATTGGTACCGTTTGCCGAGAGGTAACAGAGTGAACGGTTTATGACTTGGGTGGCTGGATGCATGAATTTTTAGGGCCTTCCTATGATACCGCCTGGCATAGAGGTCCTGAATGGCAGGGTGCTCAGCCCCAGTGAAAAAAAACACTGTATTACCTCCAGGCCCATCCCTCAGATTTTTACCAAAATAGAGGTGGAGTAAACGCTTTGTGATTGTTTCAACTCCGGATTGCCCCTTTAAGTACTGTTTGTGTGACATAAAGCCTAAGATTACTTTTTATTTGTTTTATTTCAATTCTTCTTCTTTCACTTGCAATTGTACCTTAAATGGCCGGTTTCCCAGACACAGATTAAGCCTCATCCTAGACTAAAAAGCCCTTTCAATGGTGATTCTCCATTGAGAATGCTTTTTAGTCCAGGACTAGGCCTAGGCTAATCTGTGTCTGGGAAACTGGTCCTTGAGTATTATGAGTATCTACATTAAGTAGCATTGACAATCCACTAGCAGCCAACAATTCAGATACACTGAACACACTATAATAAAACATCTAGGAGACAGAGTGAGACTTGCCAGTCGTCTGAGGAAGGCTCGCTCTGCTATACAGCGCAGGACCGTGTTGGGGTCGTGCAGAACAGACACCATCTCCAGGATGTCCTCGTCTCTGGCCCGCACCTCGATGGCAAGAGCCCCCTGGAACACAGCCAAGCAATGGACCCTCAGTCTGTTAAGACCACGCTGAAAATTCTAATCCTCACATATACAGAGCCTTTCAGGGTAAAATATTCAGTTTTAAGAACAGTTTAGCGTTTTTTTTTGTTATTACACAATGGAATAAGGACAGCAGGTATGAGAGTTAAAGAGTTAAAGTTGCCAATTTCTCCTTCATAAAATAAATCTACCCACCTGTCCAACAGCGTACATACAGTCCTCAGGGCCCAGGATCTGCAAATGCAAAGACACAAATTAAAGATAACTGCCCAATATTTTAGGTAGGCAGACACATTATGTAGGGCCAGGAGGTTTTCCATGACCAGATGACCGCTTGGAAAAACTCAGTGGGCTATATATAGGCTTACATAGTCTAAAAACCACATTCAATTGAATCTTGATTAATTAAGATGAATCTTGATTTATCTCTATGGTATGGAGAATGTGTTGTGATGTGGAGTGTTCGAGGTAGCTACAGTTGAAGTCGGAAGTTGACATACACAGACTGGAGTCATTAAAACTCGTTTTTCAACCACTCCACAAATGTCTTGTTAACAAACTACAGTTTTGGCAAGTCGGTTAAGACATCTACTTTGTGCATGACACAAGTCATTTTTCCAACAATTGTTTACAGACAGATTATTTCACTTACAATTCCAGTGGGTCAGAAGTTTACATACACTAAGTTGACTGTGCCTTTAAACAGCTTGGAAAGTTCCAGAAAATGATGTCATGGCTTTAGAAGCTTCTGATAGGCTAATTGACATAATTTGAGTCAATTGGAGGTGTAGACCTCCACAAGTCTGGTTCATCCTTGGGAGCAATTTCCAAACGCCTGAAGGTACCACGTTCATCTGTACAAACAGTAGTACGCAAGTATAAACACCATGGGACCACGCACCGTCATACCGCTCAGGAAGGAGACTTGTTCTGTCTCCTAGAGATGAACGTACTTTGGTGCGAAAAGTGCAAATTAATGCTGGAGGAAACAGGTACAAAAGTATCTATATCCACAGTAAAACGAGTCCTATATCGACATAACCTGAAAGGCCGCTCAGCAAGGAAGAAGCCACTGCTCCAAAACCGCCATAAAAAAGCCAGACTACGGTTTGCAACTGCACATGGGGACAAAGATCGTACTTTTTGGAGAAATGTTCTCTGGTGTGATGAAACAAAAATAAAACTGTTTGGCCATAATGAACATTGTTATGTTGGGAGGAAAAATGGGGAGGCTTGCAAGCCGAAGAACACCATCCCAACCGTGAAGCACAGGGGTGGCAGCATCATGTTGTGGGGGTGCTTTGCTGCAGGAGGGACTGGTGCACTTCACAAAATAGATGGCATCATGAGGAAGTAAAATTATGTGGATATATTGAAGCAACATCTCAAGACATCAGTCAGGAAGTTAAAGCTTGGTTGCAAATGGGTCTTCCAAATGGACAATGACCCCAAGCATATTTCCAAAGTTGTGGCAAAATGGCTTAAGGGCAACAAAGTCAAGGTATTGGGGTGGCCATCACAAAGCCCTGACCTCAACAGAATTGAAAAAGCGTGTGCGAGCAAGGAGGCCAACAAACCTGACTCAGTTACACCAGCTCTGTCAGGAAGAATGGGCCAAAATTAACCCAACTTATTGTTGGAAGCTTGTGGAAGGCTACCCGAAACGTTTGACCCAAGTTAAACAATTTAAAGGAAAGGCAATGCTACAAAATACTAATTGAGTGCATGAAAACTTCTGACCCACTGGGAATGTGATGAAAGAAATAAAAGCTGAAATAAATCATTGTCTCTCTACTATTATTCTGACATATCGCATTCTGAAAATAATGTGGTGATCCTAACTGACCTAAAACAGGGAATCTTTACTTGGATTAAATGTCAGGAATTGTGAAAAACTGAGTTTAAATGTATTTGGCTAAGGTGTATGTAAACTTTCGACTCCAACTGAACCTGGCTGACTCGGCTATCCCAGCCCATGCGACGGAGTCCAGCTGCAGCCAGTATAATGGCCGAGAAGTCGTCTTTTTCATCCAGCTTCTTCAACCTCGTGTTGAGGTTTCCTCGCTGGAAAAAACGCACTAAGGAAACAAACTCACAACCCTCTATAGATGGTGCTCATTACCGATATGATGTGCATCAGATTTGAAATGAAGATCCTGTTTTAATCTTTCGCTATACAGCATCAGATTTGAAATGAAGATCCTGTTTTAATCTTTCGCTATACTGTGAGAGTGACAGAGTGAACGTAGCACTGAGAGAAAGGATACAATATCTTTAAACTCCAGGTGGGGGAATCTTTTCTTTAGCTGAGCAGCCCGTCGCAGGGAACTTGTGCCTATCACACTATGAAAAACCCCCCCATCAAGATCAATGTCAAGCCACTCCTTCTTTAAAAAAGATTGGAAAAGATTCTTCAAACAATGTCATGAGTACAATTCAACTGTTTCGTACCTCTTGTCGGGCAGGGTGTCAAGGGATTTTCCCATGTTTTTGGGATGCAAGACCACTGCGTCATGGGGGTTCTCGCGCCTTAAAAAGAAAAGGAAGAAAACTATTTACCATGAAAATATCGAAGGCTACTTCATTCCACAGTAGTGGTGAAGAGAATCCTACTTCAATAGTAGATACTCAAAAGGTTATACACTGGTGTGCTTGGAGTATTCAAAAAAAATGTATATACACACACATAGCTAAGCTAGCTAGATCATCATTTCAAATCTATATTTGTAATCAAATCAATGTGTAGGAACCTGTAAAAACTTTGAAGGAAATATCTTTAAATATGTTACAATATGTGACAAACTGATTGTGTTTCACACCAAATCAGTATGTTGGAACACCAACAAAAGAGGCCCAGATGAATAAGGACAGTGTGTTTGATTTCTCCGTGGATCCTTACAGGGGCACTATTGTGTCAACTTACTTTAGCACAGCTCCTATGGTAAAGCCAGGAGGCAGAGTCGTGGGCAAGTCTTTCAAAGAGTGGACCACCAAGTCTACCCTATAGGAGACACAGCACAACAGAGTAATTTATTTTGCAACACTTCAGAGCAAAAACTGGACATTAAACACCTGCACAAATCAAAGTCTTGAAGACATTAATGACATTTTGAAGCTACTCAAAATGTATGCCATTACATTGTAATAAAGAAAGTACCTCGACAGTAGTAGCTTTCCACATTAAGGATAATAGTAATGTAGCCTACAGTTTAAATGTACAGTGCCTAGTAAATGGCTTTTCAAGAGGTGTCGATTGTTCATGAGTGGTCAAGCCTCAGTCCTGACTTGAATTTGCTTGCAAATCAGAGACAAGGTTTGAATATTGCTGTCAATCAATGACTCCCACCCAAACTTACTGAGTTTGAGCCATTTTGACAAAAAAAACTATGAAGAAATGTTGCCCTAAGAGTTGTGCAAACTTGGTAGAATCTTATTCAAAAAGATTTACAGCTGTAATGGCTATCCAAGGTGCTTCCAGCAAGTATTAACTCTGGGGTGTGAAGACATACGCAATCAATACATCAACAACTTTTTTATTCATATGGAACGTTTTCTATAGTTTTTCTTTAACTTTGAAAATGAGGAGTTGGTTGTGTGGATCCAACTGAAATGCCAGTTCCAGAAGACAAAATCAGCCTTACTCGTTCTTCTCCAGAGCAGTCTCCAGTTCTTTGGTGAAAAGGCTCTTCTCTCCAATCTGCATTTAGAAAGCATATAGGTTACTAACTGTTAACCCCATTACATTTTTAGCTCAGAACTTAGTGTTTTTCGCACACTACTGAGTCAAGCAAAATTAACAATTTGGGCAATAATATAGTTCTGATGAGGCACGCTTTAGTTTATAAACAGATTTACCTTCGATAACGCTGTGTCAAGGATTTTGTCCCCTGTAGTTGTCATGCCAACTGACACAGAAAGACAAGGACATATACAAAGTGATAGTTGTTTAATTACTGTATTGTAGGTATCTTATTGTGATGCATCTCCATAGTCAAAGGAAGATTACAGCACTACAAGTAACAGAACATACATGTTACTGCCAAAATAAAGGAAACTCCAACATAAAGTGTCTTCATAGGGCGTTGGGCCAGCACGAGCCAGAACAGCCTCAATGCACCTTGGCATATATTCTACAAGTGTCTGGAACTCTATTGGAGGGATGCAACACCATTCGGGGTTTTGTTGATGGTGGTGGAAAATGCTGTCTCAAGTGCCGCTCCAGAATCTCCCATAACTCTTAGATTGGGATGAGATCTGGTGAGTGAGACGGCCACGGCATATGGTTTACATCATTTATGCTCATCAAACCATTCAGTGACCACTCATGCCCTTGTCATCCTGTGGGGAAATAGCCATGGTAGCCCAAATAATTGACTAAATAATGGCCTCCCCTAAGCATGATGGGATGTTAATTGCTTAATTAACTCAGGAAATACATCTGTGTGGAGGCACCTGCTTTCAATGTAGTTTGTGTCCTTCATTTACTCAAGTCTTTCCATTATTTTGGCAGTTAACTATACTGCTCAAAAAAATAAAGGGAACACTTAAACAACACATCCTAGATCTGAATGAAATAAATAATCTTGTTAATTACTTTTTTCTTTACATAGTTGAATGTGCTGACAACAAAATCACACAAAAAGAATCAATGGAAATCCAATTTATCAACCCATGGAGGTCTGGATTTGGAGTCACACTCAAAATTAAAGTGGAAAACCACACTACAGGCTGATCCAACTTTGATGTAATGTCCTTAAAACAAGTCAAAATTAGGCTCAGTAGTGTGTATGACCTCCCTACAACGCCTGGGCATGCTCCTGATGAGGTGGCGGATGGTCTCCTGTGGGATCTCCTCCCAGACCTGGACTAAAGCATCCGCCAATTCCTAGACAGTCTGTGGTGCAGCGTGGCGTTGGTGGATGGAGCAAGACATGATGTCCCAGATGTGCTCAATTGGATTCAGGTCTGGGGAACGGGCGGGCCAGTCCATAGCATCAATGCCTTCCTCTTGCAGGAACTGCTGACACACTCCAGCCACATGAGGTCTAGCATTGTCTTGCATTAGGAGGAACCCAGGGCCAACCGCACCAGCATATGGTCTCACAAGGGGTCTGAGGATCTCATCTCGGTACCTAATGGCAGTCAGGCTACCTCTGGCGAGCACATGGAGGGCTGTGCGGCCCCCAAAGAAATGCCACCCCACACCATGACTGACCCACAGCCAAACCTTTCATGCTGGAGGATGTTGCAGGCAGAACGTTCTCCACGGCGTCTCCAGACTCTGTCACGTGCTCAGTGTGAACCTGCTTTCATCTGTGAAGAGCACAGGGCGCCAGTGACAAATTTGCCAATCTTGGTGTTCTCTGGCAAATGCCAAACGTCCTGCACGGTGTTGGGCTGTAAGCACAACCCCCACCTGTGGACGTCGGGCCCTCATACCACCCTCATGGAGTCTGTTTCTGACCGTTTGAGCAGACACATGCACATTTGTGGCCTGCTGGAGGTCATGTTGCAGGGCTCTGGCAGTGGTTCTCCTGCTCCTCCTTGCACAAAGGCGGAGGTAGCGGTCCTGCTGCTGGGTTGTTGCCCTCCTACGGCCTCCTCCACGTCTCCTGATGTACTGGCCTGTCTCCTGGTAGCGCCTCCATGCTCTGGACACTACGCTGACAGACACAGCAAACCTTCTTGCCACAGCTCGCATTGATGTGCCATCCTGGATGAGCTGCACTACCTGAGCCACTTGTGTGGGTTGTAGACTCCGTCTCATGCTACCACTAGAGTGAAAGCACCGCCAGCATTCAAAAGTGACCAAAACATCAGCCAGGAAGCATAGGAACTGAGAAGTGGTCTGTGGTCCCCACCTGCAGAACCACTCCTTTATTGGGGGTGTCTTGCTAATTGCCTATAATTTCCACCTGTTGTCTATTCCATTTGCACAACAGCATGTGAAATTTATTGTCAATCAGTGTTGCTTCCTAAGTGGACAGTTTGATTTCACAGAAGTGGGATTGACTTGGAGTTACATTGTGTTGTTTAAGTGTTTTGAGCAGTGTATATATACTGTATACTTCCTACACTCTTAGGGGGGGAAAAAGTGTTCCATAGGTTTTTTTCAGCTGTCGACATAGGAGTACCATTTTTGGTTCCAGGTAAAACCCTTTGTACATGGAACCCAAAAGGGTTCTACCCAGAACCAAAAGGGTTCTACCTGGAACCAAAAAAGTTTTTCAAAGGGTTCTCCTATGGGGACAGCCGGAGAACCATTATAGGTTCTAGATAGCACCTTTTTTTCTACGAGTGCATTGCCGTTCACCTGGACTCACCTATTTCTAAGTGGACATCGGGGTACAGTCCCTTCAGCTTCTCTGCAACGCTGTCCGTCTGAATACGAGCCAGCTGAGGTCAATAAATGAACAGAAATCAATTCAATTTGGATGACAACTTGTGTGTGTGCGCATTTTGGATGGTTGGTTTGTAGCTAGTTGACTTCTTGGATAATACTGAATAATCGTAGGCTATTCAAGAAGCAAATGTTCAGCCGCGCGTTATCAAATCACTGGGACGTGAGCATAAGAAGCTGTAGTAAAAGGCTAGACATAATTGGAGAAGTGAATGGACTATCTCTGTTGCAGGAGGTGCAGACATCCCTGACTGCTGTATCTGAGGGAACAGAGAAGGGAACCTTACCTGATAAAGAGTTGCCACACTCTGCGCTACCCTATTCAAAAGCTGTTTTGCCATTCCAAAGTTTAACTCCACAGTAGTTTCACTGACACCGGAAAAATTGTTCAAGTGAAAATTGACATTACCTTAAACCTAAAACCACATTGAATTTAGTTCCACTTAACCACCAAAGGTATCTTACCTGGCTCTTTCGGGTTCCAATTCTTATGACCCGGCTAATTTTCCCATTACTCTCCTGTTGGAAAAACACAAGCAATACATTGCAACAGCCATTTTTCCAATAATGGAGTTTTTAAACTTCTACATGTAGTTGCGGTTCATGGCAATTATTCCCTTAGTATTGTCCCAACTCCTTTCACTGTAAGTCATATAGAACTGCTCCATATCATAAAATAAACAAACTCTGCTTCAATTGCTTTCCTCTTACCCTGACGTACTTATAAGGTCCCTCCATAGTTCTCAGTGAACCTTAGCTTCTACACGCAGAGCAGCACTTTGTGTCGTCTGTAGAGCTGTGAAAGCCTGCTGTGTCTATGTGGGGAGCAGTGGCAAGTCATATAGCCTAGCACTAGAAATACTGAACCATGCCTCAACTTCCTACACCCCCATTTCCCTGGTCCTAGCTGATAAGTCAAGCGTGTCGATTCATTGTGTCAGTTATTATGAGCAGTGAGGGGTAGCGATGGCCTTTTGTAAGATCATTTGTATAGGCATTTTCCAAATGGTCATGAAATAGACATGTATGTACATTTGAAGTCGGAAGTTTACATACACCTTAGCCAAATACATTTAAACACAGTTTTTCCCAATTCATGACATTTAATCCTAGTAAAAACTCCCTGTCTTAAGTCAGTTAGGATCACCACTTTATTTTAAGAATGTGAAATGTCAGAATAATAGTAATGATAATGAATTATTTCAGCTTTTATTTCTTTCATCACATTCCCAGTGGGACAGAAGTTTACATACACTCAATTAGTATTCGGTAGCATTTCCTTTAAATTGTTTAACTTGGGTCAAATGTTTCGGGTAGCCTTCCACAAGCTTCCCACAATAAGTTGGGTGAATTTTGGCCCATTCCTCCTGACAGAGCTGGTGTAACTGAGTCAGGATTGTAGGCCTCCTTGCTCGCACACGATTTTTCAGTTCTGCCCACAAATGTTCTATGGGATTGAGGTCAGGGCTTTGTGATGGCCACTCCAATACCTTGACTGTTGTCCTTAAGCCATTTTGTCACAACTTTGGAAGTATGCTTGGGATCATTATCCATTTGGAAGACCCATTTGCGACCAAGCTTTAACTTCCTGACTGATGTCTTGAGATGTTGCTTCAATGTATCCACATAATTTTCCCTCCTCATGATACCATCTATTTTGTGAAGTGCACCAGTCCCTCCTGCAGCAAAGCACCCCCACAACATGATGCTGCCACCCCCGTGCTTCACGGTTGGGATGGTGTTATTCGGCTTGCAAGCCTCCCCCTTTTTCCTCATAACATAACGATGTTTCAGTCATAGACTGTTCTCTCTACTACCGCATGGCAAGCGGTACCGGAGCGCCAAGTCTAGGACAAAAAAGCTTCTCAACAGTTTTTACCCCCAAGCCATAAGACTCCCGAACAGGTAATCAAATGGCTACCCAAACTATTTGCATTGTGTGCCCCCCCAACCCCGCTTTTACGCTGCTGCTACTCTCTGTTTATCATATATGCATTGTCACTTTAATTATACATTCATGTACATACTACCTCAATTAGCCCAACCAACCGGTGCCCCCACACATTGGCTACCCGGACTATCTGCATTGTGTCCCGCAACCAACCACCCGCCAACCCCTCTTTTACGCTACTGCTACTCTCTGTTTAACATATATGCATAGTCACTTTAACCATACCTACATGTATATACTACCTCAATAAGCCTGACTAACAGGTGCATGTATATAGCCTCGCTACTGTTATAGCCTCGCTATTGTATATAGCCACGCTATTGCTATTTTTCACTGTCGTTTTTATTTCTTTACTTATCTATTGTTCACCTAATACCTTTTTTTTTACTTAGAAATTGCACTGTTGGTTAGAGCCTGTAAGTAAGCATTTCACTGTAAGGTTTCACCATTTCACCTGTTGTATTCGGTGCACGTGACAAATAAACTTTGATTTTTGATTTGGTCATTATGGCCAAACAGTTCTATTTTTGTTTCATCAGACCAGAGGACATTTCTCCAAAAAGTACAATCTTTGTCCCATGTGCAGTTTCAATCCATAGTCTGGCTTTTTATGGCGGTTTTGGAGCAGTGGCTTCTTCCTTGCTGAGCGGCCTTTCAGGTTATGTCGATATAGGACTCGTTTGACTGTGGATATAGATACTTTTGTACCTGTTTCCACCAGCATCTTCACAAGGTCCTTTGCTATTGTTCTGGGATTGATTTGCACTTTTCGCACCAAAGTACGTTCATCTCTAGGAGACAGAACGCGTCTCCTTCCTGAGCGGTATGACGGCTACGTGGTCCCATGGTGTTTATACTTGCATACTATTGTTTGAACAGATGAACGTGGTACCTTCAGGTGTTCGGAAATTGTTCCCAAGGATGAACCAGACTTGTGGAGGTCTACAATTGTCTTTCTGAGGTCTTGGCTGATTTCTTTTGATTTTCCCATGATGTCAAGCAAAGAAGCACTGAGATTGAAGGTAGACCTTGAAATACATCCACAGGTACACCTCCAATTGACTCAAATTATGTAAATTAGCCTATCAGACACTTCTAAAGCCATGATATAATTTTCTGGAATTTTCCAAGCTGTTTAAAGGCACAGTGAACTTAGTGTATGAAAACTTCTGACCGACTGGAATTGTGATACAGTGAATTATAAGTGAAATAATCTGTGGAGTGGATTGAAAAAACGAGTTTTAATGACTCCAACCTAAATGTACGTAAACATCCGACTTCAACTGTATCTGGAAAGCACTGATAGAAAAATGATATCATTTTTCTGTTTAAATCTGATCCCATTAAAAGCTGACAACCTTTAGGTTTTATAGGACAAGGCAAGAGTTGACGCACTGGATGTTGTAGGCAAAGTTCCCCCCCAAAAAAATTAGGCACTGAGCAAATTTCAGGTCTGCTGAGCGCAAACTTGAATGTTGTGAAAATTCTGTGCAACTTCCAGCACGCGTTTACTGTGAACACTGAGGCTGTACCTGCCTTAAGTTACAGTTTTAACAGTGGCCATGTAGGCTACTGTGGCTATTTGATCATAATGTAGGCCTGCCAGAGTGGCCTACTATCAAAAACAATGGAGAAAATGCATCCCATAACATTTTAACATGGAAATAGCTGTTCTATCATTCAGCCTACAGTAGCAATGTGTGATGTTCAATGTAGGCCTACATTCCATGAGACTTAAAAAAAAAAAAAACATGCATGGCTTGACATTAACCTGTTTATCCACTTGCCCTTCAGACAAGGAGCTGACTGAAAATGTTGTATTGTTTGATGCAAGAAACCACTTTACAAAATAAAATGCATTATTATTCCCATACCATTATTACAGGGGATCAGACAAATTAAGCTACCCTCTGCCTATTGTCTACTTAGCTTATTCAAGCCTGTCTCAAAATACAATACTGCCCCTTAAGACAAAAAAAAAGTTAGTTACTTGACTCGCTTTTCAAAGATGTCTGTAAATGTACACATTTTGTGCTTTTGTAGGAAGCAATCACTCCCCTACTGCTGACTACAAATGATCTATAACTGGGCTAATAACTCACTAACTAGCAAAGGATATTAACAAAATGTGCATACGTGGCTACACGCAGCTCTCGCTTTGATCTCAAAACAAGGCATCTACTCAGAACCGCTCATGCTGTAAACACAGTCCAGTTCAAAGTAAATGGCACAGATCCATATATGGCAATGGTCTATTTGCATATAGGCCTACTGCAGCTCTAAATGTTTATGCCATACCGGTCTGTGTAGAATTCGGGCTGAGTAGTGTGTGTCAATTTAATAGAATTCTATGCGTTCTACCTACAACAAAATCTCTTGCATAGTTCGTTTTGTTTCGGTATGTTGCATTGAAAGTGGCTAACATTGCGTTGATTCGATCCCAATTGCCACAGTGAAGGGAAACGTTGATAGCATTAACAGGGAAACTCTTGAACAGTGGTCAACAACCTTTTCTGAATCAAGATCACTTTCTGAGTAAAAAACATAGGCCTGTGCAACATTAACCAATTAAAAACAGTTCTGTAGCAATGAGGTTTGTGCAGTAAGCTATTTGGCCCAATATATTTTCACCACATATTGGCTGTGCTTAAACCTGAGGTCAACCTACCCCCATCTCGTACTTCTGACCCCCATCTCGTACTTCTGACTGGGAGACGCACTGGATGTTGTAGCTCACAAACTAGAATCAGGGCGCCCACTCCGAAAAGCTTAATTGGCCCACAGTCCCACATGGTGACATGATATCATTGACGTGTAAATGAGCGATAGAAAACCGATCGCGCAAATGTCACCATTCCGATTTTTTTTGTGCCGGCTTCCCGTGACGCACTGGGCGGCCGCCCATGTCGCCTATACCTACACCCGCCACTGTGATCGAATATGAATGAACTTCACTAGAAAATGTAGTGAAGTTCAGCGCGGCAGTCCAAGGGGAGCTGCGCGGCAATCTCGGGGCTACTACACCGGCAACATTTGTTGCAGGCATTGTACAGTAGCCATAGAAGCTCTGACAAGCAGCAACATCATATTATGCTGTTATTTAGGGTTAGTTTAATGAATTAACACACATCATTTTTTACTACGGGAACGGCCAATCTGCCATTAGAAAGGGAAAACTTTAACATAACATTATTTTCGAATCTACATGTTCAATGGATGTAGCTGCTGATGGTGACTGTCGAGGCAGACGTTATTTGTAATGTCAATTATTTGATATATGAGACGTATTCTCCCATGGTAGAGCTCCGAGGTGCGTGAATAAACCAATCAGCGCGGTCCGGGTTGGCTGTAAAAATGGCGCATGCCTCACTCCGCCAAATGTTATCACTGAGGTATAAACGTTAATGCTATGAAGTGCTAGCTAACTAGCCAAGTCTCTCACCTGTGAACTCGTCTCTCCCGACATCTCAGTGTTGCAGTAATGATCAGCGAGTATTGTCAGTGACAGTTATTCCCGACGTTCAACCCATGAGACTATAGATAATTCCTTGTAATCAGGGATGAAAAGGGCATTTGTAACTAGGGTTAAATCTGCTGACTGCTGGTGCCCTTCTGACGTCACTCCACGGAACGTCATTTCACTTCCGTGTGCTTTGGCTACGTTCACGAACATCTAAAAAAGCTACTTGCAAATGTGTTCTTGGTCACACAGTAACCGTTTGAAAACAGCCCAATTTGTTGATTTTCTTATTGTGTTTTATCGATTTAAAGTACATTTCACTAGCAAAATGAGCTAACTTAGTAACAATGGCCTTTTTTGTACATTGACAATTTATAAGTAACATGTGTGCAGCTGACCACTGTCTTCTAGCTAAAAGACCCTTGTCATTGAGCTATAAATGAAGAGCCAAGCCTGATCCTCTTCTTCTAAATGTCAGAGTATCTACCTAGCCAACTTCCAGTTTTTTTTCTCTGTACCAGAACTTGTTCAAGCCATAGAGATAGATAGAGGACTCATCATGGATATTACCGTTTTAGCATGGACTTTGCCATTGAGGACTTTCACCATTTAAAAGTTGTCACTGAATGGTGATTCCTATAAGTTGGGAGCAATCAGCCACTAAAGAAGAAGAACATTGACTACTTTAAAATGGAGATAGCCTCAATGGCACTGCCCTGGACGTCGATTAAGGCAGCCCCTCACACCTCTCCAGTTCAGAGTGGTCGGGTTAAATGCGGAAGACCCATTTCGGTTGAATGCAACTGACTAGGTATTCCCTTTCCATGCTATCACAGATGCTATAATGACACAGATACAAAGATGAGTCCTTTATCGAAGAGGCAGGGAGGGATAGTGATGAGCTGAGATGCGGTAAGATGGCAGACAAGAAAAAGAGGAAGAAAGTGGAACATGTTATGAACAAATATGGAATGGGGGACTGCACAAGCCTTCTGGAAGATCTGGTGAAGGCGAAGATGGTTGAAAAGAAGAAAAGTGGAATATGTTTTGAGTGAGTATGGAATGGAGGATCTCATAGAACTTTTGGAAGAGCTTGAGGAGGAAATTGAATGTAACGAGAGTGAGGATTTTTATTTTATTCTATTTCACCTTTATTTAACCAGGTAGGCTAGTTGAGAACAAGTTCTCATTTACAACTGTGACCTGGCCAAGATAAAGCAAAGCAGTGCGACACAAACAACAACACAGAGTTACACATGGAATAAACAAGCGTACAGTCAATAACACAATAGAAAAAAATTACGTCTATATACAGTGTGTGCAAATGGCGTGATGAGGTAAGGCAATAAATAGGCCATAGTAGCAAGTAATTACAACTTAGCAAATTAACACTGGAGTGATAGATGTGCAAGTAGAAATACTGGTGTGCAAAAGAGCAGAAAAGTAAATAAAAACAATATGGGGATGAGGTAGGTAGATTGGATGGGCTATTTACAGATGGGCTATGTACAGCTGCAGCGATCGGTTAGCTGCTCGGATAGCTGATGGTTAACGTTAGTGAGGGAAATATAAGTCTCCAGCTTTAGCGATTTTTGGCAATTCTTTCCAGTCAATGGCAGCAGAGAACTGGAAGGAAAGGCAGCCAAAGGGGGTGTTGACTTTGGGGATGACCAGTGAGATATACTTGCTGGAGCGCGTGCTACGGGTGGGTGTTGTTATCGTGACCAGTGAGCTGAGATAAGGCGGAGCTTAACCTAGCAAAGATTTATAAATGACCTGGAGCCAGTGGGTCTGGCGACGAATATGTAGCGAGGGCCAGCCAATTAGAGCATACAGGTCGCAGTGGTGGGTGGTATATGGGGCTTTGGTGACAAAACGGATGGCACTGTGATAGACTGCATCCAGTTTGCTGAGTAGAGTGTTGGAGGCTATTTTCTAAATGACATCGCCGAAGTCGAGGATCGTGGGAGAGTCAGTTTTACTAGGGTATGTTTGGCGGCGTGAGTGAATGAGGCTTTGTTGCGAATAGGAAGCCGATAATATTGGATTGCAGATGTTAAATTTTAAAACATTTTTTTTATTATTTCACCTTTATTTAACCAGGTAGGCTAGTTGAGAACACGTTGTCATTTACAACTGCGACCTGGCCAAGATAAAGCAAAGCAGTGTGACACAGACAACAACACAGAGTTACACATGGAATAAACAATAAATGAGTCAATGACACAGTAGGAAAAAAAAAAAAGTCTATATACAGTGTGTGCAAAAGGCATGAGGAGGTAGGCAATAAATAGGCCATAGTAGCGAAGAATTACAATTTAGCAGATTAACACTGGAGTGATAAATGAGCAGATGATGATGTGCAAGTAGAGATACTGGTGTGCACAAGAGTGAGTCTGGAAGGAGAGCTTACAGTCTAGCCAAATACCTAGGTATTTGTAGTTGTCCACATATTCGAGGTCAGAACCGTCCAGAGTAGTGATTCTAGTCGGGTAGGGGCGGGTGCGGGCAGCGAACGGTTGAAAAGTATGCATTTAGTTTTACTAGCATTTAAGAGCAGTTGGAGGCCACAGAAGTAGTGTTGTATGGCATTGAAGCTCGTTTGGAGGTTTGTTAACACAGTGTCCAAAGAAGTGCCAGATGTATACAGAATAGTGTCGTCTGCGTAGAGGTGGATCAGGGAATCACCCGCAGCAAGAGCAACATTGTTGATATACACAGAGAAAAGAGTCAGCCCAAGAATTGAACCCTGTGGTACCCCCATAGAGACTGCCAGAGGTCCGGACAACAGCCCCTCCGATTTGACTGCACTGCACTCTATCTGAGAAGTAGTTGGTGAACCAGGTGAGGCAGTCATTTGAGAAACCAAGGCTGTTGAGTCTGCCGATAAGAATGTGGTGATTGACAGAGTCGAAAGCCTTGGCCAGGTCGATGAAGACGGCTGCACAGTACAATCTTTTATCGATGGCGGTTATGATATTGTTTAGTACCTTGAGCGTGGCTGAGGTGCACCCGTGACCAGCTCGGAAACCGGATTGCACAGCGGAGAAGGTACGGTGCGATTCGAAATGGTCAGTGATATGCTTATTAACTTGGCTTTCGAAGACTTTAGAAAGGCATGGCTAAATTAACTGTGGTGGCAGGTGCAATGATGACTGTTTTAAGGAGTTAAGTGTAGAGGGAAGTGGTGTGGTGTGGGAGGTTTACATTTACATTTACGTCATTTAGCAGACGCTCTTATCCAGAGCGACTTACAGTAGCGAATGCATACATTTCATACATATTTTTTTTGTACTGGCCCCCCGTGGGAATCGAACCCACAACCCTGGCGTTGCACACACCATGCTCTACCAACTGAGTCACAAAATAGGTTGGCGTCAAGTGCAAAAAGAGGGATATGTGCTCCAGTAGTTCAGAGATGGAACCTGGCGAGAGAGAGGATGAAGTATCTGCGGTGAGGACTGCGGAGTTCGGGCTTCGTCCCGAGGATGATAAGGATGATTCTGGTCCAGTGGGAGTGAGATTTATAGAGAGAATGGATCCTTGCATTTTGCCTGATCCATATGTGGTGTCAGGTTGGGTGGAAAAGTGGTTGGTGAAGGTAACTTGGAGTGGACTCGTGATGATTTGTGTTTCGTCCGCCTAGCGTGAGTGGGCGCTCCGGAAAACGCAATTGGGAACAAAAATTGTGACTTGATTTTCTCTTCAGAGCTGGATGCTGTTGAAAGGAATGATAATGAGGGTTACATTAAGTGTTGAGGAGGATCAATTGAAATTGAATATTCCCGATGTCTGTGACGCACGCCATTTGGTGAGATATAGATCCAGTGGAGAGCATGGGGAAGCGGAGAAGACAATGTCTGTCATGCTGAGTTTTTGATACAGTTTCTGATACAGTTTATGGGGATGTTGCAGCACTGTGTAGGAGGGAGATGCCTAGGTGTGAGAAGTGTGCCGGTGAGCATGAGACGAAGGGATGTGTGGTATCGGTGGAGAAAGTTATGTGTGTTAGTTGTGGGTGCCCTTGGGGCTGGAGATCAGAGGTGTCCTGTGAGAGAAAGGCAGATTGAAGTTGCCAGGGTTAGAGTAGTATAGAAAGTGTTGTATGCCGAAACAGTGAATAGAGTCGTAGAGGAAGATGGTTACAGGTTGAGGGATACTCATAGCATTCCTGTGAGTAGGCAGAGACCAAAATAGAGAGTGATGGGAATAATATGTGCTTCAGTAAGGTGGGCTTTTTGGCATTTTATAGCGATGGTTGTAAATTGTACTGCAGAAATGGATTGAAAGTCACAGAAAATAGAGGTTGTGGTGACAGAGAAGCACTTGGGATTACAAGGATTTACATCTGCAGAACAGCTGCAGGGGATGTTGAGTGGTAGTGTTATGTCCTCTCAGACTATTGGTCTGGAGTAAGACTAGATATGGTTAAATAGTGAAATGGGTTGTTGCTTTTTTTGAATAGTTGGTAGGGCAGTTTTCCTTTCCCCCAATTTTGTATTACCACGTCAAATAATTGAATTCATGTAGGTCGACCATGAGTGGCATCACACACCAGTACAGTAGGTGGCAGTGTATGCGCCTAACAGTTGGATGTGATCCGCCAACCAAATCCCAAAGAAGATTCCTCTATCTATCTCTATGGATCAAGCACACAGCGCGCAACTTTTGACAGGTTAGTGGTTTATCAAGGAAGCAACTCATCTGGTTGGAGACGTGGCTTTGCCCGGCTGCCATATTGAAGCACTAGCAACACACAGCTTAACTAGCTATTCAACTATATTTTCTTTCTAAAGGCGCTTTAGATATACTGGAACTCGACTGAGCAAACACCATCGGGGATTGAAGATCGTTTTCCTAAAGAGAAATTAAAAATGGTGAGCACAGTGTTACATGTCAAGGCTTTATCTTCTTTTCCGCTTTAGCTTGATCATAACAACAAACATTAGCGTGCTAACGTTAGCCCCTTGGCACAATGAAATGAAAAGCAAATCAAACTTCACTTGCCAGACAACCACAAAGGTAACGTTAGCCAGCCAACTTTATTAGCTAAGTTAACTATATAACGTTAATGCTACTATTATTTAGCAGCTATTTAATGTAACGACATTATGTAGCTAAGTTAATGTTAACTACCTAACGTACAACAAATATCAGCTAGTTTTTAGTGTTAGCTAACGCTAGCTGGCTAACTAACGTTAAGTAAGTTTACCCAGCTAACTAGGTAGCTAGCTACAATTTAACAATCTAGATAGATCTTAGCATTGTACAGGTTGTCTGCTACTGTTGGCTGTCTGTTAACTGTGCAAAGATATGTTTGCTGGTAACGTTAAATGCTTGGCCTTGCTAGGCTAGTTAACTACCTAGCTAGTTATCAATAAATGTCAACCAATGGATCGTGGCTGTATGACATTGTCATTGATTTGCACTCGGTAATCTAGTAAATTAAGTCGCTTGGATCAATGCGTTATCATGCCTTGCCTTGGTCCTGGTATTCTGGGATGGTAAGTGACTGAAAAATACTTTATTTTGTCACCTGTAGTAAATTGTAGCCAGCATATACTGAACTGCACTGGGGGTCAGAACACAATCATGGTTACATTATGAAACCATGGAGCTGGCGTAAGATATGGGTTGGAAAACGTACCTCAATGCAGGAATGGAATATGCCACTGTACTCGAAATTGTACCTTTCCACACTGATACATCGAGAAAATTGAAATACTGCCATTTTTCCCTGAAAACTGTCCTTTCATCCTCATGCTAGCTAGGAGCCAGAGCAGTGACATATCCTAACCCCACGTTGTCCGACCTATATCTCCTGCCGGCTCCACAGTGTCTTAATGTAACCATGATTGGTTTCTGAACCCAGTCAGTTCAGTGTAAACAAAAGTATTGGTAGTGTCGGAATTGAGTAAATTCGCACATAACTACCTTGCTTAGCCAACAGATTTGTACCACTTAGGGTTACCCTGTCTATCACTCTGTCATCATTAATGAAGACATCCCACTTATGAACGTATGTTTGTGATTCTCTCTGTCCTCCCTGCAGGTGCTTTTGGCAGCGGCGGTGTGCACCAAGGCAGGCAAAGCAATCGTGTCACGGCAGTTTGTGGAGATGACCCGAACGCGTGTTGAGGGCCTTCTGGCCGCCTTCCCCAAGCTCATGGGCATGGGCAAGCAGCACACGTTTGTGGAGACGGAGAGCGTGCGCTACGTCTACCAGCCGTTGGAGAAGCTCTACATGGTGCTGGTCACCACCAAGAACAGCAACATCCTGGAAGACCTGGAGACACTACGGCTCTTCTCACGCGTGGTATGATACAATCCAATACATCTTTATTTATCCATTACACAAAGACAATGGAAATTGTTCATATTGGGGTCATAGTATTTAGGACCCACACACACACAACAGGCTGGGAACAGCACTGCTGCTTACGAGTTCAGAATTCATCCATCCCACCAATAACATCAAATGGGATCATATCCTACAATAAACGTATGACTGTTGATATTGAAGTGTTCAATTGTGTTTTTCTCTTTTCAGATCCCGGAGTACTGCCGTGTGCTGGAGGAAGGGGAGATCTCAGACCACTGTTTCGACCTGATATTCGCCTTCGACGAGATCGTGGCCCTGGGCTACAGGGAGAATGTCAACCTGGCCCAGATCCGCACCTTCACCGAGATGGACTCTCATGAGGAGAAGGTGTTCCGGGCAGTCAGAGAGGTGAGACACTTGTAGCTAAAGCGCCCATAACATCCGGAGGACGTTTATGTGTGTGGCTTTAGCTTATAGTAACCATGATTTGAACGTTCCTCCTCATCTGCTCGGCCCCACAGACCCAGGAGCGAGAGGCCAAGGCAGAGATGCGGCGAAAGGCCAAAGAGCTGCAGCAGATCAGGCGAGATGCCGAGCGCTCTGGGAAGAAGGTGCCGGCCTTCGGCGGGTTTGGCAGCGCCGGGATGAGCAGCATGTCTTCGGGGTCAATCATCACAGACACCATCATCGAACCCGAGAAGCCCAAGATGGCTCCCGTCCCAGTCAGGTACGCAAATTATGGAATTTAGGTGTTGAATTTGATTGTGTGTATAATTGTGTTTGGCAGATAGGCCCCAGAGTTTTTCCTGATAACGTGACCAGGGTTGGAAATTAACTTTTTGGTCCAACAGCCACTGGCAGGTAGATGAGAATCTAATGGCCACTCGTTTTTTTTTTTACCAGCCCAAATATTGTTTTGGCATAATTACACCAAAAATCAAATGATGGATGAGTATGCTTTGTAATATTTCTAAAACAAGAAATGTATTACTAGAAAGAAGTAATGTGATATATTGCTCCATTCAATTTCATTTTTGTGACCCAAGTCTTTTATCCAATATATGTTCAAATCAATCCTTTAGTTAGAATAGTTAAACAGTTCTACAACTGGACATTTTAAGAATCAACAAAGTGCCTGCCCTGTACAAAATGCTAAGTGATACAACTTATTTATTATTATTAGTTCAGGCCTCTAACACTGGAATTTTTTTACAAGGAGTACGTAAGTTGATATTTATGAGAACTTAAATAAATTGAAGAGCACAATTAAATTATGAGAGTGAGTAAAAGTTTATGAAAAGGATGTAACCTGAAATATTTGATTCATTCGGTGAGACAAATGTTCAGCTGCCCCTTTAAGGGGTGGGCCGTTACTATGGCAACGGCACTCTGTTTGTCAGAGATGATTGAGAATCTCTGCACTAGCAGCAGACAGTTGCAGCAAACTCAAACTAATATTGAAAACAACCTAGCATTTGAACAAAACTATGTAACTAGACAAGAAACATGAGGATAAAGTCACACTTTAGTAGCCTTTCGTGAATTCGACCTTCTACATTTTGGCTTTGGATTGAAAAAAAACTGTTACCAAATGCTGTGTAACCATCCGTCAAGGTGGCTGGTGAAAGACGTTCTTGCCCACCAATGCCCTTCTACCCGCATTTGGCAGGTGTTAATTTTCCACCCTGAACGTGACCTGACCAGGAAAAACTCTGGGCCACAGAGGCTGGTACTGACGATCATGTGTCTCCCACAGGCCAACCGGATCCAGCAAAGCCCTCAAGCTGGGCGCCAGGGGGAAAGAGGTGGACAACTTTGTGGACAAGCTCAGGGGGGAGGGGGAAACCATCATGTCCAACACAGGGAAAATGCCTTCGCTTGCATCCAATGTCCTACCGCCACCAGTTAATGTGGAGAGGTACATTATTCCTGTTTTTGAAATGTCCATTTTTGATAGTAAGCCAAGGTTTTGCATCAGTCTTTATCTTGCAATCAATGTCTGTGTTTTTACTATTGACATAATCCCTGTGTGTGATGATAAAACCTCAATCTTAACCTTGATGACACCTGTGTATGTATGTTTTCCTCAGTGTCCACATGAGAGTTGAGGAGAAGATCAGTCTGACCTGTGGACGTGACGGAGGTCTACAGAACATGGAGCTCCTGGGCATGATCACCCTGAGAGTGACCGACGACAAGGTCGGCCGCATCCGCCTGATGGTCAACAACTACGACAAGAAGGGAGTACAACTGCAGGTGAGTTGTTCCAATCCAGACTGACCCATGACCTTTTTTAAAGGCTCATGGGTGGTGTTCATTAGTGCACAACGTTGTGAAAAATCCAGTTGTTATTTGACTAGTAACCTCAGCACCATTCCATTTCAAAATGTTTCTCCCTGTGTGCTCCTACTGAACACAGCCCAATGTATTAGATTTATGTAACAATTCATCCCATATCAGATATATAATGTATGTCCACTGTGTTGAAATTGATTGTATCTCCTGGTATTTAGACACATCCCAATGTGGATAAGAAGCTCTTCACTTCGGACTCTGTGATTGGTCTGAAGAACCCAGAGAAGTCTTTCCCCCTCAACAACGATGTGGGGGTGCTGAAGTGGAGACTCCAAAGCACAGATGAGGCCCTCATACCTCTAACCAGTGAGTCTCATTCAACTTGTCATCCTGCTGCCACCATCTGTGATCTGCAGTTATTGTGGTATGATTTATTTAGTGTTAACTATAGTACATTTTTAAGTGTCATCGCACCTTTGTTTTGTCTGTAGTAAACTGCTGGCCTTCAGAGAGTGCTACTGGCTGCGACGTGAACATTGAATATGAGCTGCAGGAGGAGAGCCTTGAACTCAACGATGTAGTTATTGCTATCCCTATACCGTGAGTTTATGGGTGATAAAATGTTAATTGTATTTTATTGTGTTGTGTTGCGACTGTATAACAACCTTGCTGGGTTCTCTTTGTCTGGTTTCCCAGAGACAGATTTAAGCCTAGCCCTGGACTAAGAAGCATGTGAGGTGTTTTTTAGTCTAAGACTATGCTTCATTTGTGTCCAGTAAACCAATCAATCAATCAAATGTATTTATAAAGCCCTTTTTACATCAGCCGATGTCACAAAGTGCTGTACAGAAACCCAGCCTAAAACCCCAAACGGCAAGCAATGCAGGTGTAGAAGCACAATGGCTAGGAAAAACTCCCTAGAAAGGCTGAAACCTAGAGAGGAACCAGGCTCTGAGGGGTGGCCAGTCCTCTTCTGGCTGTTCCCGGGTGGAGATTATAACAGAACATGGCTATGATGTTCAAACGTTCATAGATGACCAGCAGGGTCAGATACTAATAATCACAGTGTTTGTAGAGGGTGCAACAGGTCAGCACCTCAGGAGTAAATATCAGTTGGCTTTTCATAGCCGATCATTGAGAGTTAGAGACAGCCCAAAGTTGATGGTTGTGTTTTTTACAGTATATGGGTGTATTTCCTGGTGTAGGTCTGGAGTTGGGGCACCTGTGGTAGGAGATGTGGATGGAGAGTATAAGCACGACAGCAGACGGAACGTTCTAGAGTGGAGCCTACCCGTCATAGATGCCAAAAACAAAAGCGGCAGCCTGGAGTTCAGTATCGCCGGGCAACCCAACGACTTCTTCCCTGTCAACGTGTCCTTCGTATCCATACGCAATTACTGCGACATACAGGCAAGTTCCCCTTTTTACGTTGCCACTTACTATGCGCATTTAGGCCAGGTCAATGATGGAACACAATTCTCTTGCTGACATTGCTATCCCTGCATTTCACTCATCACATTACCTTTTTCTCCTATTCCCTCAGGTTGCCAAAGTGACTCACGTAGAAGGAGACGCACCGGTAAAATTCTCTTTAGAAACTTCGTTCCTCGTCGACAAATACGAGATCCTGTAAAGAAAAATCTACGTCAAAGCTCTGGAGAAGACAAAATAAATACTTGCCCACCTGTGTAACATTTGAGACTACACATCAACAGGACTCAACTCTTCAAAAGCCCCTCTGGCGGCGGAGCGCAGCATTGGTGTATTTGTTTGTATGAGAGAAATCTGTGTGTGTATATATATATATAGAATTAAATTTAACAGGCAGCGAAACATGCTGTTATCCGTCGGAGAGTCGGGAAGTCAAAACATGACTAAATTGGCAGCAGAGGAGGGAGATGGGTGGTGCTCTTGATTAAGTGGTGGTGGGGTGGACAGTACTAGCTACAAACAAGCATCAGGGACGTGTTCGTTAGGACGCACAACAGGGAGAGAAAAATCCCACCGTTGTGCAACAACAACTTATCCTTTCTCATTTGCTGAAAACTAAAGTGAGCCTTTCTAATTATACAAGTCCAGGTAGTCCCTCCCTGATTCAGTCAGTTTTCTTCCGTTTGGTGCCTAATGAACTGGTCATTATTCAGCTCGTTCATCGCCCAACTTTTGAGGTTGAGAAATTAGTCATCCCCAACCCCAAAGAATCATGCATCCTTTACCAGAGCCATTTAGTCTTTTATACATTGAACATTAAACATTGGACCAGATTTAAGAAAGCGGAACTATTCAAGTGGTCTTTCATGTTGTTGTTTTTAATCATAACTACAGGTTCACCAGAAACAAATTTTAATGCTGCCTGTTTACCCACTAAAGGCAGGTTTTTTTGTTTTTCATTAGATTGGTTGATCTCAATATGTAGCTTCAGGTGTTGACTGTGGTATTAAGAAACTTAAGATTGAAAAGAGTAAGCATCCAATATGGTTGCGTAGATCTGTCCAGCTAGTCCTCTAGCAATTGACACCTGTTCTCTGATTGTGTTTTTAACTTGTCCTTTTGTGTTCTGTAAACATACCTAGAAATGCAGTAAACATCAGCACTGTAAATGGTTTTTGGCATTTTCTTTCCCCCCTTTCAAAATTCTACTAATCTCAAGTGCGAACTGTTCATCTCTTCCCAACATAGACATAGTTATTGAAAACCAGACAAAGCATGAAAAGAACAGACAATTCACAAGGCTAACCACTGCATTTGTGGCTATAGGAGTTCTTGAAAAGTAATCAATTGAAAGCTCAATACTATTTACAAACTTATGTTGTTGAAAAGGGAGATCCGATCAGTATACTGTGGTCCATATCAGTTCTGCCTTCAGTCATCAAACCAACATCAATAGAAGGAATACTTTGGTCCTATTGCAAGGATGATTCTGCTGCCAGTGACGCCACCTCCCTCATGACTCCAGTCAGTCATTTACTCCCATGATGAGCGAATGCTCTCCTTTAAAGTCCACTTCATCGTAAGAACAACATGTAGTGGTTTCATTTTTATGTTTTGTTTGTATTCCTGGAATTTCAATGCGGTTGGTTGGATAATGGGTTTTGAAGATGGGACATTTAACTGTAAAGAAAGAGGGAATCATAACATTCCAGTATAACATTTGATGAAAAAGATCTTTAATTGATTAAAGTGTATTATTCAATTTTGTGGTCATTGTTTTATTTTTGTATAATTTTTGGGGGGTAGTTTCAAAGTTCATTAATATGTTTCAATGACGTTATAGACAGGTTGGTTGATGTGCGCAACTATGGGACAAAACAGACAGGGTTGGCTTAGGGTGCATTCGTTAATTCGCTCTGGGCGTTTGTAAATTCAGAGTGTTAGAGTGCACACTGGACACTGGCTGAGGAGTAGGGTTGATCCGAGCGTTCTGACCTCCCAATGGCAGTCAAGCACCCAAGCTAATTGGCTAAAGTTAGCTAGCTAGTTACTTCCAGACATAAATGCGAGAACCATTGTGCTTAGCCTAGCAGAGCTGGTTATGCTGTTTTCATGTTATCCAGAGGGTTGGTGACTAACTGTGCTGCTGGCAACAATTTAATTAAGCTTTTTTGCAGATGTTTACTGACACCAGCCATATTCGATGGGTGTTGAGCGTTCGTAAATTCATCAGTTATTCTGCACTCTGGCACACTCAGACGAGAGCGATCTGAAATCGGCGTAGACAGCCAGGGTGAATTTACGAACGCGCCCTTAGATTGTTGACATGTAAACTATATTTAGTCTCCAAATATACAGTTGAACAATGAGCACTTGTCTCAAATACATCATTACAGTTGTTGGTTAGCCAGCTAGCAATTTTTTTATATCTGTGTTTTTGCATGCACATTGATTAATGAATCTTATGCTACACAAAGATACATAAATGTTTCTAAACAAATCCAATCTGTTGGATTTTTTTCACCTGTTACTGAAGTGGTTGTTCCAGTTTAGACTGTGTAGGTAGTCTCATTTATTCATCTCTTTAACCCAGGCAGTCATTCTGAATGCAGATTATGTATGGATAAAAGTTACAAATGTTGGATATCCACAATCTGGCTGGATTCCAATAGGAATTAAACATTACCTTGCAGGCCAGATGTGTACACAATTATGCAACACTTTCGGTGACCAATTTTGGACTCGTGAGCACTACTGTCAATACGACTCACTGCAATTATACAAAACATTTGGCGCATCACTAATAATTAAGCACTTTGATGCTGGTTTTGCTGGTGACCCGTTAATGCTTGTATGCTGGTCACCAGCATACCTGTAAACCCCAGCATAAGCTGGTCATCAGCATCAAATCGTCCAGAACAACAAACGCTGGTCACCAGCAAAACCAGCACTAGCATACAGTGCCTTCAGAAAGCATTCACACCCCTTTACTTTTCCCACAGTATTTTGTGTTACAGCCTGAATTTAAAATGGATTACATTTAGATTTTGTGTCACTGGCCTACACACAATACCTCATAATGTGAAAGAGGAATTATGTTATCAGACATTTTTACAAATGAATAAAAAATGAAAAGCTGAAATGTTTTCAGTCAATAAGTATTCAACCCCTTCGTTATGGTAAGCCTAAATAAGTTCAGGAGTAAAAATGTGCTTAACATGTCACAAAAAGTTGCATGGACTCTGTATTTGAAAATAGTGTTTAACATGATTTTTGAATGAGTACCTCATCTCTGTACCCCACACATACAATTATCTGTAAGGTCCCTCAGCTGAACAGTGAATTTCAAACATGAATTCAACCACAAAGACCAGGGAGGTTTTCCAATACTTAGCGGAGAAGGGCACCTATTTGGTAAATGGGTATAAATAAAATAAAAAGCAGAAATTAAATGTCCCTTTGAGCATGGTGAAGTTATTAATTACACTTTAGAGGGTCTTAATACACCCTGTCTCTACAAAGATACAGGCGTCCTCCTTCCTAACTTGCTGGAGAGGAAGGAAACAGCTCAGGGACTTCACCATGAGGCCAAAACAGTACGAGTTTAATGGCAGTGAGAGGAGAAAACTGAGGATGGATCAACAACATTGTAGAATACTCCACAATACTAACTTAATTCCAAAACATGCATCCTGTTTGCAATAAGGCACTAAAGTAAAACAGAACAAAATGTGGCTAAGAAATTTACTTTATGTCCTGAATACAAAGCGTTATGTTTGGGGCAAATCCAACTCAACACATCATTGAGTACCACTTCATATTTTCAAGCATGATAGTGGCTGCATCATGTTATCGGTATGCTTGTTATTGGCAAGAACTAGGGAGTTTTTTCTTTAGGATAAAAGGAAACAAAATATAGCTAAGTACAGGCAAAATCCTAGAGGAAAACCGACACTGGGAGACAAATTCGCCTTTCAGCAGGACAATAACCTAAAACACAAGTTGCTTACCAAGACGACATTGAATGTTCCTGAGTGGCCTAGTTACAGTTTAAAAAAAGAAAAGGAGAACTGCACACTAGGAGCTCAGATGCAATAATTTAATAACAATGATAAACAACCAACTTGACAGAGTTTGAAGAATTTTAGAAAATAATGTGCAAATATTGTACAATCCAGGTGTGCGAAGCTCTTAGGGACTTACCCAGAAAGACTCGCATCCAGTGGCGACCCGTCATTCAGGGCCCTCCATTTTTCGCCAAAAAAACCCATTTTGTTTTCGTTTTTTTGGCCTTGCCTGTTTTGCATGTTATTTTAGCATTAAAAGGCAGTAAATGAGGCTGAATGAACTGTTTCGCTGCCAGACAAGGCTCCACTGATAGCCAGATGTAGCAGTGGTAAGATGTTGGGACTGCTGTTGGGAAAGTGTTATGTAGGCTGTTTGTGGACACTGTTTGTCACCGTTACAGTACAATGAATGTATAATTTAGTGTTGTGTAGTGGCTTTGCTGGCATGGATCCCACTTGTTTATTTTTTTTGCCCCATCAAGATTTACAAGATAAATTCAAAAGGCACTTGCACATCTGAGCAATCTTTTTGCAGGTGCATGGCAACAGTTGAAACAGGATGAAGGAAAAAGGAAACCGCACACTGCTCTTGATAGTATCACTGATATTTAATAAGCTTACGTATATCGGCCTCACGGCCTTCGTCAGAAATTTTGTGAATTTCTAAAAAACTATTTACATGCTAAAACTGCCACTGCTCACATCACAACTGTAATCGCTTCCAAAGGGAATTCTAACATGTATTGACTCAGGGGTGTGAATACTTATGTAGGCTAAATTATATATTTCTGTATTTAATTTTCAATAGATTTGCAACAAATTCTAAAAGCATGCGTTCACTTCGTCATTATGGGGTGTTGTGTGTAGATGGGTGAGAACATTTTAATTTTTTCCATTTTGAATTCAGGCTGCAACAAAAAAAATTGGAATAAGTCAAGGGGTATGAACACTTTCTGTATGCACTGTATGCTGGTCTATGCTGGGGTGGGGGTTTCAGCAGGGATATTTCTCCTTCTGACACCTTCTCATGGTGTGCATTTATGCATGGTCAATCAACACCCATCACCATACTGTATCTCCCTCAATCTTTTAACTTCAAAACACCCTGTTTATATCTTATATCTCAACAGGCAGTTCTCAGAAAAGAAGTGGAAGTGGATGAAAATAAAAAAAATATTAGAAGTTAATGTTCATGAATAATTTTTCCATCAATAAATTGTGCGCTGTCACATTGAATATTCCTTCACACACAATAAACAAAGGCCTGTCTTGGGGAGATTTTAAATTGTGCAAAACCGTCCTTTCCTCGACTCGTAACCCAGAAACCATAAGTGGTTGCCATATATAGGAGAGTGTCAACTTGGTAATAGGCAAACAGAAGAGTTTGCGCCTCTCCTCGAATGCCTACAAATACAAGCACATTTGTTTCAATATTAATCTCTTCGCAGATCCACAATATACATTTGAGATTCTGCCTAGGTAGTCTGGACCCAAATTAGGTTGCAGATGAGTAACCAAAAGGCTGTTACCGGCTCACTGCAGATATTCATCACATCTGACCCCTTACACCAGAGCTGTGTTTGATTACTCATACTAACCGCACTAACTGTACTATTTGTGATGCAAATTCAGTATGTAGTATTCTTATTGGTCATAGTATGGATATAGTTAGTTTGACAAAAGTTCCAGGATGTCGTACTAAATTCGCCAAAATATGAAGTATACAAGCAGTGTACACTATTTTCGTGTTTTTAGGGCCCATAATGCAATTCATCAGAAAATGGGCGTGGATTCACACCACGTGGATTGCGCCATTCCGGTGCACATCCAAGTGCTATCCACCCTCGGGTGTTTGGCAACCGGAGCTTTCCGATTGACATCACATAGTCCTTGATGAGCCAAATGTTTACCAATGTAAAGACAGTTTTAAGTTGAATATTCAACGGATATTCGCGCTTTCAAACCTCAATAGCGTTCAAACCACAGACTCCAAATAAGTGTCATGATGTTAGAAAAATTGGCAAAACATTGCACAGGTCTTATTTTCACCATTTGGACATTAATTCACTTTCCAAAGCTAATAAACACGTGGAAATGTGAGCAGCATTTTGTATTCCTAGTTGAATTAGTTAGGGAGCACACCCTTTAATTTGTCCATTATCATCTCACACGTTTTTTACATGAATATTTCTAACTTGCTAATTTCAATAGCTCCTTGGTCATGTGACCTACTGACCTCAAACAAGGTTCAGAATGTATACTCAGTGGGCAAGTTAGATCCGTAACTTCGGGATAAGGATTGGCTCTAAGGGCTAGGTCGGTCGGGCTGGGGTGCAAAGAGGGGCTCAAGCCGCGGCTGGGGGAGCAGTTACTCCGTCGCCCTTCTCTCGCCACCGTAGGATGTTCGTTGTGTGGCCCATCTCGTGGTCTCACAAGTGGCTGTGTGCGGGGGTACGTCGCGGGTGGTGTCCGTCAGCGGGCCGAAGGCTGACCGGTGGGGGGGTTGGGTCCGGTGGTTGGTGACGGCGACTCTGGATGTGCACTGGGCCCTTCTCACGGATCTCCCCAGCTACGGCGCTAGCAGCTGACTTAGAACTGGTGCGGACCAAGGGAATCCGATTGTTTAATGTTTTTAAAAGCATCGCAAAGGCCCGAGGTGGGTGTTGACCTGATGTGATTTCTGTCCTCTGCTCTGAATGTCAAAGTGAAGTAATTCAATGAAGTGTAAATGAATCCTGACCTTGACAGGACACCAACACTCATGAGACTCGAGGCGGAGAGTAAACCCATTGGCCCCGTAGTGATAGGGCATTGCATGAATCTGGAGGTATCTCCAGCTTGTCTGGGGAGGGAGGCCTACATCTGATGTGGGTAGTACCATCCAAGCCCATTGATTTGCTGCGGACCAATAAAACGGACGGATGAAGCCTAGGTTCCCACTGCACGGATCACTGAATGTCAACTTGATGAAATTCAAAAGGAGCATACCCACCTGTCGCGGTCACACTCAAATCACCCAAGCACATTTGGTATATGTGCGAAGCTACTATCTGTGGGATTTTGGCTGAACGCCTCTAAGTCAGAATCCCCCCTAAACGTAACGATACTGTAGGACCATGGATCTTTGGTTGGCCCGGGATAGCCTGCCTCTTTTGGCAGGTGAGTAGAGCCGTTCGTGACGGGGTTGGGGTGCGGCCGGATAAGTTGCCGCCCCTCTCCTGATGCGCACCACATGTTTGTGGGGAACCTGGTGCTAAATCATTCATAGACAACCTGATTTTGGGTCAGGGTTTCGTACGTAGCAGAGCAGCTCACTCGCTGCGATTTATTGACAGTCAGCCCTCAATCCAAGCTTTTGTTGGGGACGGAAGGCTTCTTCCTGATTTTGATTTGATTTGATTCCTCCACCATCCTCCTACTTTAATTAAGGGTCACCAGGTGCACGCAAAAGGGTCAGGGGGCAGAGGCCAGACACAGAGTGTGAGAGAGCCCAGGCAGGCAGGTAGAAGGCGTAAGACATTGACATGGGGCTCTGGATAGGTAGGGTCTAGGTGGTCGCCCATCCGCCCGGCCTCTGGTGGGATTGTGAGTCAGGTTGGGACTTGCTGTGGAAGTCGAAGGGTCACTAGGTGCACAAGGAGGCCTCCATCAAGGCGGGCGTTACTCAGAGTCCGAGCCGGGGCGACCGGACACGGGGGCCATGGAGGTTGGAGTGGGGACTTTTTATTTAACCTTTATTTAACTAGGCAAGTCAGTTGAGAACAAATTCTTATTTACAATGACGGCCTACTCCGGCCAAACCGGGACGGCGCTGGACCAATTGTGCACCACCCTATGGGACTCCCAATCACAGCCGATGTAATGCAGCCTGGATTCGAACCAGGTACTGCAGTGACGCCTCTTGCATTGAGATGCAGTATCTTAGACAGCTGTGCCACTCGGGAGCCCCTCGGGAGCCCGACTTAGTCTCTGAGTGAAAAAAAGTGGGTGGATCACCAGGTGTACAGAGACTGTTTCGGGTTACCAGGTACACGTGCTTCCCGACAGCGGGAATATAGACGTCTTAGTGTCCGGGGAGGGGTGCTTAAGTGTGGGTGCCCCGGTTCGCCTGGTGGGCAAGGTTATGGAAATGGCTGATTCACGGGAAGGGACGCGGTGATGCCCAGTGAGAGGGGTGTTGACCGGGTAGGGAGAGCAGGTGTGGAGGCCTGGAAGTCTGTCGTTCCAGGGAGTAAGCTATACACTCACAGGCCCAGGGAGGGGGCAGGCAGGTGGGCAGGGAGTGTAGGCCTAGAGGCCTGGATTCAGAGGTCATCAGGTCAATGGGGCCCTGCTTGGAGTTCAGGAAGGCCCCAGGGAGAAGGCCCAAGTGAATAGGTGTGTTCGACGCTGTCCTTCGGGGGAACAGAGCAGACAATTAATGTAAAAACGTGTTAGATGAAAATGGACAAACAAAAGGGTGTGCCATGTATAAGGCTAGTCAGTGGATATTCTGAACCTTGTTTGAGGTCAGTAGATCACATGACCAAGGAGCTATTGAAATTCTAAAGTTTACAAAATTAATCTAAAAATGTGTGAGATAAAAATGGACAAAGTAAAGGGTGTGCAATGTGTAGGTCTACTGAGTGTACATTCTGAACCTTGTTTGAGGTCAGTAGGTCACATGACAAAGGAGCTATTGCCATGCTATTGCCAAACATCCTGTGGTGTTCTGCATTAGCATCGAACAGCCCCCGTGATATGCAACTTTTCAGGGAAGTTAGAAACCAATATATACACAGGCAGTTAGAAAAGCCAAGGATAGCTTTTTCAAGCAGAAATTTGCTTCCTGCAACACAAACTCAAAAAGGTTCTGGGACACTGTAAAGTCCATCGAGAATAAGAACACCTCCTCCCAGCTGCCCACTGCACTGAGGATAGGAAACTCTGTCACCTCTGATAAATCCACTATAATTGAGAATTTCAATAAGCATTTTTCTACGGCTGGCCATGCTTTCCACCTGGCTACCTATACCGCGTTCAACAGCACTTCACCCCCCACAGCCTTCCCCATTTCTCCTTCTCCCAAATCCAGTCAGCTGATGTTCTGAAAGAGCTGCAAAATCTGGACCCCTACAAATCAGCCGGGCTAGACAATCTGGACCATTTCTTTCTAAAATGATCTGCCAAAATTGTTGCAACCCCTATTACTAGGCTGTTCAAACTCTCTTTCAGTGTCGTCTGAGATTCCAAAAGACTGGAAAGCAGCTGCTGTCATCCCCCTCTTCAAAGGAGGGGACACTCTTGACCCAAACTGCTACAGACCTATATCTATCATACCCTGCCTTTCTAAGGCCTTCGAAAGCCAAGTCAACAAACAGATTACCGACCATTTCGAATCCCACCGCACCTTCTCCGCTATGCAATCTGGTTTCAGAGCTGGTCATGGGTGCACCTCAGCCACGCTCAAGGTCCTAAACGTATCGTAACCGCCATCGATAAGAAACAATACTGTGCTGCCGTATTCATTGACCTGGCCAAGGCTTTCGACTGTCAATCACCACATCCTCATCGGCAGACTCAATAGCCTTGGTTTCTCAAATGATTGCCTCGCCTGGTTCACCAACTACTTCTCTGATAGAGTTCAATGTGTCAAATTGGATGGCCTGTTGTCCGGGCCTCTGGTAGTCTCTATGGGGGTGCCACAGGGTTCAATTCTTGGGCCAACTCTTTTCTCTGTATACATCAATGATGTCGCTCTTGCTGCTGGTGAGTCTCTGATCCACCTCTACGCAGACGACACCATTCTGTATATTTCTGACCCTTCTTTGGACACGGTGTTAACAACCCTCCAGACGAGCTTCAATGCCATACAACTCTCCTTCCGTGGCCTCCAACTGCTCTGAAATACAAGTAAAACTAAATGCATGCTCTTCAACCGATCGCTGCCTGCACCTGCCTGCCCGTCCAGCATCACTACTCTGGACGGTTCTGACTTAGAATGTGTGGACAACTACAAATACCCAGGTGTCTGGTTAGACTGTAAGCGCTCCTTCCAGACTCACATCAAACATCTCCAATCCAAAGTTAAATCTAGAATTGGCTTCCTATTTCACAACAAAGCATCCTTCACCCATGCTGCCAAACATACCCTCGTAAAACTGACCTCCTACCGATCCTCGACATCGGCGATGTCATTTACAAAATAGCCTCCAATACACTACTCAATAAACTGGATGCAGTCTATCACAGTGCCATCCGTTTTGTCACCAAAGCCCCATGTACTACCTACCACTGCGACCTGTACGCTCTCGTTGGCTGGCCCTCGCTTCATACGCGTCGCCAAACCCACTGGCTCCAGGTCATATACAAGACCCTGCTAGGTAAAGTCCCCCCTTATCTCCACTCACTGGTCACCATAGCAGCACCCACCTGTAGCACACGCTCCAGCAGGTATATCTCTCTGGTCACCCCCAAAGCCAATTCCTCCTTTGGCCGTCTCTCCTTCCAGTTCTCTGCTACCAATGACTGGAACGAACTACAAAAATCTCTGAAACTGGAAACACTTATCTCCCTCACTAGCTTTAAGCACCAGCTGTCAGAGCAGCTCACAGATCACTGCACCTGTACATAGCCCATCTATAATTTAGCCCATACAACTACCCCTTCCCCTACTGTATGTATTTATTTTGCTCCTTTGCACCCCATTATTTCTATTTCGACTTTGCACTTTCTTCCACTGCAAATCTACCATTCCAGTGTTTTACTTGCTATATTGTATTTACTTTGCCACCATGGCCTTTTTTTGCCTTTACCTCCCTTCTCACCTCATTTGCTCACATTGTATATAGACTTATTTTTCTACTGTATTATTGACTGTATGTTTGTTTTACTCCATGTGTAACTCTGTTGTTGTATGTGTCGAACTGCTTTGCTTTATCTTGGCCATGTCGCAATTGTAAATGAGAACTTGTTCTCAACTTGCTTACCTGGTTAAATAAATAAAAAATGTTAAAGTTTACAAAATGCATGTAAAATCATGTGAGATGAAAATGGACAAACTAAAGGGTCTGCAATGTGTAGGCCACTGAGTATACATTCTGAACCTGGTTTGAGTCCAGTAGATCACTTGACCAAGGAGCTATTGAAATTAGAAAGTTTGAACAATGAATGTAAAAATGTGTGAGATGAAAATGGACAAACCAAAGGGTGTGGAATATAGAAGAGTAGTCAATGGACATTCTGAACCTTGTTTGAATCCAGTAGGTCACTTCACTAAGGAGCTATTGAAATTAGAAACATTGAAAAACATTGAAAATGTATGTAAAATCGTGTGAGATGAAAATGGACAAACAAAACGTTGTGTTACATAAGGCTACTCAGTGGATATTCTGAAAAGTATTTTGAGGGCTGAAGGTCATAAGACTAAGGAGCTATTGAAATTTGAAAAATCTGATGAGATGCAAATGGACAAACAAAAGGGTGTCCAATGTGTAGGCCCACTGAGTGTACATTATGAACCTTGTTTGAGGTGTGTGGGTCACATGACCAAGGCGCTTTTGAATTTCAAACATTTTAATAAATTATTTAAAATAGCGTGAGATGTAAACCAACCAAAAGAAAAGTGTGTGCAATGTGTGTCTATGCCATCGGGTTAACTAGAACCAGTTTTGAACGTTTTAGGAGTAATGGTTAAAGAGCTATTGAAATTTGAAAAATTTGATTTGTCACTATGTTGACGGTCCATAACTGCTGTCGGTGGACGTAAGGAAATCTACAGGCGAATATCTAACTTAAATCTGTTTTTACCTCGGTCCAATGTTTTGGATGCAATCATCAGCAAAACGAACAGCAACGCATACAATGTCCATACACCATCGCACAACAGGTCGAAGTCAAGAGTAGTTTCTTTTCCATCATGCCATCAATGGGTTCCCAAATACGAACGGAGCAATAGAATGCACCCACAAACCCATACAACCACCATCTTAAAACGATGTATATGTAAACAGAAAAGGCTTCCACTCTTTATGTGAATGTGATGCCCAAAAGACACTGATGAATAAGGTGGCTAGGTGGAACGCACAACAGCATTGTTGGCCTATACGCCTACAGGTGGGAGCGGTTGAGGATGGATGGCTTATTGATGAGTGTTGCCTACTCAAGTATATTTGCCATTGCTTAACAGTGGCGGTTCTAGACCATTTCAACTGGGGGGGGGGGGGGGGGGCAAGCTGGGGCCAGTTGTACTGTTAGAGGGGCCAGTTACATTAGACGTTATTGTTGTCATATCGTTTTCTTCACTGCATTGCAGGCAAACTTGCAGATGCATGTGGTACGACACTGTTGTGTTCCGCCTAAAGCAGTCCCTCTAGAAAATGTGTGGGTTAAATTAGTGTTCCGCGTTGCCACTGTCTAATAACGGATGTAAAAAAAAGAATAGCAAAAATGTGATATGTAAAAATGATTTCATACTCCACATTTAGGGGGGCCACAAGGGGGTCCAAAATGGTTGTCACAGGGGCACTGCCCCCCCCCCCCCCCAGAAGCGCTAGTGTTGCTAAAGCAACTTGAGTTGTCCTAATGGTCCTCTCTTTGTAGATGTTTTTTTTTTTTTACTGGTCAAGCCACAACTGAGCGAGCCAAATAAAACCTTTTAGTTGTACTCAATCTCTGACGCTAGCCCACTCTATTTCAGTCTGAAATAAAATAAATGTATTAGCTTTTATAGATTGCGCCTTTGTGTTTCATGGTATGGCGTTGTATATTCCCCACAGGCTTTAAATGGATGGTTTTGACCATATATTAATTAGGGGCGTTTCTAAATGCAAACAGCCAAGGTCGTGCACTAGCACTGAGGCTGAGAACAATTGGTATTTATCAATGGTTACCTCCTACTGGTGTGCTTATGACGCTTGTAGAGTTGTTTGATAATTCACACATTTTCTATGGGTATGACCATTCTGAATTCCGTTTAAGTAGTATTTTAGAATAGTTTAAAGAAATAACTTTTCCAGAGGACAACTCTACTCGGTGTTAAATGTGTAGGCAGGCCTATATGAGACTCAGAATTGCAGAAGAGCAGTTTGTTTTGATAAAGACCAAGTAAACAGAACAGGCAGCTGAATCTGGACAGTCTGTTTCCTCTCACTCCATATCCTTCCTCTTGCATAACCCTGAGCTGGATCAGTTTGCATTCCTTAGGACTCCTCAATCCTCTCTGGCATTAGTTTTCAGATCTTACAGTGTGGAGTATGGACTGGATGCTGCTTATCCTTCTGGTTGTTCCGACCGTGGTCCATGGGAACCCGACAGTGACTGTCAGAACTGGGTCAGGACCACCAGTGGGGTCTGATCAACACCCAAACAGTGTTCCTCTGAGCGAGGACACACAGACAACTACAGAGGTGAGTGAGCTACAAACCCCTAGAATCCACTACTCAGAGGAGGCACATCAGCATAGACTCAGTATAGGCCTACATAACATGGAGAATAAGTCTCCACTTTGTTTTGCATGAAAATACTGCTTTGACTTAACCTTGTCCAGCTTCTTGTTGTGATACATATTAGATAGTATCTCACAACCAAGTTGTGCTTTCCTGTCATCCAGATTATATCAAATTCAGGGAACAAAATTCTAACGTCAACCACATAACCATCTGATAAGTAAATGAAGGAGCAATGACACCCTGGTGAAACGGTTGTAATAGATCGGGTATTCCCAAACTGGGGTACACGCAATGCCGCCGGGTGTTGCCAAATAAAAATGTGATTCACATATTAAAAATGAAATAAATATTTTTTATTTTTGTTTAAAAAAAAAAAATAATCTTCACATTTTCAAACAGTCCATTTATATTTTCCAACGGGGCTATACATTTGGGTGAGTTTTCCCCCCTTCGCCTGAGTAGCCTCGTTTCACTGCCAAAAATCAAATTAAACCATCTAGTGTTCAGCGAAATAACAACAATGCCAAATACATGTAGCCTAGTCAAATAATTAAGATCCAATCACATTAACCGTTACTCTCTCGCAGGAATTCCACTAACGGTCCGTATGTAGCCAAACGTAGCTGCTGCTCATTCCGTTTGCTCGAAAATTGATAAATGGTTCCAAAAAAAAAGTAAGGCCCGCGTCCATAGACACACATAGCAGCTACTACCAGCAGTACAACACAAATTGTTCTGCTTCCACGAGCACATCAATGCTAGCATCAGTAATTCTACATTTGTTGATAGCTCAGCTAGCATGGACACTGACAGTTGTGAATCTGATGCAGCCGAAGAGCTACTGCCCCCTTACCCGGGAAAGCACCGAACAACAGACAGGGATGTTGGGCCATCGAAGAGGCGCAAATATGATGAGAACTACATTGATTTGGGGGTTCACTTATATTGGGAGTAGTGCCTTTCCTCAGCCACAGTGTGTTATATGTGCA
The DNA here is from genome assembly GCF_965601325.2 of Salmo salar. NCBI lineage: Eukaryota > Metazoa > Chordata > Actinopteri > Salmoniformes > Salmonidae > Salmo > Salmo salar. The sequence goes on from NC_138299.1 coordinate 119,082,614, forward strand.
AAAGTACTATCTTACAACTCGATGAAACCTTCACTCTTGCGCAATTTCGAAACAAAACATGCCAATTTGAAAAATTAGCCACAGGAGTTTTTGAGCGAGAATTAAGATGACTTTCGAGTAGTAAGACATGTATAAAAGCAACAAAAAACATTAATAAGAAGAGGCTAGAAGCGTTTTATATGGTGAGCTATTGAGTGGCTAGGACAGGCAAGCCCCATACTATTGTGGAGGACTTAATTCTTCCTGCTGCCGCGGATATGGCTGGGACAATGCTGGGGGAAAAGGCCCAAAAAACTATAAAGACAATGCCTTCCTCAAACAACACTGTTTCATGATGAATCAGTGACATGGCAGGAAATGTTTTGAAACAATTACTGCTTCGCATAAAAGCCAGTGAACTCTATGCGTTACAGCTGGATGAGTCAACAGATGTGGCGGGCCTGGCACAGCTCCTGGTATATGTCCGTTACATTTATGTGGGGGTCAATTAAGGAAGACATCCTCTTCTGGAAACCAGGAGAGGATATTTTTAAAGTACTGGACAGCTTTGTGACATCAAATAGACTTTGGTGGTCAAGATGTGTTGGTATCTGTACTGATGGCGCAAAAGCCACAACAGGGAGACATAGTGGAGTAGTAACGCGCGTGCAAGCAGTTGCTCCCGACGCCACTTGGGTACACTGCAGCATCCACCGAGAGGCTCTTGCTGCCAAAGGAATGCCTGACAGCTTGAAAAACATTCTGGACACTACAGTGAAAATGGTTAACTTTTAAAGCAAGGCCCCTGAACTCGTGTATTTTCTGCACTATGCAATAATATGGGCACGTTTTTTTGAATTGAGAGATATAGCTTATAGTTCTTTACTGACCATAATTTTCACTTGTCTGACCGCTTGCATGATGTCGAGTTTCTCACATGACTGGCCTTTCTGGGTGATGTTTTTTCTCGCCTTAATGATCTGAATCTAGGATTTCAGGGACTCTCCACAACTATATTCAATGTGCGGGACAAAATTGAGGCTATGATTAAAAAAATTGGAGCTCTTCTCTGTCTGCATTAACAAGGACAACACAGGTCTTTCCATCATTGTATGATTTTTTGTGTGCAAATGAAATCAAGCTTACGGACAATGTTAAATGTGATATAGCGAAGCACCTGAGTGAGTTGGGTGTGCAATTACGGAGGTGCTTTCCCCGAAACGGATGACACAAACAACTGGATTCGTTATGCTTTTCATGCCCTGCCTCCAGTCCACTTACCGATATCTGAACAAGAGAGCCTCATCAAAATTGCAACAAGCGGTTCTGGGAAAATGTAATTTAAATCAGAAGCCACTGCCAGATTTCTGGATTGGGCTGCGCTCAGAGTATCCTGCCTTGGCAAATCGCGCTGTTAAGAGACTGATGCCCTTTGCAACCACGTACCTATGTGAGAGTGGATTCTCGGTCCTCACTAGCATTTAAACTAAATACAGGCACAGACTGTGTGTGGAAAATGATTTAAGACAGACTCTCTCCAATACAACCCAACATTGCAGAGTTATGTGCATCCTTTCAAGCACACCCTTCTCATTAACCTGTGAGTTATTCACAATTTTCAATGAACAAATAAAGTTTTATTTAAGATAGCAAAATTATTGATTATTAATATTTGTGCCCTGATCCTATAAGAGCTCTTTCTCACTTCCCACGTGCCGGGTTGTGACAACAACTCACACACATTCTTATGTGTGGCAGGCTTACAATGATGGCAAAAAACTAAATTTGAGAGTGCGCTGACCCTGGTGCTAGAGGGGGTATGCAGCTGGAGGTTGAATGTTTGAAGGTGTATGGGACTACAAAAACTGTATAAGATAAATCTTATTTAATCATGATCATCATTATAACAAGAACATGCTGTACATAGTACAAAACCAGTTAATATACATGCCCAAGTTGAAGTCCAAACTTTGGGCTCGCCTCAAGTCTTCATAATAACCGCTAGGCTGTGGGACAAGGCTGTTTGCTGGAGAGCAGAGGCCGAATGGAAATAAACTCGGTAATAAAATGGATACTTTAGGACGAGAGTATGGCGGAAAACGAGGGTGGTACAAGGGAATTCACTTGGTCATCTGTCTGACCATTTGTAGCATTTTAAATGCACATACGATATAATACACCCACCTTGGTAAGGCAGGGCCCAGTATGTTTACAGTTGGTTGGGCGCGGTTTGTGTTTCTCAAGCATTCCATTGCAGTACAGCAATGCGTTTACAATTCAGTGATTGTGTGTGTGTGGTCCACGCTCAGTTCTTCCACTTCCCCTTCTTGGCAGGCAGCTGTCCTGTTGACTCCAGGTATTTGTTGATGAGCTCCTCCTGAGTGCCAGGCAGACATGGCTGGTATCTGCTGTACTCCATGGTGTACTCTCCTTTCCCCTGGACACAACACACAAATACCCACACATCACTTCTCCAGAAAGGATCATAGTTAATTTCTTTGGACCAAAGTAATTAGTCTGACAAACAAATTGGAAATACAAACTCAATATCATTGAAAATGTATGGCTTCATATCCTTTATTTTGATGACTAATTGACGTCTTGACATTCGACTAGAGCAGGCAGTGCCTTACCTCTGTACAGGACCGGAGCTCTGTGGCGTAACCAAACATGTCATTCAGTGGAATCTGGGGAGAGTAAATGGAGATTAACCATCAAATACACAGTGACTGGACAGACGTTTAACCTATCCTGTCTTTGCAGAAATAAAAAGGCATAGGAAGTATGAGTAGGACATAGCTGCACTCACATCAGCATACAACGTAAAGTAGCCCTCCGCCCCATCCTGCCCACTGATGACGCCATGGCGACGGTTGACCCCGGCGATGACTGTCCCTTGGAACTCATCAGGCGCCACAATTTCTACTGACATGATTGGCTCCAGCACGGCAACGTTGGCCTTCTCCATGGCTACCGAGAGAGAGGAGACATTCAGTAGGTTTGTCAAAAAGCTGAGAAGCATGGGAAACGTATAGAGAGAGAACAACAGGGGTGTATTCTGGTTGGTTGACACCCACCTTGTTTAAGAGCACCCTCCCCTGCACGGATGAAGGAGATCTCATTCGAGTCCACCATGTGATGCGCTCCGTCTTCCAATAGGAACTTGACACCTGAGATCTTGTGACCAGTCAGAGGCCCTTTCTCACAGGCCTCTCTGAATCCCTGCAGGACAGAGTGATGAGTGAGGAGATGGAGAATGACTGACAGCGGTTGGCAAACTATGGCCTGCAGGCCCGTTCAATCCGGCCCACGGGAGGTTTGAGTAAAACATTTTTTTTTAGTTTAGAAATGATAATGGACCTATATATTTTCAACTGTGTGCAATTTATTTTTTATTTTTTTTACCCCTTTTTCTCCCCAATTTCGTGGTATCCAATTGGTAGTTACAGTCTAGACTCATCGCTGCAACTCCCGTACGGACTCGGGAGAGGCGAAGGTCGAGAGTCGTGCGTCCTCCGAAACACAACCCAACCAAGCCGCACTGCTTCTTGACACAATGCACATCCAACCCAGAAGCCAGCCTCCCCAATGTGTTGGAGGAAACACCGTGCACCTGGCGACCTGGTTAGCGTGCACTGCACCCGGCCTACCACAGGAGTCGCTAGTGCGCGATGAGACAAGGAAATCCCTGCCGGCCAAACCCTCCCTAACCCGGACGACGCTGGGCCAATTGTGCGCCGCCCCATGGGCCTCCCGGTCGCGGCCGGCTGCGACAGAGCCTGGGCACGAACCCAGCTGAGCCTTAGACCACTGCACCACCCGGGAGGCCCTCTATGTGCAATTTTTGTAGGCCACATTAATTTTGACAAACTAATCTAATATGTGCAGCCCTCAATTTCAAAATCCCGATGTGGCCCTCGAGCCAAAAAGTTTGCCCACCCTTGGGGTATGAGATAAGAGTTCTACTATAATTTCTTCCTGAATAAAGCAACAGGATTAAAATATATATATTAATATATATATATATATAAAATCACCTAGGCCCTTGAGTAAGTGTAATTCTGATTTAAAAAAATTATATATATATATATATATATAAATCATTTTTTTTTTTTTTTCTTTTTTTTTTTTAATCAGAATTACACTTACTCAAGGGCCTAGGTGATTTTATATATTAATATATATATTTGAATCCTGTTGCTTTATTATATATATATATTTATTTATTTAAATCGGAATTACAGTTACTCAAGGGCCTAGGTGATTTTCAGAATACAGCCAGACATGCATACCTTCTCAACAGCCGGCACAAACTGTTTGGGGATGTTGGTTCCGACAGTCTGGTCTTCAAACTCCACTTTTGTGTAGTTCTCTTGGTCCAGAGGTTCCAGAACTCCTATCACTTTACCGTACTGCCCTGAACCACCAGACTGCTTCTTATGGGTGAAGTCAAACCTGCAGAGACAAGCACATAGTCAAAATCAGTAATTCATTCAGAGGATGTTCATTAAAGCATTGCTAGGTAAGTAACTGCTATAGTTGCCCAAACAATCAATACTTACAAAGTAGCTGTATGGTCATATGCCATGCTTTTATGTTACAGTAGAGAGGGGGGAAATGTGTGGCCTGTCTCTTTAAAAAGGGGTGTTCCTAACAGAATTCTTGGCTTGGGAGGAAGCAGGAAGTTTCTACCCCTGTGTGTGGCTGCTCTTCCAGCGGTCTGAGTGTCTGCCAGCAACAGCCTCTAAACAGGCAGGGAGTCTCGCACTTTCCAGGCACAGGCAAGAACGGTTTCCTCCCTCTTCCTCTGACACTTTCTACCCTGCCCTTACTCATTATGTTTATCTATATTCTCCCCCTCGGTCGTCTCCTTATCTACAACTAGGGCAGGACAAGACTTCCTGCACCCACGGAGGTCAAAGTCCCATCAGAGCAGACACTCCCAACCCTCCTTGCTCTCTCTCATTCCCTCTCTCTTCGGTGTGGATTAGGTGAGGGAGGAAGTGATGACGACTGGCGTGCTGAACCCAAGTCACTACCCTGCCCGCCGGGCAGCCACGGTGGTCCAACACTACCTGAATACCTGCTACGGCTCACCCTACAGGTGGATATTTCTCAGCAAAGTACACAGCGGCAGCGCAGAGGTAAGAGTGGAGATGGAGGATCAACATACTTTGGGGTGTGTGTGTGTGTGTGTGGGGAGGGGGGGGGGGGGCAGTTAATATTACAAAGCAAGGAAGGATCTCCTTGAAGAAAGGGATGGATATGGGAGGTCAGTGCAGATAAGAAGTCAGTTATCAACAGCCGGCACATTAACTTGGTTATATCATATTTATGTGCCTTAAGGTTTCCTATTGATTATAGTGCTTATTTTGAGGACTGTTTTAATTAAGTGGTTCACTTCTGCTCGCTCTCTCTCTCCCTGGCTGTCAGGATGTGGCAGAGATGAGGAAGTATCAACTGGAGCTTACCATGCAGGAAACGATCAGTAACGTAAGATCCGACACATTCTCTGAGTTACTCACTATTGCACAGGTAACAGCAGTCTGAATAAATACATGGTGTGTTCTGTAACCGTGGCTACACTGCCACGGTGATAAATACGCCTGTGTTAGATAGACAACCTATTTTCCCCACTCCTGTATCTTCCCCTCTTCTCCTAAAATACTGCAAAACCATTCCTTTCCCAAACACTTCTTTCTTACTCTACATTTTCTCCTCCCCACCTCAACCCCTCACCCTTTCCTCACCCTATAAAAGGTTTCAGGGCAGTGCTCTGCAGAGCTCCTCTTTCCAAGGGGAGAGGGGCAGAGTGCTCCCCAGGTCCAGGCCTCGTGTGAGGGATTGCTTCAAAGCAACACCACGGCTCAGGAAGAGGCCTTCTACCAGCAACACAGAGCCAGCAATAACATGGTGTCAGGAAATGATATACCAGGTAGGTATAAAGCCACAAATACACACACACAACTCAGTCAGCCTTGGCAAAATGTCCAAACATGACAACCACTGAAAATGACAATTTTTGTTCAGACTGTGGTCCATTTGTGGTCTTTCTGACCGTTATGTGTTTGTGGTCTTTCTGACCGTTATGTGTTTGTGGTCTTTCTGACCGTTATGTGTTTGTGGTCTCTTTGACAGACAGCTACGGTCTCATGGAGCCCGGCATGAAGCCCTTCTGGCACCTTGGGGGTGTGGCCTCCAGTTTCATCATGCTGAGGGAGTCCAATGAGAGCACGCTTTACAACATGGCCCAGGTCGCCAACTTCACACAGCTGGTGAGCAGCCAAGAGAGAGGTCGAGTTCCCGCCCGACTAGATACGCAGGCGTTGCATTGCATCAACCAATGGTTGCGTGCCACGCCATCGACTGTGTAGTCGAGCATCAGATTGCTATATCATGTGGTTAGCTGATATGTTAAATACCTATCCAGGCGTGGTATGATCTGGTATGCGTCTGAAATGTAGTCGGACAGTAACTCAGTGTAACCATGGAGACATCTGCCCAATTCCAAATTGACCCCTAACTCCCCGTCCATCCTTCTCACACTTGGTTCTGTCTGTCCCTTAACAGGAGACTGAGAAGGACCAGCTGAGGTTCAACTACCATGTCCTGCTGCATGAAATGATTTCCCAGGTAACTAAAACATTCTGCCATCCGTCTTAACATAACATCGGACGTCATGTTTATTATTATATAGGAACATTCTTGCGTGTGTGCAGGAGATCATCCACTGGAAGCTGTTAGTCACCTGGTCCCCAGAACAGGGAGTTCAAGTCCTGCAGACTGAGCTGCAGCCAAAGTGCCACGACTGTGAGGCTCCTCCAAACACCACCAACTGAGATTCACGGCAAAATACTCCTCAGTCTTACTCAAGTGCTGCAAAGAAAAGTATAGCACATCTTTCTTAGGACTTGAATGAAGGGTAAAAGCCACTTTCTACCTGCTTTGAAAAGCTGAGCTTTACACATCACACTTGTCTTAGCTTTAGTAATAATGTTTACCTTCACCACTACTGTGTCAGAGGAGAGGATAGGGCACACGTCAATGGCCTTACTGCAGCTATGCGAATGCACTGCTTTTACGGTGTCAGCTTGTAAGACTCTTGGTAAGATATGACATGTTTGTAAAAGCTTTTAAGATACTCTATTGATGAAGTGAAGGGGTCCAATAAAGCCAGGGCCGGCCCTCCCATTAGGAAAGATTAGGCCGTCGTTGAATTTGAGGCAGCATTTTGACAATTGGCTGCCGCCCTCCGGTGCCCGATTGGCTACTTCACCGCCCGCAGCACCCCAGCCATCAGTTCATAGCGTTGCTGCAGTTCCCGCCCTCACCCCATTCCCGCTTCTCTCGAAGTTCTCTCCCACTATCCTTGGTAGCTATGGTGATGTGTGTGTTTATAAGGGATTATCCAATTGTGAAACATTAATAAAAACGTATCTGCCAAATAAATGACTATTATTTTTTTACGTTTGTGCGTGACGAAGACGATTATTGATTAAGGCAGTAGCCTAAACGAGCCTGTTAACGTTAGCTAGCTACTACTAGTGGATATAATTTTAGCTAAAAGTAATCTATAGAGATTTGAAACAATTTGCTACCACGTCTAAGACACAAAAACTAATCAGGAAGCAAATTTAAAATATATATATAAAAAAAATGTATAAAAAGAGAAAAGTGGCACACTCTAAACCAAAGAAATTCGCTGTTGAAATGTATCAGTGTGGAGAATGACAAGCCTACAAGGACAGGCCATTCATTCGCCGAGAACGACGAGCCCCCGTTCGCCGATTCTAGCAGCGAAGAGGGCAAACCGGAGGAGTCCGAGCCATGCACTTCCACCGATGATGACAGCTCTCTGGCTGGACAAGAACAGGTGGTCGCACCAGGCGTAGCCACACCTCCAAACAATGCCGGCGAAGACCCTACTATCTTGGACCCAGATTCGTCGCTCCCTGTCCCCGATGACATTTGTGGTGCTGCTGCTAAATCCGACTCCTAGGCAAAAAACATAAAAGATCCCGGTGAGTGGCCAAAATATATGAATGGATCTTTACGGGATATGTTAGTACAGGCTGAGCCACATCAGGATAAGGAGGGGAATTTCCCAAGAGATGAGGGGCAATGAAAGTTATCGGTGGCCCACTACAATAGGAGGATGGCAAACAGGGAGAGACCAAGGCTTGTCTATTCTAAGCAAACGATGCAGCCGTCCGTTTTTGATGCAAAAAAAATGTCACACGAGTGCAAATCTGCTCTAGTCAGGGAAGGAACCAGAGACTGGAAGAATCAGTGCCACCTCCTCAGCTCGCATGAGAAGTCGCATTACCCACTAGATAGTCCAGAGGTGGAAGGAGCTGGAGATCAGGTTGGTGTTCAAGCAAACTCAGATGATTTGATTTCAGGACCATGGACAGCTACCGAGAGAGAACATCGCTGACTGCAATGCAGCGCCACAGCAAAGGAAAGAGGTCACTCTAGGTGTAGGCAAACTGAATGCGCACAACATTAAACAGATAATCTCATAGATAACCTCACCTGAATACCATATTCATAATGTATCAAATATTCATAAATGCTGATGTTGGACAATCAAATTCGATATGTAAATAAACTAAATTCGTTAAGGCTGGGTCATTGACATGTATTTTACACTGCTCCAGAGAAACGAGACCCGCCATGCATTTATGAAAGCACTTGTTTCCAAAGCTCAAATGATCTTACTCTGTTTTACAGGTCTACAGGAATATTAAAAAAACATGTTAAATATGTTCTATAAAAGTGTTCTTTTTATTGTAATTGTAACAATAATGGGATCGTACATTGTGTGATAACATTAATAAGAAACGTGTTTTCCTACTATAGGCACTAGGTTGCACAGTGACAGCAACGATGTAACTCTCCGATGCAGGGGTTAAAGTAAAATTCCCTTCTGCCTGGTAAGGGACCTCCTATATGTGCACGCGGCCACCAAATTGTTTTATGGGCATAAACATAGAATTACATAGATAATTTGAGCTTAGTTCTTCATCTTCCAAAAAAGAAGTGTTAAGCCTAACTGTTTGACAGAGACAATTAACATATCCATAGATGTTGGTCAAATACTCCAATACTGTCGCATGCACTGATTAAATACCTCGGTGTCTGGGAAGGGCTTGGTGTGTTTGACTAAAACCAGGGCTCCAATTGACTGAGGGTATCACATACCGTTTGTTAAAGAAAAGGGCCAAAAGGATATCTATTGTTTGCTTTTTATTTTGAAATAAATACATAAAACCTATCCTGATTATATCAAGCGTTCTATAACAATGCTTAACTCGATGATGCCTTATGGTAGAAACAAGCTTTAAAATGCCTGCGAAAGATGCATATTTAATTGTTTTACTTTATTTTTTAAAATGTAACCTTTATTTCTCTAGGTAAGTCAGTTAAGAACAAATTCTTATTTACAATGACGGCCTACCGGGGAACAGTTAACTGCCTTGTTCAGGGGCAGAACGACAGATTTTTTACCTTGTCAGCTCGGGGATTCGATCTCGCAACCTTTCAGTTACTGGCCCAACGCTCTAACCACTAGGCTACCTATGGGGATATATTGATTCTTCTCTATGACAATCTGAAGCTAAACTGTAGCCTATAATATTCGAGGAGATAAAAAAGAGAATTGACTTGGCTATTTTGTCCCTATTAATTGAGCCTTTCTCTTTCTGAAAAGAGAAGATGTTTGTTTAAACCCAGGCAGCTTTTAGGGAAGCACTTCTATTGTTGGGTTATACAACGGACGAGTAGCAAGCAGTTGACGCTTACAGTTTCCTGCATCAGTAGAGCCTCTGGGTAACTTTTGAAAGTGCCATGCTTAGATTCATAAGGATGTCAAATATGTAATTATTTGTGTCTCACCTAGGGCGGCAGAACGTGCAGGTCATTGGTGATTTTATCAATGTAATCAGATTGAAAATATTAGGCTATGTTATTGACATTGAATTGATTATATAGCCTACTAACCAGATGTGTTAAATTGTTTAATTTGTAGCATAGGCCTATTAATTGGGCTGCCATTATGTTCTGTTCCTCTGACTTTTAGCTGAGAAAAGAATTTGCATCCAGGACCGGCCCTGAATAAAGCCGTCACTGTAAACAATTGAATGCTTCTGAGAGTGGTTCGTTTGGACATCGTTGGCGTGTCTGTTAGGAGTGGTACTTACGGTACCGCACTGGTCACGCTCTCCCTGAAGGCTACCTTTGGTTTTCCCATCACACAGGGGCAGTTGTATTCCCTCTCCATCCTCTACAAAAAGACAGCGAGAAAGTAAGGTCAGCTTGATTTACTGCAGTGAAATGCCATTAAAGATTCTAGATGTTTGGAAGTCTAATACATTCAAGACAACTTAAGCCACTGTAAAAACAGGATGAAACAAACACACTGCGGACAGAAGGATCTTCAGATCTCCGGAGAGCCGAGCACTAGACTTGTACCTGTGAGTAGATCTCCAGGTGCAGCTCTCCCATACCAGAGATGATAGTCTCCTTGCTTTCTGTGTCAAAGTGGACCCTGAACGTGGGGTCTTCTCTGGTGAAGCGGTTGATGCCTTTAGAGAACTTATCCGTGTCATTCTGATCCACAGGAAGAGAGTTTATTATAGAGAGACGCTAATTACTGATAATACATGCTCATATACTCTACTGAATTAGTATCAAGCCTTATATGCTCATTTAGACTCCTCACACTACATAGAATATGAGAGGGCCCACCTTGTTGGACGGCTTCATAGACATGGAGATGACAGCCTCTGGAATGTGGATGGACTCCTGTGGGGGGTAGCACATGTTGAATGATGCCCAAGGTCATGACATTATGCACACACAGGCAGTGCACAACAGATCGCATCTTTAAATACACGTTAGCGAGTGCTGAATGGTTATTTATGTAGTCTGGACAATGGCCATAGGGATGTACCATGGAGAGGTTGGCGCTGGTCCGGGAGGTGAAGGTGTCTCCGCTGGCACAATCGATCCCAAAAAGGGCACAGATGTCCCCTGCATACACCTCCTCCACATCCTGACCAAACCAAATGAAGATTGTTTCAGTTATAAACATGTATAGATAAAGTTGTTTGTAATCATGAGATGTTATCACTAGGATAAGTCAGGTAGGGGAATCTGGGTCATGGGTTCTGTGTGGTAGAAACAAAGGAAAAAACAAATACGGAACACTACCGTTCAGTGCAATGACAGTGCTGTGCTTTTCATAGCACTGAAACCGTTGGTCTACTCGATTTACATTCACTTCCTGGTTCTCACCTCCATCTGGTCGGCATGGAGACGCACTAGCCTCTGCACACGGACCTTCTTGCCAGTGCGTGTATTGATGATGTACTCTGTCTTCTTCAGACAGCCCTGGTACACACGCACGTACGTCAGCTGACCAAACCGACCCGCCTAGAACAGAGTAAGGGGAAGAAAGTCCACAATCCCTATACGGTTTATCATACAAATAAAGTGTATACAGTAAATGTGCCAGATTACTTGTTGAACATGGTTTGCCACACAGTGTTTGTGCTCTGTGATGTGTTCACCTCCAGTTTGAAGGCCAGGCCAACGAAGGGCTGCGAGGCGTCTCTGGTGGGATCCATCAGGACCTTAGTACTGTCACTGGACTCACTGACACAGAGGAAACAACACAAGGACAGCGGTGAGATCTTCCATTGACATCAATAGATCAATGGCACAGAACGTCAAGTTACGCATGCATTGTTCAAGTTTGTCCCTGAGCCCATACTCTGACCTGATTTTGTCATATCAATTCATTCAAAGACGGCTGTGTCATATTGAATGGTGTCACTGTCTAGGCACACAGGTCATTACTCACTCATCGTTGAAGAGGGCGTAGTTGTTGACCTCTGTGGGGTTGGGCAGATAATCCAGCACTGCGTTCAATAGAGGCTGGACCCCCTTGTTCTTCAGGGCAGTTCCCACCAGCACGGGGCTGAAGAGCCGCTGCACTGTGGCCCTGCGTATGGCTGTCTGTGGTAGGAGAGACGGGAGAGGTCAGGGCCCAGGGGGCAGAGTTCACAGGTCATAGCAGAAAATATGACTGATGCGGAAGATCAAATGACATCATTTGTTGCGATGTCTCAAGACATAATGAACAGAGACACACAAACCTTGAGTTCTGGCACGGTGGGGATCCTCTCCTCCAGGAACATCTCTCCCAGGGTCTCGTCAGCGTCAGCCACACACTCCACCAGCTCCTGTCTCCTGTCTGCAGCCTCCACACGGAACTCCGCCGGGATCTCATCCAACCGGATATTCTGTCTGCAGGAACCACAGAGGACAGGAGGACTCGTCTTTCTTTCCAGATATATTTTTTGTTCTTCCAGTTAGAGGGTTTCCAGCTATGGAAATGTTTCAGGTCTGAGATGTAAGTAATCTCTAAATGCCTGCCGTTATCACACATTCTCCATTCTCTTACCCGAATGGGCCCTCGAAGTACATGCTGCGCTCCTCTATGAGATCTATGATGCCCTTCATGTTCCCCTCCAGACCGATGGGGATGTTCACAAAGGCTGCGTTGTGGTTCAGCTTGGTCCTGAAAGAGGGAACACAGTCGGAGTCAGAACACAGAGCGTATGGAAAACCAGATTAGTCTATCCGTCTACTCCACAGTATCTGTATATCTGCTGACCTCATGGCCTGCAGGGCGCGGTTGGGGTTGGCTCCCATGCGGTCCAGCTTGTTGATGAAGGTGAGGAAGGGAACGTTGTAGCGTTTCATCTGTCTGTTCACGGTCAGGGTCTGGCACTGGACACCTCCAACTGCGCATAGGACCAGGATAGCCCCGTCCAAAACACGCAGGGCTCGCTCCACCTCGATGGTGAAGTCCACATGGCCTAGACAGGACAGAGAGGAGGAAACTGGGGTTAAAGTTAAAAGCAAAAATACATCCCAAGTTCAACAGCTGTTGGCTACACTAGCATCGATCTGTGACCTATGGTATATCCGTCAACAACAAAAAAAGAGAACCTGGTCATAAGATCTGCGTTGCCACTAACGCAAATCTTTCTGCCAGGTACCGCCATACCTGGGGTGTCGATAATGTTGATGTTGTAATCCTTATAGACGGTGTATGTGGCAGCTGACTGGATGGTGATGCCTCTCTGCCTCTCCAGCTCCATAGAGTCCATGGTGGCCCCGACTCCATCCTTTCCCTTTACCTATAAAGTTAGAGGGAACCACAGTGTGTATACAGTATGTACAAATTAACACACATAATAGTATTAGTCTGTCTGTGTCTCCCTCTAAAACACGCAGGAGGGCGCAAACACACACACACACACACACACACACACACACACACACACACACACACACACACACACACACACACACACACACACACACACACACACACACACACACACACACACACTAGCTACTGCAATAAATCAGAGCCAGATTATGATCATGATTAACTCACCTCATGGATCTCTGCTATCCTGCCCGTGTAGAAGAGGACGCGCTCCGTGAGTGTGGTCTTCCCCGAGTCTATGTGCGCCGAGATTCCGATGTTGCGGATTCTTTCATTGGGGACGATACCAGAGGAGCACGACCGACAACTGTTCATCAACACCTATAAAATGAAGAAAGAAAAAGAGACATCTTTCAGATAAGTTTCTATATTATTAGCTAGCGTTATACAACGCACGACAGGACAGCCAGTGGTTAGATAGCTAACCTAGCGTGTCCATTTCCATCCCTTCTCACCTGTCCTATTCTCAACATCTTGGGGTATTTTCTTACCTTTTTTAATGTTAGTGTTCCCGGTTTCCTTAAATGTGTCTGACCTAAGGTTAGTCCTGCTTTTAGAAGTCGCATTTTGGTGGTAGACAGGACGGGTTTAGCTCCGTTTACACAACCCCCACTGGATGTCAGTCAACCCGTGAAAGTCACCGTACGGCATGCCGGTTCGTTGTGAAACATTACTTCCTGGACTACGGCAAGTCTGAGGAGTCAAACTCGGGGTGCGATCAAGAAATCCACTTTGCCAAATATAATAGTGACGCACATTGGCAAGGCGGACAAACGTGTGCTATTTCACCCCCAAATATCCAAACGTAGCACCAGACAAAGCCATCTACACTGAAGAAAAATATTAACGCAACATGTAAAGTGTTGGTCCCATGTTTCATAATCTGAAATAAAAGATCCCAGACATTTTCCATACACACAAAAAGCGTATGTCTCTCAAATTCTGTGCACAAATTTGTTTACATACCTGTCAGTGAGCATTTCTCCTTTGCCAAGATAATCTGTCCACCTGACAGGTGTGGCATGTCAAGAAGCTGATTAAACAGCATGATCACTACACAGGTGTACCTTGTAATGGGGATAATAAAATGTCACTCTAAAATGTGCAGTTTTGTCACATAACACGATGCCACAGATGTCTCAAGAGAACGTGCAATTGTCATGCTGACTCCAGGAATGTCCACCAGAGCTGTTGCCAGATAATTTAATGTTAATTGCTCAACCATAAGTTGCCTCCAACATCATTTTAGAGAATTTGGCAGTATGTCTAACCGGCCTCACAACCGCCATGTGTAACCAGCCCAGGACCTCCACATCCGGCTTCTTCTCCTGCGGCATCGTCTGAGGGGGTACTGAGGAGTATTTCTGTCTGTAATAAAGCCCTTTGTGGGGAAAAACTCATTCTGATTAGCTGGGCCCTGGTTCCCCAGTGGATGGATTCCAAGTGGGTAGGCCTATGCCCTCCCAGGCCCACCCATGGCTGCACCTCTGCCCAGTCATGTGAAATCCATAGATTAGGGCCTAATGAATTTCTTTATATTGACTAAATTCCTAATATGAACTAACTCAGTAAAATCTTTGAAATTGTTGAATGTTGTGTTGATATTTTTGTTCAGTATAAATCATGTTATGTGCTCCTAACTTTTTAAAGTGGAGAGCACCAGTGCTACCAATTTAAAAAGTTTATTTTGAGCCCTGAATTAAATACAGTACTCTAGCCTACACAGGAAAACATGAATGCTTCTGCTTTTAGAAGCTTATTCAGTGAGTTGTTGCAGTGTTCAGTTTATAACATGTCATGAATATTACTCACTATAATATGTATTTGCTTGAACTGAATCACACACAGGGCCTATCGTTGGCTATAACTTGGGCAAAGTTTATTATGAGAGTGGCCTTGGCTTTATCTGTTGAGGGTGTGTCTTTCTTTCCATGTCATAAAATGTGTGGTGTGTTGTGAGCAACTTAAACGGAAGGCCTCGAGCCTTGGAGACCGGAAGGAAGATGGCTCCAGCATGGCCGGACAGAATGGCGATGCTAGCTAGATACAACTAGAGGACGAGAAGGATGACAGTTTCTGGAGTGGAAGAATATTGAATCTGATGGAAGACTGTGATAAAGGAAAATGGAACAAAAGGGGCTAAAGTTGTAAATGAGCATAGGTTTTTGGGTGGAGTACGATTCACTAACAATAATGCTTTTTTTTGGGAGATCCATTTTGAAGTATCAAGGATGGTAAAGGATGCATTAGGAAAGGTGGAGTTGGTCAGAGAGACCAGAAGTGGTTTTGTTTTAATTTCTTGTGTGCCGAAAGAGCAGAAGGAAAAGGCATTAAGGCTCTACAAACTATCGACAAATGAAGTGGAGAGTTTCGATTTTTGGAGCAGAGCACCGTTAAAAGGTGTAATCTCTCATGTCGCATTGGATTTTGAGGCCTTGTGGTTTGAAGGAACATATCAGGAGGAGTTGGAGCACGCTGTCTGAATCGTGCAGTGGATGGAAAAAGATGGGAAAGCATGTTGGTATTGTTGATGTTTGATGAAGAGTGTCTCCCTTCACATGTGAAGCTGGGATATGTGAGATATGCAGTGAGTGCTTTCATGTCCAAGCCGTGTTTTGCCGGAATTGCAAAAGGTATGGCCGCGTATCAAGTGTGTGTCGAAGGAATGAAGAATCTGAGGATGTACGGTGTTGCAATTGTGTTGGAAATCACATTCCCAATTCCCCGGAGCGCCCGGTTAGGGTAAAGGAGTTTGAACTGGCAAGGGTCAGGGCTGTACAGCAGGTCTCCTAAAAGGAGGGATGCAAAATAGGAGCTAGTGAAACTGAAGATATGGCAGTGGATGCCCCGCAGCCTGTGGAGATTCAGTGTTGTTCCACAGTTGAGGTAAACTGATATGCTGATCGTGAAGATGGATTTTGTGACATTTATTGCACGTGATTAATTGTACTGCCTAAACCAACAAGAAGTCCATGAAACTGTCCATAATTGTATTTACAACTGAAAAGTTATTGGGTCTCCAGGACTTCACAGCCGAAACATTGCAAGGAATACTGTCCGAATATGCTCTTCCTTTTCAGGTCCCAGAGCCTACAGGGCTCGGAGTTGACGTTTGAATTTGACTGAAGAAGTACATTGATTTTTGCTTTTGTTTCTTTGTCTTTTGTTAATTATTTGGGAACAATATTAGTATACATTTTTTTAAATCTCGTATACTAACTTGTACAGTGGGTGACAGCATGCACCTCTAACGTATGTTTGCGGACCGCCATAATACCATAGAAGAAGTAGTGCAACTTAAACACTCCATGTTCAGTGAGCAAGTATTTTGACATGTGCTTCCTCTATAACATTAACCACATGCTCTTACCTCACCATATTGCACACACAGCAAACAGATAAGCCGCATTGACATCCCTTCCACACCCAGATACAGATACAGTAGATATCACACTAAGACTCTTGTTCCCAGCCTAACAAGCAAGGAGAAGCATCATTGGTTTGGCATCACACAACCAGGCTATACACTTTGATATAACAAACAGGTTATTGGCAGACACTTGACTGATGGTAAGTTTTCGTTTCAGTTTATGGAGAAATTCTGATACTCTTTGGAGAAGTAGTTGTTTTTTCATGGTGCTTTGTAGCCTATTCTATCTCTTATTGATATCTGGGGTGATAACATCAGATCTAAACTTAGGCTCTCTGCTCATCAGTATACCAGTTGACCATGGATTTCATGTGTTTCAATTACTGTAACCTATATGTATCTTATAACATTTATTGTGATCATCATAGTGTGTATATCTTAGAGTGACATGCGTCACTTAATTGTAATTAGTTCTAGGTGCTGCCTGTGAGTGTGGGGTGGGGTTTTGAGTATAAATGCCCGGTGGTCGAGCTTTTTGTGTTGACGCGACATGGCCGCAATAACTATTTGAACAGTTTGCTACAACAGTGGCTGAAGGAGCAGAAAGAGTGTGGAGATGTGGACATTTTTGGAAAGAGAGGAAGAAGGGAAAGGAGTAGAGGGGAGCAGTGTGGTGTGGAAGATTGGCGGTAAGTACCCCCAAAAAAGTATGTACTCGGTAGCTCAGAAGTTTAACCTGACGAGTGAGGATGAATTACCTGCGGTGGCAGGTGCGGCGAAGACCGGAGTTCGAGCCTCATCCCGATGATGATAAGATGATTTTTGGCCCAGTGGGAGGGGGATTTCTGGAGAGAATGGATCCTTTCCTTCTGGCTGATCCATATGTGGTGTCAGGTTGGGTGATGAAGAGGTTGGGGACTGTTGACTCGGTGAAAGTAACTTGAAGTGGACTCGTGATGATTCTTTGTTTCTTCCCTCCAGAGAGAGTGGGCGCTCTGCATCACGTGCCAAAAAAACTGACTTGCTTTGCTCTCCGGAGCAGGGCCCAGTTGAAAGGAGTGATAACTGGGGTGGCATTAAGGAGGATCAACTGAAATGGAAGATTCCCGGTGTCTGTGACACCTGCCTTTTGGTGTGACGCAGACCCGGTGGAGAGCGTGGTAAAACAGAGAAGACAGTGTCTGTCCTGAGTTTTGATGCAGAATCAACCTGAAAACGTCAAGTTAGGATGTGTCAGTTATCCCATGAGAGCTTTTGTCCCAAACCCATTACGGTGTTTTAGGTGTCATGTTGCAGCAGTGTGTAAGAGGGATACTTCTAGATGTGAGAAGTGTGTAAGAGGGCATGAGACAAAGGAAGGAGTAGTATCGATGGAATAAGTGTGTTTTAACCCATGGTGCTGGACATCAGAAATGTCCAGTGAGAGAAAGGCAGGTTGAGGTTGCCAAGATCAGAGTAGTACAGAAGGTGTCATATGCTGAGGCAGTGAAGAGAGTAGTAGTGCCCATCTCCCTCCAGATCCTTTCTCGGTCTTCCTGAGCACGCCTTCTTCAACTATGCACCTTTCTCATTTTTATTGAATCTAACTATTGGAGAGCTTGTTGTTTAAGCGATAGCGCTGAAGATCATGTTTGATATGTGCAATATGTCTTATCATTTCCATGCTCCACCCCGGATGTGAAGAACCTGTGTTTTGTTAATGTTTAGTAATATATGTATTTATCTGAGGACCTCACCTTGTTAAACAAGGTGGCGTAGTGGCTACAACCTTCAACTTGTTACATTAGACTAACTGGTTGTGTTCATCATTAATCTTTATGACCGTACTGGGTTATTTTGTGGTGGCTGTTTGGTTGCTAAATTTATCTCACCATCAGTGATGTGTGTTTAATCTCTGGAGTTTCCTCCACACGCAGCAATATGGAATGACCAGTTTCCCTAAAAGGACATTGCAACATCCCTATCCGTGTGGGGTGTGTCAACGCAGCACAGTGTTGTTGTCATCCTTGTGTGATTCACTGCCACTTATTCATTATGCCCAGATATGTGTGTGTGTGTGTGTGTGGAGGTTGCATGAGCAAATCTTTCCATTATTTTCCTTCCCATCTCATTTCCTGTGCCTAAGCACTCCTTTCTGACTTGACAGGGTTTCTACTGTCATGCTGCTCTCATTCTGTCTGGACAATATAGTCAGACCGCATGATTATGAGTCAGTGTATTGTATTGGCATGATGCATAGGACTATTAAAATCCACATGTGGAAAAACGCAGGCCTCTTTTCTATTGTGGAACCTGGGTCAGCAGGTCACATTGCAACACACAGTTGATCCATTAATCAAACACCAGCCCGAGAGGCTTGTAGGAAGTCAACAAAAAAGGTAGTGACTTTGTCAACTGTTACAGAATCAGTGTTCAAAATGTTATCAATACAACAGTGAATAATCAGTGTGTCCTTGTACCTCCAGTCTGGCGTCTATCGCTATCAACCGATATGAGTATAATCCATAACTTTTAGCATCAAGTCTAGTGACCACCAATCCACATCTTGAATGTCACAAACAGAACACTGGAAATGGTGTTTTACAGAAACTCAAAATATGCTAAACATTGTGTTGATCACTACAAACTAAATATGAACTTTAGTCATATTCCATTCCCCATTACAATGTGTGGTAAAAGACACATTAGTGTTACAACGTCAAATTCAGAGTCACAAACTAGAAACTGAACTGACCTCCTTCCAATGTCCTAGATTCTCTCTATTCTGTAGGGCAGGGATGGGCAACGGATGAGTTCATCAAAATTGCCCATCCCTACTGTAGGGGATTCGGTGTGAAGCAAACTTAGGTCAAGTAATTGTAACACAACTACTTCACTCTCTCCGCTGATTTGATGCTAGGGGAAATTGACATGTCTTCTTTGCCTGTCAGCATTGTTGTTTCATCTTATTAACTTCCACTTAGAAGCTTTTCATGTTAAAGAAAATACATGAAACAGTGAAACCCCCTCGGATCTTCCTTAACAGACTAATGGTTTCCAGCTTTATTATTCTATGTATTGTGACATTGCAATACTGAAGGGCCACAAAACCGGATGCATACAGTTTTCATGTGAAATCGAAAGAGAGCCTGTGATGTGACTTCCACTTTTGGACATCAACAAGGCGACAATCCAACTTAACTCCTGCTCCAAATTTACTGGATTGGTTGAACAGTGCAGAAGAGAACCTGCTTAAGTCAGGACCAGAAAGAGAGAAACGCCATTATTTTACGCCTGCTACGTTAGGTTACTGGAGGGCAGCAGAAATGTGGGCAGCATTGTAGAAGCAAAGATGGTGGATAACTTAAGATAGTTCACTCAGGCTGTTTACCATTGTAAAAAAGGGTAAGTTCTGGTCTACTTAACAGGGTGGCTCTCCCATAAAAACGAATGCGATAGTTCTGCTTAGTTCATTGAAACAGTGGGATGTCTCGCTTCCTTTTCCATCTTTGGTAGAAGGTGATATTAGCTACAGCTGTTGCCTAATTAGGTTCCTGATGCTGTTTACGAAAGTCGTCAGATAGATCAATCTAGATGAAGTGAAGTCACATCAACTTGGGCCTGGCTCCTGTGGCCTTGCTGAAGCCAATTTAGCTTGTATTCCAGGAGATCCTCTAGGCAGAGATACTATACTGAACAAAATATAAACACAACATGCAAAGTGTTGGGTTCATTAGCTGAAATAAAAGATCCCACAAATGTTCTATATGCACAAAAAGCTTATTTCTCAATGTTGTGCACAAATGTGTTTACATCTCACACCTGACAGGCATGGCATATCAAGAAGCTGATTAAACAGCATGATCATTACACAGGTGCACCTTGTGCTGGGGGCAACAAAATAACACTCTCTTAAAGTAATACTGTACTTTAAGACCTAAAGCTCAATCAATCCGGAAAATTTCAAGAACTTTCTTGAAGTGAAGTCGCAGAAACCATCAAGCGCTATGATGAAACTGGCTCTCATGAGGACCGCCACAGGAAAGGAAGACCCAGAGTTACCTCTGCTGCAAAGGCGTTACCAGCCTCAGATTGCAGCCCAAATAAATGCTTCACGGAGTTCAAGTAACAGACACATCTCAACGTCAACTGTTCAGAGGAGACGGCGTGAATCAGGCCTTCATGGTCGAATTGCTGCAAAGAAACCACTACTAAAGGACACCATTAAGAAGGAGAGACTTGCTTGGACCAAGAAACACCAACAATGGACCTTAGACCGGTGGAAATCCGTCCTATGGTCTGATGAGTTCAAATTTGAGATTTTCGGTTCCAACCGTCGTGTCTTTGTGAGACGCAGAGTAGGTGAACGGATGATCTCTGCATGTGTGGTTCCCACCATGAAGCATGGAGGAGGAGGTGTGGGGGTGCTTTGTTGGTGACACTGTCAATGTAATTTCTTTAGAATTCAAGGCACACTTAACCAGCATGGCTACCACAGCATTCTGCAGCGATATGCCAGTCCCACTAAGCGCAAACCAGATGGGATATAATTTTTTCCCCAACAGAACAATGACCCAAAACACACCTCCAGGCTGTGTAAGGGCTATTTGACCAAGGAGAGTGATGGAGTGCTGCAACAGATGACCTGGTCTCCACAATCACCTGACCTCAACCCAATTGAGATGGTTTGGGATGAGTTGGACCGCAGAGTGAAGGAAAAGCAGCCAACAAGTGCTCTCCATATGTGGGAGCTCCTTCAAGATTGTTGGAAAAGCATTCGGTGTGAAGCTGGTTGAGAGAATGCCAAGAGTGTGCAAAGGCGTCATCAAGGCAAAGAGTGACTACTTTGAAGAATCTGAAATATATTTTGATTTGTTTAACACTTTTGGTTACTACATGAATCCATATGTGTTATTTCATAGTTTTGATGTCTTCGACACTTCGACACTCTCATGCCCCACTTTTGTGGTACTGGTTATCCTGAGTTGAACTTGAGTTGACCAAAGTTATCTCGATAAAAGGCCTGGCATGGTTAATCCGATGCCTGCATTGGCAGTACAGCATTTACTGCGATGTGGCCTCTGCAGAAGTCAGAGCAAACTTACTTTTAGCACTTCGCAGAGCAGTGCAAAAAGTTAAGGAAGTTGTCATAGAAGTGAGTTTGTTTATACAGGACCTCACGCCTCCACCTACCATCAACCAATTATGTAAATGTGGAGCTTTACAAAGCCCTCTGCATTGTTACAAAATTTGAGCGGCACACGGCGATGCGGTACGGAGCTTGAGTTGACCTCTGCATGCCTCCGAAGGCTACGCAATTGTGTCACATCCTCCATACGAATCCTCCGACCACATTTTCAGATCAAGCATTCATTCCCCTACCTATAAATAGTAAAGCGACCCTTTACTGGCTCAAATAGCCGACCAATCAGCCTGTTACCAACCCTTAGTACGGCAGACCTATAAGCTTGCTGCCAGCTCTTAGCAAAACTTTGGAAAAATTTTTTGACCAGTACAATGCTATTTTACAGTAAACAAATTGACAACAGACTTTCAGCATGCTTATAGGCAGTGGTGTAAAGTACTTAAGTAAAAATACTTTAAAGTATTACTTAAGTCAACTTTTACTTCACTACATTCCTAAAGAAAATTATGTACTTTTTACTCTATACATTTTCCCTGAAACTCAACAGTACTCAATACATTTTGAATGGCTAGCATGACAGGAAAATGGTCCACTTATCAAGAGAACATCCCTGGTCGTCCCTGCTGAGTTTTATCTGGCGAACCTGTCTAACAGAACACAGAGGGTGTTCTTTAATGGAAGCCTATCCAACATAATCCAGTTAGAATCAGGAATTCTCCAGGGCAGCTGTCTAGGCCCTTAGTTTTTTCAAACTTTACTAATGACATGCTACTGACTTTGAGTAAAGCCAGTGTGTCTATGTATGTGGATAACTCAACACTATACACGTCAGCTACTACAGCGACTGAAATTACTGCAGCACTTAACAAAGAGCTGCAGTTAGTTTCAAAATGGGTGGCAAGGAATAAGTTAGTCCTAAATATTTCAAAAACTCAGCATTGTATTTCAGACAAATCATTCACTAAACCCCAACTAAATATTGTAATGAATAATGT
Organism: Salmo salar; assembly: GCF_965601325.2. NCBI lineage: Eukaryota > Metazoa > Chordata > Actinopteri > Salmoniformes > Salmonidae > Salmo > Salmo salar. The sequence continues at coordinate 119,105,389 of NC_138299.1, forward strand.
GGAAATTGAGCAGGTTGAGGTGACTTAACTGCTTGGAGTAACCCTGGGTTGTAAACTGTCATGGTCAAAACACATTGATACAACAGTAGCTAAGATGGGGAGAAATCTGTCCATAATAAAGCGCAGCTCTGCCTTAACAGCACTATCAACAAGACAGGTCCTACAGGCCCTAGTTTTGTCTCACCTGGACTACTGTTCAGTCGTGTGGCCAGGTGCCACAAAGAGGGGCTTAGGAAAATTGCAATTGGCTCAGAACAGGACAGCACGGCTGGCCCTTAGATGTAAACAGCGCTAACATTAATAATATGCATGTCAATCACTCCTGGCTCAAAGTGGAGGAGAGATTGACTTCATCACTACTTGTATTTGTGAGAGGTATTGACATGTTTAACACACCGAGCTGTCTGTTTGAACTACTGGCACACAGCTCAGACAGCCATGCATACCCCACAAAACATGCCACCGGAGGTCTCTTCACAATCCCCAAGTCCAGAACAGACTATGGGAGGCGCACAGTACTACATAGACCCATGACTACATGGAACTCTATTCCACATCAAGTAAGTCATGCAAGCAGTAAAATTATATTTAAAAAACAGATAAATACACCTTATGGAACAGCGGGTACTGTGAAGCAACACAAACATAGACCGCTGCACCACTCTGTGCCTAAGGAACTGCATCTCAGTGCAAGAGGCGTCACTACAGTCCCTGGTTCGAATCCAGGCTGTATCACATCCGGCAGTGATTGGGAGTCCCATAGGGCGGCGCACAATTGGCCCAGTGTCGTCCGAGTTTGGCCGGGGTAGGCCGTCATTGTAAATAAGAACTTGCCTAGTCAAATAAATGAAAAATACTAACACACAATAACATATGTACTATACACACAGATTTTGTGTTGTAGTTATAGAGTAGGGACCTGAGGGCACACACAATGTGTTGTGAATATATTGTAAATTGTATAACTGCCTTAATTTTGCTGGACCCCAGGAAGAGTAGCTACTGCCTTAACAGCAGCTAATGGGGCAAGTCAGTTAGGAACAAATTCTTATTTACATTGAGGGCCTACTGGGGAACAGTGGGTTAACTGCGTTGTTCATGGAGCAGAACTACAGATTTGCTTTACCTTTGTCCAGGGGCGGAAATCCCGGGAGGGACGGGGGGGACACGACCCCCCCATCCTGGGAAAAATATGATTTGTCCCCCCCAATATATCACTGAAACATAACTATGTAATTTAAATAATATTAATAATACGCAATGAAAGCAATTGTGCTGATTATAGACACTTAATAGCTCGTTTTTAAGTTTCAAAAGATTGCGACCCCCCCACCCTTTGCCTCACAATGGTTTGATCCACTGCCAGTTCCTTAGCTTGTGAGGTAACGTAGAGGTCGTATCTACTGTCTGAAAGGCACTCAATGCACGTAACTGACGTGAGGTTAATCCAGTCAATCGCGCACACACACTAGCTGAATATGCAGAGCTAGCGCGCAAATATTAACTATTAAGCTAGCTAGTACCTATTCCATTTATGTGGCGTCGTCAAAGATGGAATCTTTTGCTATCGTCAATTTATTCCAAGATCAGCATGCATGTAAGTTAGTGCTTCAAAGTCCCTGTGATAAGGTTAGTGATAAACTGAACAGAACTACACTCTCTTCTACCGTTGTTTTAAATATATTTAATGGTCTCGTTGCAAAAGCTAAATTGTCGCAAGGGAACTTTTATTTATATATTTTATTTCACCTTTATTTAACCCGGGTAGCAAAGATTATAGCAAACACCACTGAATTGGTGCTCGCTAGCTTTGCAAATTCAGCTATTGTTAGAAGCCAGCCAATATGAAACAAACGATTAAAATTACAAAAGGTTGCAGCATATGTTGTGTAAATGGTGAACTCATACAGCTGTCAACTCTTGTCACTGCAATCCGTTTCACATTTGCTAGCTACCTTTTAGATCGAAGCCCATATAGAATGATAGAAGATAAGATGATAGAAGCCCATCTCCTACTGTAAATAACCTACATACTGTGTGTGTGTAGCCAACCAGGTAGAAAAATGGCAGAAAAATGGCAGAAAAAAGACTATCAGAGTATTTTTCAGTACACCAAAACGCAAAGTAAGAACCCTAGTAGCCTAATATCTCAAAGACTAGTTGATAAAATGTTCATAAGAAAGAAATGAAATTCTAATGGAAATGTTTCACAATGATGTCATTAGGCAGAGCAGGCAACAGATGGCACACAGACAGCAGAGTTGGGGACAGATATGCAGGGACAGACTGGCAGAGACAGGGAGTCTCAGGTAAGTTTGTTGAGTCTTTGTTTGGCAACATTATGAAAGGTTCTCAATTTTTTTTACTTGTAAAATAGGAACATAATTGGAAAATGTCATGGATACCCCCACTCTCAACTTAAACTGGTGACTGAACTAAGATTTGTTAAAAGCAATGGTATTGCTGTTGTGATTAGTTGTGTAGTTTTGGGTACCGGTAGTTAGGAGTACGGCAAACACCTTATTTCTTTGGTTCCTCAACATACATTTACCATATTAAACGTAGGCTATGTGTTACAGCACTACTTTTGGTGTCCCCCCTCAGGAATTGCTCTTGAGAAAATGTAATGTAATTGTCCCCTCCAAAGTTGATATCAGATTTTCGCCCCTGCCTTTGTCGTCTCGGGGATTCGATCCAGCAACCTTAACGATCCACCGCTCTAACCACTAGGCTACCTGCCGCCACACCCATTCTAAATACAAAAACATCAGCAAAGCAATATAGCTCAAATTATTGGCCTCAAAAGGCACAAAAAAAAAACTTTTCCTGTTTTCGTACCATATGTTCACCCTTCACACCGAACATCAATTTCACTCATCTCTTTTAATGAAAGCAAAAGTGTGTACCTTGTACCTTTTTTATGAGATTGTTTGAAGTTGTTTATTGCAATATGACATAGATAAGACCAAATGGAAAGCAGTGCAGTGGCTTATGTGAAGTGTTTTGGCAAAATATTCTAAAACTGTTTTTTTTCTTGCAGATATGGAATATTCAAACATTTTGATCAACATTTTCCTACAATTGTCATTTATCATTGGCAACAATGAGTGGAGCACGTGACTCGTGTTACTTTGTAGCACAGTGAGAATTGTTTCAAATTGGAAACATCTCGGAAGGTGTGACTTGTGCGCTGCTACTACCATTTACAGAATGGGTCAAACGCGTTCTGGTCTCTCGTACTGGAAACCAACTGAGACAGCCAAACGAGTCCCTATCTGCATATTTACCCGTGAGGGGCGAAGGGGTGACCGGTTTTACAGGAATCTGATGAAAACGAAGCAGTTGCCTTCGCCAGGCACAGGTCAACTGGAGGTAGGGCTTGTAATCGGATCTGGAGATTCGGAAACCCTTCGTGGTCACGGGCGAGGAAAGTTGTTGAGAGGACAGACAGAGTCGGAGGTAGTGGACTACACCACCCCGGTCGCCGAATACCCATCTCGAATTCAGTATGAAAAGATTCAGGCTCTCGACAGTGACGCTGTGAGCAAGGGAGCGGCCGATTCTTCCTTCGATGCGACAGGCTTGGATACGCTGGCCAGAGGATTCGAAAGAACCCGCTGCGTAGTTACGCAGCGCAGCAGCCCAGAAACAACTGGGGAGGATCATGTCTGGAATGCCCCGGCTTGGGCCATGGAAAACAAGCCATTCGGATTTGATGAACAGGGTGGGGTTGCCTCCGAGGTCAGGGCGATATCGGGGGCTGTACCATCGGATGGTTCAGTCCATTGGCGCATATCTGGAGAGGAGAATTTAAAACTGACCCTGGCATCACTGAGCTTGCGTTTGGACGAGCCTCTGACAAGTGGCGTGTCAGAACCGATAGGGTATGATATACCACACACAGAGTTAGAAATGACCAAATCTAACTTTCTCACTGCTTCTTGTGAGCCCGAAGCTGTCAGGAAAAATGAACAAAGCGGTTGTTCCATTGAGTCGGGGAACCAGGAGGACTCCTCGACTAACTCTCCAAAACAGCCACACGGACAGGTCAAAAGTCCACTAGGTAGCCAACGTTTCCCTGGTACTATCCCAAAGCTTATTATAACCAGAGATCCAAGCCCCAGTCTGACTCAGGAAACACTAGACCCAAGGACCATGGAACTCGGAGTCGGTGGATCATCCCTAGATCCAAACGCCGATGATGAGTCCCCCTGTTCGGACAGTGGCTGTGGAGGATCCCCGGCGCTAATGCGCTTTCGCCGAAAGCTCTCCAACTCGTCCTCCGCCGGCTGCGTATCCTCCGCCTCGTCGTTTGAGGAGTCCGAGGATGACTTCACCGGCAGCGACATCGAGTCCAGCCTGTCCCCAGTCATTTGCAACATGCTGGGCAGTCCAGACGAAGGAATGGGGGTGAGTGTGCCATTCTTAATTTGTTTGTGCATAAAATCTGATGGTCTGCTGACTAGAGGGTTATCTTCTGTATGAGGTTGCATCAAAAACACCCATTAGTAATATGTTAAACTCTTTGGCTATAATCGGTCCTAAATGTTGGCTAGAAGTGCCATGGATGGGCACATACTTAAACACAGCCCTATTGTTTACTTTCTGCACACTAATAAATAAAGAGCATAGCACCTATGTATAAACTCCCAGTAATTGATTGGGTAAACCACCAACATTTCAGCATCACTGTTCCTTCTTCAGGGGAAAATGTTGTTGGTTTACCCAATCAATTACTGGGAGTTTTATATATATGTGTATATATATATCTCTTGCAGTTTATACTGTGTTACTCAGCACCTCTACACAAAATAATTTCTCTGGGTGTACACCAGCTCATGCTTTTTGTTAGGCTACTTTCTGTACACACACTTCCATGGCACATTTGTAACCTACTGTATGCCCGTCATGCTATTGATATGAGGCATAGTCTTTTTCCATTTATGCAGAAGAGATGCACTATGATTGAAATGATGCCCTAATGCGCAGAGCACACATTCACTGATAATGCATGTTCCACCACCACAACTCCATTGTTGACTTACAGACACATGTCAATCCCACACACATTGGAGACTGAGGAATTCACAATTCTCTATGTCAGTGTGTGTCAGATCTACTCCTAGATAACATATCTGAATCTCACACGTCTCACATACACACACAGCCACCAAGCACCTGTGCTCCTACCACAGGGTGTGTGGTGAATATTGAGCCTGCAGGAGTTTGGAGCGCAATTGTATTTACACATAGATCAGAAAGGATCAGTTGGGTGTAAAAAAATATGGTGGAAATCAGCTGAGCTCGGTGAACCTGTGGTGTCGCTTACATAATACACCTAAGCCAATAAATAGGTTCACCAATGAAGGCCCTTTCACTCCTAAGTGACTCTTTACCCATGACTCCAACCACTATGACCCTTAGCTGAGATTGTCACTAATGAGCTCGTCTTGATAAACACGGGGTCATTTGCTGAACCCCAGGCTGTTCTTGTTTTTGGCCCATGCATGATCCAGCTCTAACCTTTTACAGTGGTAAATTATGTTGCCTTTGATGCACCGTGACAAGAAATGCTTGGAATGACATGAGCTCAAAAACAGGATGTCTTTCCTAGAAATGGACCAATTTGAAACGCAGGCAAGCACTCTTGCTGAACAGGAATGGTGTGAATCCTGGAAGGTACCACGGTGTGGAAATACTAGAATGTATACAGGTTACATATCACCAACACACACGTACTTTCTCTCCCTGTTACTTTCTCTCTCTCTGAGTGCAGTCGTTGTAATCAATGTGTTTATGAGAGAAACTACTTCAGGAGGACATATGTTCAGTCCTAATTTCTTCATGTCTCTGAAAGGGAGATGGTCTTGCAAATAACACATAATGACTGACCTATTTAGATGACATTGCTGTGAGTGACTCACTCTCGCAGTGTGTGTGTGTGTGTGCGCGCTCCAGTGGGTTTCTATGCTGTGTGTGTGAGTCAATGTGTGGAGAGAGTGAGCCTTAAAAATAATGTTCCCAAACATCCTGAATTCCGATACTTAGCCATAGCTCTCTTTCTACCTACTTTGTCGCTCTCTTTTCCTCCCTCATTTGCTTTCTCTAATTTGCTTTATCTTCTGCGAGTCCAGCTATTTCCATATCTGTGTGTGTCATCCTTGTTAATGTATGAATTTAGTCTGGATGAGAGGGTTTGTCAGCAGTTCCCATGTTATAGATCCCACCCACACTATTGTTATGATTGAATATCTGGAACATAGTGAGTGACTGTACTGGATGTCCATTTTGGATCTAGCTGGTGTGATACGGCAGCACTGGGGCGAGTGTTGGTTGTGATAGTGTTAGGGCCTTGGTTGTTATTGGCTGACTGTACGCTTTCAAAGTGTGGCCAAACCAGTTGTTACACTTTGTGCTCAATGACGTACATCGTAGATACTTGCCTGCTCACACTGCATATTTAGAGTTGAAGGCACGCACTCAGACACTACACACTCTGATGCCATCTCAGAGTGTCATGGAAAATTGGGCTGCAGGCAGTTGCGTTGCTAGGCGACATCATTGCCATATATGGCGCTGTTTCTCTTTTTTTCTCTTTCTCGCTCGCTCTCTGGTCTGTATTTTGAATGTAACGTCTTTAAATATTACACATTACTTTTGACATATTTTCATAAAGTCTCTTTCTGCCTGCATCATCCCTTCATTTCTCTGACAATATATTCCCCCTGTGTTTAGCCTTGCAACACAGCACAAGGTTTTCCCCTGATACGCAGGCAGTGGAACAGAAGGCAGAGGAAAATATAGATAAGTGGTGGAGGAGTGATAAAGTACCCTCCCTACACACACTCTACAATATATCCCACAACACACACACGCGTGTACAGCACATACTCCACATGCGCACACACAAGAACAACTCGTCGATGAACTTGCATTATGCAACTCACGATGGCAAAGTTGCCACACTCGAACATGCATAGACACACACACACACACTCTTACACATGCTTGTAAGTGTCCACAAAAGCATTAAAACACACATTTGTGTCAGACTTAGTTTTTTGTGTGTGTGTTAACTGGGCTGTGGTTGAGCTGTGCTGCTCCTGCCACCGAGAGCAGAATGGAGGGGATGTGGTTTACATGTAAACAAGGCCTGAAAAAGAGCAGCATCACACCTAAAAGTAAGATGTCCTTTTACTCAACTTTTACTGTTGATACGAGATATCCCAAGATTTACTTAACAAAAGGCACATCTCAATAGGTGGTCCAAGTAAGTCAGGACATGGCCACAAGTAGAGAGAGAGCCGTTCCTCTTTTGTTCTCTAATGCTTCTCTGTTGTTCCTCAAGCAAGGGGAAGGCCGCGACTATCACAGATTCCCATCAGACCAACTCCTTTAACGCCCTACTCCTTGAAGTTTGCAGCGGTCTACAAAACACTATTTTGCTCAAGATATTTTATTTGACCCTTTAGTGTGTGTACTTTACTGTATTTATACTTGGGATATTGCTTTTCAACAGTTAAAGTAAAAAAATAAAAATAAATCGCTGGAGGATGTCTTAGAGTACAGCATTGACACACTGGTGTTTGTGAGCAGTAAAACAGGGCGTACCCCCTTTATAAATCAAAAACTATTTACAACAGCCACATGCCTGTGTTTTTCTCTCTCTCTCTGGGCTTACATATGTCTGAGAAGTTTCTCTGAAGGACAAAAGAAACAGGACAGCGGGGGAAGGGTTTAGAGGGAGCTATAGGGGAGTACTCTAGTGGATTTACATTTTCTTTATTTAGTCAGAATAGTCCACTCCGTAACAAATGCCACTGTTTTCCAAGGAGTCCTGGGTTCCATAGAACCAATTAAAAAAGAAAGTGGGGTTAGTGCTTAGGGGTATTTAGAAATGTTTTCCTCTGAATATCCAATCTAGTAATTCACTTTGGCTCCAACATGTGGACTCCCACAAAACAGAATTGGCTACGTTAGGTCGATGTTTTTTGCATCATACTCACACACTTGAAAGTTGTCTTTGCCCCACAATTTTCAGTTTAGTTAACAGAGAAAAAAATGCTGTCTGCTGGTATTAAGGTATTTATTTTAGGGACATGTGGTGTGGGAAAGCCATTGTCATTACACTATACTACTCAGGGGGTTAGGTGGGGTAGATGTCTCCCACACTACCTCCGGAGCAAGTGTGGGAGACATCGCTCATAGAGAGATTTTGATTCGATCTGTCTGTTTACACTACAGAAGTACATTTCCTGGGACTAGTATGTGTCATCAAAGTAGTGTAGAGTAAAGAGGCCCTTTCTCTCTGGGTATTACAGACGTGTCTGTCACTGGGGACTCTGTCTTTCTGAGGACACCGGCTCAGGACAGGCTGATGGGGGGGGGGGGGGGGGGGGGGGGATTAGAGAGAGACTGTGACAGACAGATTGTGAGAGGACCCTGATATCAGAAAGACAGTTGGTGTGGTGGGGAAAGAAACATGGAGAGGGAAAATTGATAAAAGGGAGGCGGAGGTCATCAAACTTGGGGAGAGGGAAAATGTAGCGCTAAGTGACAGATTAGTGTGAGGGAGAGTGACGCGTTAAAGAGCGAGCATGAGTCCTGGGAGGGAGAAGTAACACCAGGTAGGGAGACAGTGATACTCTAAGAGAGGAGTGACAAAATGCTGCAGAGAGGACAGAGATCAGTTGGCGTTAATTAAAGAGAAGGCAGAGAGGGAGGGCTCAGTAGGAGAGGGATTATAATGTAACCTCATACGAGAGGGGATGTTTACCAGAAAACACAAGTTAATAAAGCCAGGCAATTACATTAGCTGACTGCTAATGCTGCAGGGCTAACTGAGGGACAGATAGCCTCTGTAGCATTTAGCCACAGCCCTTCTAACAGTCATAGGTAGGGCTAAATGCTCATGCTAGGCTAACAGGGATATACAGAGAGGGGCAAGGCTAAATGCTAACCCCTCTAGGCTAACTGAGGGACAGTCCGATGGAGCGCCGGATGCTCGTGGAGGTCTCGTTTGGAGACCCTGTACTGATGGTACAGAGTGTGTGGGACTGGCTACACTCTCACGTCCCCTCTTTTTTTTATTTATTTTTATTTCACCTGTATTTAACCAGATAGGCAAGTTGAGAACAAGTTCTCATTTACAATTACGACCTGGCCAAGATAAAGCAAAGCAGTTGGACACATACGACAACACAGAGTTACACATGGAGTAAAACAAACTTACAGTCAATAATACAGTAGTAAAATAAGTCTATATACAATGTGAGCAAATGAGGTGAGATAAGGGAGGTAAAGGCAAAAAAGGCCATGGTGGCAAAGTAAATAAAGTATAGCAAGTAAAACACTGGAATGGTAGATATGTAGTGGAAGAAAGTGCAAAGTAGAAATATAAATAATGGGGTGCAAAGGAGCTAAATAAATAAATATAGTAGGGGAAGAGGTAGTTGTATGGTCTAAATTATAGATGGGCTATGTACAGGTGCAGTGATCTGTGAGCTGCTCTGACAGCTGGTGCTTAAAGCTAGTGAGGGAGATAAGTGTTTCCAGTTTCAGAGATTTTTGTAGTTCGTTCCAGTCATTGGCAGCAGAGAACTGGAAGGAGAGATGGCCAAAGGAGGAATTGGCTTTGGGGGTGACCAGAGAGCTATACCTGCTGGAGCGCGTGCTACAGGTGGGTGCTGCTATAGTGACCAGTGAGCAGAGGGGACTTTAACTAGCAGGGTCTTGTAGATGAAGTGTAGCCAGTGGGTTTGGCGACGAGTATGAAGCGAGGGCCAGCCAACGAGAGCGTACAGGTCGCAGTGGTGGGTAGTATATGGGGCTTTGGTGACAAAACGGATGGCACTGTGATAGACTGCATCCAGTTTATTGAGTAGGGTATTGGAGGATATTTTGTAAATGACATCGTCGAGGATCGGTAGTATGGTCAGTTTTACGAGGGTATGTTTGGCAGCATGAGTGAAGGATGCTTTTGTTGCGAAATAGGAAGCCAATTCTAGATTAACTTTGGATTGGAGATGTTTGATGTGAGTCTGGAAGGAGAGTTTACAGTCTAACCAGACACCTAGGTATTTGTAGTTGTCCACATATTCTAAGTCAGAACCGTCCAGAGTAGTGATGCTGGACGGGCGGGCAGGTGCAGGCAGCGACCGGTTGAAGAGCATGCATTTAGTTTTACTTGTATTTAAGAGCAGTTGGAGGCCACGGAAGGAGAGTTGTATGGCATTGAAGCTCGTCTGGAGGGTTGTTAACACCGTGTCCAAAGAAGGGTCAGAAATATACAGAATGGTGTCGTCTGCGTAGAGGTGGATCAGAGACTCACCAGCAGCAAGAGCGACATCATTGATCTATACAGAGAAAAGAGTTGGCCCAAGAATTGAACCCTGTGGCACCCCCATAGACACTACCAGAGGTCCGGACAACAGGCCCTCCGATTTGACACATTGAACTCTATCAGAGAAGTAGTTGGTGAACCAGGCGAGGCAATCATTTGAGAAACCAAGGCTATTGAGTCTGCCAATGAGGATGTGGTGATTGACAGAGTCGAAAGCCTTGGCCAGGTCAATAAATACGGCAGCACAGTATTGTTTCTTATTGATGGCGGTTACGATATCGTTTAGGACCTTGAGCGTGGCTGAGGTGCACCCATGACCAGCTCTGAAACCAGATTGCATAGCGGAGAAGGTGCGGTGGGATTCGAAATGGTTGGTAATCTGTTTGTTAACTTGGCTTTCAAAGACCTTAGAAAGGCAGGGTAGGATAGATATAGGTCTGTAGCAGTTTGGGTCAAGAGTGTCCCGTCCTTTGAAGAGGGGGATGACAGCAGCTGCTTTCCAATCTTTTTGGAATCTCAGACGACACGAGAGGCTGAACAGGCTAGTAATAGGGGTTGCAACAATTTCGGCAGATAATTTTAGAAACAAAGGGTCCAGATTGTCTAGCCCGGCTGATTTGTAGGCGTCCAGATTTTGCAGCTCTTTCAGAACATCAGCTGACTGGATTTGGGAGAAGGAGAAATGGGGAAGGCTTGGGCGAGTAGCTGTGGGGGGTGCAGTCTGTGTGTGCCTGTGTCAGCGCCCGTCTACTGCTCCACTACTGCTCTGTCTGCCAGGCAAGAGATGAGACAAACAGATTAGACATACTAGATTAGATATACTGTTGGGAAGAGCTGAGATTGGAGACGGATGTCAACAGGTGAGGACAGGCTTACATGCAATACAATATAAACTGTGTGGTTTGAGCCCTGAATGATGATTGGCTGAAAGCCGTGGTATATCAGCTCGTATACCTCGGGTATGACAAAACATTTTATTTTTACTCTTCTAATTACATTGGTAACCAGTCTATAATAGCAATAAGGCACCTCGGGGGTTTGTGGTATATGCCATCAGCATTACGTTATCTCCTATCTCTGTGCTGATCCACACAGGTATGTGTGGAAGTGCTGCTACAAACCCTGTCCTCTCTAGTTGAAGCAGGTCTGGACAGGTGTTGGATTCTGTCCGTCTGTAGAAGGATTATCTATCTGCTTTGGCATTAGCTAGTATGGACAGGTAGAAGGAGAGTTGTCTTTGTGTGTCCGTAGGCTGGCTCAGGTGTGTATTGGGTCCATTAAAGTCCAACACAAGATTTGATTATCTTTATTTGACCAGGTTTAACGCCTAGGATCTGTCTTTATTATGAAAAGCTGTTATGTCGTGGGTGTTTCAATAAGGTTCTCTGAGTTGACGTTTGCATTGTCTCTATCTGGGCTAAGGCGGTGGTAAGCCAGGGAGACTTATGATGACGGCTGCTGTCAGAATAGACACTAGGGCTCTAGGTCAGTAGGGTCACAGCTTCACGACCTTTAGTTTTTGACCAGAACAGAGCTTTTGTGTTCCTCTTGCAGTCAACGCTGACGACCAGAATGTCACTACTGATATGTGTGTGCATTTCATGGCTGCAGAGAGTCAAGTCGCATTCCAAGAATGTAGTGCGGGATGAAGGGAAGAAAAGAGAGGGGTAAGGATGGAGGGAGGGGGCAAAGGGACAGAGCCCTGCTGTTTTATAGTGGAGGAGCGGGAGGAAAAATAGAGCAGGGATTGGGATAACAACAGCGGGAAGCAGTGAGTGAAGGCAGGAGAGAGGGAGTAATACGTTGAGGAAGGGAAAAGGAGAAGTAAAAAGAGAAGTAAGGGCAGATTCTCCTCTCCAGGGTCATTCAGGTCAGGTAATAATGGAGGTGGAGATGGGAGGAGGCGGTGAAATCTAATAGAGGGGACTGAGTTACATCTGACCCCCCGCCCCCCCGGGCCATTCATTAAGCTGTCTGGCCTGAACTGCTGGAGGGAGAGCGAGTGGGATATAAACGAGTGGATGAGAGAGAGGAGTGAAAGAGGAGAAAAAGAGCCATTTAGGAGGGGTATAGCTCTGCTTTGATTACCCGTTGCTCTCCGGACCCCCTGTAGTGACACCCAGCACCCAATGCTCAGCTCCGAGAGGGACAGAGAGAGAATGATAAAGTGACTGACTTAGCTGAATTCCCCCTGCAGATGAGTGCTGTGCCACCTTGGAGCTAGCTCATCGTTCACCTGTCACATTGACCTCTGCCTCTTTGCACTTTTCCTTCTGGGCTTTGTCTTTATTTTGCAATGTTTTCAATCTGGCAGGTGTGTGTGTGGATGACTGTACACTTTTGTGTGTTTGAATCCCGCTCTTGTGAGTGTGAATGTGTCATCTGCTCTGAGGTAAGGGTTATGTTTGGGTTAAGCTGGTAAAGAGCTTTAGAGCTCGGAAGTCTCTGTTGGCATTGACCAGCCCCGGGACTCAGACTACTAGCCTGCGCTGTCTCTGTTCTTTACCATGTTTTCAGTACAACTTCAGGGGCCGTATCCACAAAGCGTCTCCGATTTAATAATGAATAAGATTATATGGACAGATCCTAGATCAGCACTGCTACTCAGATATTTAATGAATACGGCCTCCGGCCTGTATTTCTACTCGCTCTGTATTCAGCACAACATTTCAGCAGTCCAGTGTAAAGAATGTGTGGGTGCGGAGGAGGCAGACAGACAAACATTGGCTGGGGTTGGTTGGTTTTACCGGGCTGTAGAGGGGCATGCATTCTTTAGCAGTCTGAGGGTTGTAAATGATCATAAAATATGGGTTTATGACACCCTGTCCTTCCACTCAATTACCTCTATGATGACCTCTGCCTCCCTCTTCTTTCTCTTGCCTCTTTTTCTCAAACGTTTTGTCTATGCCCTACCTTTGCACTCTCCTTGGCTCTCTGTCCCTATCTCTTTCTGTCTCCTTCCTGTGATTTCCCACACATACAGTATCATTTCCTAATCAGTTGTGTGTGTGTGTGTGTGTGTGTGCAATTGATGCTCTGTGTTCTCCTCTCTGCTTGCTTGCGTCAAACTCTCTTGCATAGTGACCTTGCTGTGTTTTTCCAATATAGATAAACTAACTACACGCGCAGACTCACACACTTACTCAATCAAACTTGCACATAGTGTTCCTGTGTAGGCCAGGAATGATATATTTTTGTTACTTTGGAACCAGTGTGACGTTTCTGGTCAATGTTTTGTGAATGGGGGCTGTGAGAAATATTGTGTACCTGGCCTTGGCTCAAGCGAGCTGGGACCTCACTCTCACTCTGTGCCCCCGGTCGAGTGTGTGTGTGTGTCTTTTAGATAATTGGTTTTCAAACTATTTTCATCAACCTCAAATGGTCTTATGACCCACTGATAAGCGATACAACATTTCTATCCAGTTTTCTGCCGTGGCCAAGTAAGAATGAGTCGGGATGACCATATGTAAACCACTAGTTTAGCTGACTGGTGGTGTGTAACCCATTTGTTGCTTCTCTCCTTCCAGACCAAGCAGTGGCAGAAGCTGAAAACTATGGTGCACTGGTCTCCCTTCGTGTCCTTTAACAAGCGCTATCCCTGGGTGCAGCTCGCTGGGCATGCAGGTATACACCACTCCCTTTGTGTCTGTCTCTCTAGTGCTCTAGCTCTGTTTCTCTCTCTCTCTCTGCTGGCCTTTCACACACTCACTCTGTACTCGCTTTCTTTCTCTCAGTATTTCTCACTTTCTTTTCCTCTGTCACTCACTTGTCCCCTCCCTCTGTCTCGTAGGTAACTTCCATGCGGGGGAGTATGGGCGTTTGTTGAAGCGCTACAGTGAGTGTGAGCAGCTGTGCCTGTTGAAGCTGATGGGGGACATTCTGCGGCCCTATGTCCCTGGCTACTACGGCGTGGTGCAGAGGGACGAACAGGACTACAACCTAATGGACGACCTCCTGGCTGACTTTGACTCTCCCTCCATCATGGATTGCAAGATGGGCAGCAGGTGAGAGACCGGGGGAAGAGATTGGTGTACTGAGCTGGAAAATAATAGGCAGAATCTACCACACTCCCAAAACCGATTTAGTGAAGGCGCTGGACGCAAAATGTAGCTGAGCTTTCGGTCAGTCGACCTTCATCAGAGCAAAACTAAATCCTGCATGCCCTGAGGCTCTCCAGGACCAATGCTGGAGATTACTATTGTTAGATGATGAACTGGCTCACTAACCCGGTCTTCCCTGTCCTATCAGGACTTACCTGGAGGAGGAGCTCCTGAAGGCCAGGGAGCGTCCACGGCTCCGCAGGGACATGTATGAGAAGATGGTGGCCGTGGACCCTGGGGCCCCTACGGCTCAGGAGAGGGCCCAACAAGGCATCCTGAAGCCCAGATACATGCAGTGGAGAGAGACCCTCAGCTCCACTGCCACCCTGGGCTTCCGCATCGAGGGCATCAAGGTCAGGGGGCACACTGGGTTCAACTCGGGGTCTAAATGAGGGGATTGAGAAATGTTATTTTTTTGTGTTTCAAGTTTATGGGCAAAATAACTTAATAATGAGACAAGGAAATGGGTGTGATGGGTCAGCACTAAAAAAGATGTCACATAAAGCTTACTTCATTAAAAAACAAATAATAATTTCACTGCATCAATAATTACTCTTGTGTTATTTCTGATGTGCAGAGAGCGGATGGGACATGCAACACCAACTTTAAGAAGACCAAACACCGGGACCAGGTCATGCAGGCCCTGGGAGACTTTGTTGATGGGAACATTCAGATCCTGGTACGTGTTTCTAGAGGGACATTTAGTCGGGTGGCACATGAGGGAACTTGAGTTCTAGGGGGACCTACTCAGTCCCTTCAGATTGACTGTCTGTTTGACTGTTTGTCTCCCGTTCTCTCTCTGGTAGAAAGTCTACCTGCAACGTCTGGAGGAGCTGCGATCTGTGCTGGAAAAATCACAGTTCTTCAGAACACATGAGGTAACCCACACAAACTCACTCACACCCTATACTACTTCCCACTTCTCTGTACCCATAGACCTCTGCTTTACTTACTAGTGGTAAATTAAGACAATATTTATAGTAAAGTTTGGCATGAGTACTTTCCCTCAACAAACCTGTTTGCTGGATTATGATTAAATGTGATTGATATGGACATGATTCAAATTCCTTATTAAACCTGGAATATGTTACTTTTTGGGCTGCCTGACCAAATTGAAATAGAAATAGTTATAGATCTGTCATCCTCATTGAAAGCAAGTTTAAGAAGCAGTAGATCTGTTCTATGTGCACTTTCGATGCGTCCCATTCTTAAACTTAGTTTTTACTTTCAGTTTTGTACACCAGCTTAAAATACAATATTTTTGGTTATGGACAATATATTTCTGTGGTTTAGATGCTACAATGATTCTCTACACTATACATGCTTGTTTTGTCACAAACTGAAATGAAGGGAAAGGCGGATACCTAGTGAGTTGTACAACTGAATGCATTCAATGAAATGTGTCTTCCAAATTAGGCGAACTATTAGAATTTTAGTAACCAGGACATGGCGGAGTGATTTCTGCATAGTGCATCTTTAAATCACAAACAAACACTCTCACTGACAGACTGAACTCAAATGTCCTGTTTTCTCCCAGGTGGTGGGAAGCTCCCTGCTGTTTGTGCACAATGCGTCAGGCCAGGCCCGTGTGTGGATGATAGACTTTGGGAAAACGGTGCCCCTGCCTGCCCCCCTCACCTTGGACCACCGGACCCCCTGGATCGAGGGCAACTGCGAGGATGGCTACCTGTGGGGTCTGGACAACCTCATAGACATTCTCAGTACCATGCTCCCCCCCAGCCGCTGAGAAAGAGCGGGCCGTGTGAGAGAGAACAAAGGGATGGCCTGGAAGAGAGAGGAGGAGGATGGAGAGGACACTCATTCTAGTCAAAGATGGAGAATGAAAGTGGGGAAGAACAAATGGCACTGGTCATTACCCAAACTAGATGTGAGACTGGTGAGATGGAAAGGAAAGAAGGATGACAGTGAAAGAGGCAAACGGAGGAGCACACAGAACATGGTGGACACTCTTTTAGCCAGAGTGAGGAAACCTGTCCACACAACTAGCGGTGCCATCCCCCATCCACTTCTCTCATTATAAGAGCTATGACGTCAACTATCACTGCAGCATGCACACACAGACACACTACTCTTCCTTCATATTATCACAAGTATGATGATAATATACTGAACTTTTCCAATGGGATATATCCTCAAGTGACCAATGGAGAACATTTTATTTTCATTATGGACCACTTGACTTTAATGCTTTTTAAACTATTTTATATATTTGTCAACACTAGAAACACTGGGGAAAAAAAGGTATATGTAAACTTTATCTGGTCCTTTTAATGTAAATGCAGTTTAATTTCATCTGTTTGCCTTCACGAGTAGCCTCTTTACACTTTGTACTTTTTCTGTGCCTAGATGTGGGATTGGAGGCAGAATATTTTTTTATATATCATTCCAAAGTTTGCTGGAGAGTTGACCCAAAGTCTTTAACATAATTTTTTTGTAAGTTGGATTGACACCTGGTGAAAACTGGAGGCTGTTGATAGGCTCTCAGTCTGACCCCGTGTGGTGTCTGATTTGGCAGAGTTGACCCAGCAGATAAACTAACAGTGGTTCCCAACCAGGGTTACTAGGACCCCTGGGGGTACTTGGTCGATCCACAGGGGGTACTTGAGAATATTAATGAGACCATAGGCTTACTGGTAAAAAGTACATGAGGAGTTACTTCAGGGGTACTCTGGGCAGAGAGAAATTCAGCTGTTGCTATAGTAACCGCAAATGATTGGGAACCACTGGACTAATGGATCTGATTCATATTTTTTCTTTATTTTCTCTCCTAGTGGGCACATGACTTGGTGGTCATGGCTAACTAGACTGTATTGCACAAATGGGTTCCTCACAAAAGCCATTGAACAAAGCTAGCCCTGCCTCTGTCTCTGAATATGGATTCACTCTGGTGTCCCAGGTTCTTATAAGCAAACCATTTTCTGGTGAATGGAAGTTGATCAATCTGCATAGTTGTGACCATTTATTCCTTCAGTTCAGTTCATACATTTTTCTGGAATGGGTAACGATTGGCCTGACAACTGAAATTACTATTTGAACAAGTCACCTGAAACTGGAATGAATGAACTACTGTTTGTTATGACACGTTCATCCACACATCAGACTTGTCACTGGATTTGTAGATCTGTCAGCCAACATTCCCATCCAAGTCTTCCTACATATCCTTAAACAGTTAGATACTGTTTGTGTATTTATGGTGTGTGTGTGCAGATTTCTATGTCTAGAAAATGGAGGTGCTCTGTGTGTGACTTGTCAGCATTGACATCATGGAACTGGAATTGTGTTTCTACTGTTGACATCTCACACCATAAAAACACATTCTGGAACAATGTATTGTTTACAAAGTATTATATCTTATGTACCATGTATCCTCTTCATCTTAACCTGACAGTTACTGGCTTTCAGACTGTTTGGGTTGTTTGTGTGTGGCTGAGAGCTGGACTGTAATAGGGTAGGGGGTTGGGAAAGCCTAAGATTTTATATAGTTTGGATAAGCCTTTCCTCTGTGCTGTACTTCAGGAGACAGTGCATTGCAAGATGCTGGGGGACACAAATACGAATTTTCAGAGGATTGAGACTGGTCCCTGCTCTCTTTGACTAGAATACCATTGATTGCAATAAACTGGAACTAAGAGCTCAAGTCTTTCTAATCTGAAACCCTGTGTCGTCTCATTCAACACCAAACAGAAGTATGAATCATATTGATAGAACATGTTTTTACACTCCCCTACAACAGTACCAGTCAAAAGTTTGGGCACATCTACTCATTCAAGTGTTTGTTTATTTTTACATTGTAGTCTAATAGTAAAGACATCAAAACTATGAAATAACACAGATTCATGTAGTAGCCAAAAAAGTGTTAAATCAAAATATATTTTAGATTCTTCAAAGTAGCCACCCTTTTTCTTGATAGCTTTGCACACTCTTGGCATTCTCTCAACCAGCTTCATGAGGTAGTCACCTGGAATGCATTCCCATTACAGGTGTGCCTTAAGTTAATTTGTGGAATTTCTTTCCTTCTTGATGCGCTGAGCCGATCAGTTGTGTTGTGACAAGGTAGGGGTGGTATACAGAAGATAGCCCTATATGGTAAAAGACCAAGTCCATATTATGGCAAGAACAGCTCAAATAAGCAAAGAGAAACAACAGTGTACAATGGAGGGGCAATGCAAATAGTCAGGGTAGCCATTTGATTAGATGTTCAGGAGTCTTATTCCTTGGGAGTAGAAGCTGTTTAGAAGCCTCTTGGACCTAGACTTGGCGCTCCGGTACCGCTTGCCGTGCAGTAGCAGAGAGAACAGTTTATGACTCGGGTGTCTGGATTCTTTGACAATTCTTTGGGCCTTCCCCTGACACCGCCTAGTATAGAAGTCCTCGATGGCAGGAAGCTTGGCCCCAGTGATGTACTGGGGCGTTCGCACTACCCTCTGTAGTGCCTTGCGGTTGGAGGCTGTGCAGTTGCCATAGCAGGCAGTGATGCAACCAGTCAGGATGCTCTCGATGGTGCAGCTGTAGAACCATTTGAGGATCTGAGGACCCATGCCAAATCTTTTCAGTCTCCTGAGTGGGAATAGGCTTTGTCGTGCCCTCTTCACAACTGTCTTGAGGGGCTTGGACCATGTAGGTTTGTTGTTGGCATAATTGATCTCTTTCAGGCAGAGAGTACACCTGGCATACCCCTTTTTATCCACTGTATTGAAAAAGTGAGAAAGAGGGAAAGTGTGTGGTGTTCCTTTCACCTCTATAGTGGCATCCAGCTTAAGCCAGGCCCAGCTCCAGCTACACTTGATCCCTGAATCCACTTGTTTAACAAGCAACGCCTCATTTTCACCTAATTCGTGCTTTCTGAAAATTAATCACATACTGTAGAGGTTAAACATTAGTTTGTTAGCTAGTTAACTAGTCAACATTTCACACAGATTGCCAGGGTCCAGTAAGCAACTAACGCATTATAACTTGAGGAACGGCAAGGAGTCGTATACCAATTAATACTACAGCAAATTGGTTAGGTTACTAATGTTAGCTCATCTGATGTTGTAACGTTAGCTAGCTAACGTTAGCTGTCTGACTTTATTAGCCAGCTAATTTTCACACCATAAACTCAATCAGTTAAGCTGGCAAATGTTGCTCAACATTTCTCTGGCTAGCTAATGGAGAATTCGATCCAGCTGGCAAGATAGCATTACTTAATGCTAACAATACTTGTTCCACCACATTTTCTCCCTCACCTCAAACTATCCAAATGCCAGTTGTTTTTCGGTTACAGCTCATGAGGCGCTGATGCTGTAACTAGCAAATTGGTTGTCTCTTCTCTCTTCAGTAGCGTGCTGCATTCTGTTGTTAAGTGAACGATTGTCTGAGCCTTGGATAGTCAGTTTTGCTCTGAGCCTTGGATAGTCAGTTTTGCTCTGAACGCGCATCATTCATTCGTTTACAGCCAGTAGTGTGATCCTAAGTCAAGGCCCACCAGCATCCAAGTTATGGCCCACCAGAGTACTCACCCCTTCTTGATGAGCCTGGGTTTTTAATGGCAGGTAGCTAAGAAATGTCCTGTAGCTCCACAATATAGACAGCTCTGGGTGTGGAGTCAGTGTAAGAGCTTAGCCGGAGTCAACCTAGCACTGCCCAGGTGCATGGACTCCGAAGGAGGCGAGTCGGCAGCCCTTGGTTATTCCCGAGCGAACTCAGGTGACGTCGGGTTCACTTAGACAAGTAGACTTCGGGGGTCTCCGAGATCCCTTGGAGTAAGGGTGGAATCGAGGGCGAACGAGGGCGACAGGGCACAGATTCCCTCTCCCTGCTACATTCTCGAAGCTGCCCATCGATTCGGATGGTCAAGGCTAAGAGGGAGTCAAGGTTCATGAGCTCCCGGGTTGCGAGCTCATCTTCGATCACCTCTGATAATCCATGAAGGAACCTGTCTAACAATGCTTCCGGGTTCCAGGCACTCAGCAGGCAATGTGCGAAAATGCACTGCGTAGTCTGCCACACTACTGGAGTCTTGACGTAGCTGGAGAAGCTTACGAGCAGCCTCTCTCCCAGACAACGGAGAATCAAACACCTTCCGAATTTCCGCCACAAACTCCTCCAGACTGAGGCAGATGGTGGACTGTTGCTCCCACACCGCCGTAGCCCAGGCGAGTGCCCTCCCGGACATCAGCGTTATGAGGTACGCTATCCTCGAGAGGTCCGAGGGAAACGAAGAAGGCTGCAGATCGAAAATGAGGGAGCACTGGGAGAGAAAAGCCCGGCAGGTTCCAGAATCTCCAGCGTAGCACTCCGGAGGTGGTAAGCGGGGTTCTCTGGACACTGGGCTAGGCTGGGAGAATACAGGTGTGACCCGCTGCCCAGTGGGGAATCCGCGGAATTGCGCCAGCAATATATCGAACGCCTGATCATGGCGTTCTGCCAGGGTACGAAGTCCCTCCATAAGACATTGCAGTAACTCCTTGTGTCTTCCAATGGTGGCTCCTTGCAGGGTCAGTCAAGGCCAGTTTGTACTATCAGAACTCAGGATAAGACCCAGATGCAGACAGCTAGAGTCACAGATGTGTATTGATCCAAACAGGGGGCAGGCAAAAGACAGGTCAAAGGCAGGCAGAGGTCCGTAATCCAGGGCAGAGTCAAAAAGAAACAGAACAGCCAGCAGGCTTGGGGTCAGGACAGGGAGAGGTTTGTAAATGGGTCAGAGTCAGGCAGGTATAGAACGCAAGGCAGGTTCAGGGTCAGGGCAGGCAGAATGGTCAGAGCCGGGAAAACAGAACTTGAGAAAGCAGGGAGACAGGAAAACACCCTGGTAAGACCTGACAAGACAAGACGAACTGGCAACAGACAAACAGAGAACGCAGGTAAAAAAATACACTGTGGATAATGAGGCCAGTTTGACCATGTGAAGTGAATCAAACATTTCAGTAAGGCACAGGGTCTATTCAGACCCTGGAAAACAGGAGCCATGGAGGAGCCACAGATCTTTGCAAAGGTAAACTTCACATTCAAACTCTTCATTCTGATAAGTAGTAGACATAAGAACTGTCTTATGATCATCCTCCGGTGTCCTACAGAAGAAATGAATGCCAACCCAGGAAAGCATCCTAAGACCCTTTCAACATGTCCTCTACTTACAGTATTATAGACTGTCATGTTTTCCTGTGTCCAGGCCAATGAGTCTCCAACTGTATCATAACAGTGTTCCAGGAGAGAAGGCCCATGACCACTGAGTCTGTCCCCCAGTGTGGAGCAACACAACCTGGCCTGCCAGCCCGGCCTCCACCCCTCCTTTGGGCACCACACACTGGGTACAGTCCCCAGCCCTCTGGGGATCTATCTCCCTCAGCTGGGCATTGCTTTGGGCCACCTTGTCCAGGCTCCACAGCTGGTAGCGCAGGCTCTTACCCTGCTTTGCCAGAACGTAAGCTTCTCTTGCCTCCACGGTGGGACAGGGGCATGGGCATGAGGGGCTGTCCTGGGGCAGGAGTAGCCAGGGCAGGGTGGGATCAGACTGAGTGTACTCTCTGCTCACGTTGTCCTGGTCTAGACCCAACAAGACACCTGAGGTTATAGGAAGGGTGAAATGTCAAGACTTGGGTTATATACTGTATATGTATAATAAATATTTGCGGTAACAGTCAGCTATTAACATGGTACTCCATTGTAAAATGGTCAAATACATGATAACAACCTAATAATTACCATCAGGTTACCTTAAGAACACCATCTATCAGTAGCTAACGACCACTACCTGAGACAGACTGACTAGAGCAGATGGGTCCTTTCGAACAGCCTGAATGTGAGAGAATAAAGGATCCGGGATGAGGACGGGTTGTCCGTCAGCCAGGTGTTTTAGGATTGCTGTAGAGTTGTCTCCACTCATCCCTCCCGACAGGAGCTCAGCCCTGCAAGCAGGGCCATGTCACTAGCGGGGGCGGGCACACACGGGCACACACACAGGCACACGGCTAAAGCATTACCTGAGAACATCTCCCCTGTACTGTGTAGCCCCTGTCCATTGTTGTCTGGACTATGGTCTCCATGGAAACACTGAGGGGGCTGTGGTAGGTGATCTGCCATCCATAGAGCCACCAGACCACATCTACACATACAAACACACACAAGGTATGTACCTTAGGAAGTATAACATCACATTTAATGACAAAACTACCAACAAAAGACATCAGCTTAGGGAAGAAAGATTAATTCACACATATTAGATCAGTGATTAATTCAATGGAGGAATGCTCCATTTTGAAAAGCCAAAATCAAGCTTTACGTGACTTAATGTGGGCCGTCTTGGATGAGGGAAGGCACATACTTGTTAAACAGCATCCACTGCAGGTCTTTCCTGAAACTACATCAACCAGTAAACAGTCAGCCACACCACAAAACAGACTTTCTTACTGCCACCTGGTAACAAATGAGTTATTGAACAATGGATATATCACAGTAGTCTGTAGCTTGGTCTTGATGGGATAGCTCAGAGCGTCATCTCTTTTCTTGCGTTTGTGTTCTATTTGTAGTGGCAACTCCCACATGATCACTACAGTGCTGCTTTCATGGACAGAAACTGTTCTAAACTGAATGACCAGGTGCAGAACACCCCCACCCTAGTGCACTGACTATAAAGGTGGAGAGTGTTACCCATTGTGCGACTGACGACCCCATTCCATTCCATAATCTGTAGGCCCAATTAAAAAAATATATTTACACACTCCACAAGTGTGAACTGTGTAGATATTTTAGTCATTTAGCAGACGCTCTTATCCAGAGTGAATTGCAGGAGCAATTACAGGTTAAGTGCCTTGCTCAAGGGCACATAGATATATTTTCTCACCTAGTCAGCTTTGGAATTCCAACCAGAGACCATTCGGTTACTGGCCCAACACTCTTAACCGTTAGGCTACCTGCAGGACTCTTCCAGTGGTTTTCCAACCACCATGTTACAGATCCTGAATAGCTTTTATCTGCAACGCTTGTCTGAAAACGTATTTTTATGTAGACAGTTCGCCTCACCTGCTCTCCCTCTGACTGAGCAGCACCGGGCCTCTGCGTGATCCCCCTTGGCAGAGGTCTTTCCTGCCGCTATGGCCTGGTACAGCTTCTTCTTGCTTGGCCCCCGAGGCAGCTGTAGGTGGTCCTGGTGGTGGAGGAGGTGGATGCTCCATTGAAATACCTTCTGTCACTGCAGTGCAATTCTGGGTGATAAGAGACAGAGAAAGGAATTGATAAGGGCTCCACTCCATGACAGAAGATGGTTGTCCTTCTGGAAGGTTCTCCCATCTCCACAGAGGAACTCTGGTGCTCTGTCAGAGTGACCATCGGGTTTTTGGTCACCTCCCTGACCAAGGCCATTCTCCCCCGAATGCTCAGTTTGGCCAGGCGGGCAGCTTTAGGAAGAGTCTTGTTGGTTCCAAACTTCTTCCATTTAAAAATTATGGAGGCCACTGTTTTCTTGGGGACCTTCAATATGGCAGAAATGTTTTGGTACCCTTTCCAGATCTGTGCCTCGACACAATCCTGTCTCTGAGCTCTACGGACAGTTCCTTCGACCTCATGGCTTGGTTTTTGCTCTGACATGCACTGTCAACTGTGGGACCTTATATAGGCAGGTGTATGCCTTTCCAAATCATGTCCAATCTGTTTAATTTAACACACAGGTGGACTCCAATCAAGTTGTAGAAACATCTCAAGGATGATCAATGGAAGCAGGATGCCCCTGAGCCCAATTTCGAGTCTCATAGCAAAGGGTCTGAATACTTAAGTAAATAAGGTATTTCTGTTTTTAAAAACCTTTTTTTGCTTAGTCACTATGGGTTATTGTGTGTAGATTGATAATGGAAAATAATAATTAACTTTAGAATAAGGAGTAACATAATATGTGTAAAAGGGAAGGGGTCTGAATACTTCCCGAATGCACTGTATGTTACATCATGACTAAAGTTGCAAAAGACGTTTCTGAAATATGTGCATATGACATGCAGTTTGATTAACACTGACTTTATTGCATGTCTGTTTTAGTTTAGTTTAGTAATGAGACGACTTCAAGTGCAGACCTGAGAGCTATTTTCAAGTTTTTACATGTTAGGACTAGTAGCTGAATAAAGCCATGTTTGGTAACAAACACGGCTTTCATTTAAAGCGGCTACAATGTGGCATTTTCTACAGTAAGGTTACAGAACAGAAGACCTACTTAGTTAGCTAGCTATCAATAACAAAATAATTAAAAAGTAGTTCATCTTTTGAACCGAATAATAGCTGTTTGGAACATACGGACGGCTCTCAAACGCAGTAGATTGCACGATGATAATATCATAAGGATATGTTAAAGCCTATTTCTTTGGATGTGTAAAAGTAAATCAATATGATTTACAGATTTGATTATCTGCGCAGCATCTTGCATAGGTTGACTCTCATGAATGAGCAGCAATGTTACCAATGGGCGGGAGCGTCTGAAATTTAGCATATCGTATCCAATGATGTTAACGGGGTGGCTAAAATAACCCAATGAAAAGCTATTATGGACAGGATCCGGAAATTACACCAGCCAATCAAAATAGTTGGCTTTGTTAGCTATTAAGGCTTTATACGTCGACTATGTTAGCTAGTAGCAAGCTCCAGCAGAGATAATAAAGTGGGTTGTCGGGTACTTGTGTAGCTAGTTTCATTCATTTCTTTCGAGGCCGATTATATTGTGCATCCCAGTACTGAAAGGTAAATACAACGTCTCAATTATTTATTTTTTCTAATATGCAAGTTAGATAAGTCACCAGTTTGAAAAAATGAGTGGACATTGATGGCGAACGTCTGCTAACTAACGTTAACTTATCTGTAGTAGCTAACTTAGCCAGCAGCTAACATTAGCAAATGGTAGCTAGCTAGTTATCTTTTTTTAGTTAACTGTCTACTTTTTAATTGTAAAACACTTGGTTAATGGTTAAAACTAGTTAACGTTAGCTACCAACTTATTCTACATATAGCTACGTAAGTTAGCTACTTTAAGGAGGTTATAGGGCGTTAACAGTATCGTTAGTTGACATGTGTTCTAAATGGCCAACTTGTTTTATTTCACAGAAGATGGCTGCTCCGGATATGCGTCTCAACCACACCATATACATCAACAACCTAAACGAGAAGATTAAAAAAGATGGTTAGATCTAGCTACCCCTTCATTTTTGTTACTGTTTTGCCCTCGTGTCTATTTGTTTACCCATCAACCATGCCAACGGCTCCTTGCCTAAACATGTATTGTTTGTACCCTTTGTCCCCCAGAACTGAAGAAGTCGTTGTACGCCATTTTCTCTCAGTTTGGTCAAATCCTAGACATTTTGGTTGCCCGCTCACTGAAGATGAGGGGTCAGGCCTTCGTCATCTTCAAGGAGGTCAACAGCGCCTCCAATGCCCTGCGTTCCATGCAGGGGTTCCCATTCTATGACAAACCAATGGTGAGATATTGCCAATACACATGGTACACATCAGCTAGCTTTTGCCTGACACATGTTTAGCTAGAGAATGATGATTCTCTAGTATGTAGCCCTGTACTTTAAATAGTCTTGTCGTCAACTGTACCTCTTTCTCATCACAGCGTATTGGGTATGCCAAAGGGGATTCTGACATCATCGCTAAAATGAAGGGCACCTACGTGGAGCGTGACCGTAAGAAGGAGAAGAGGGCCAAGGTCAAGGGCCCAGAGGCTGCAGGGGCCAAGAAGGGTGTGCCAGGAACCCCTGTAGTACCTATGGGCCCTGGAGTTCCAACAGCCATGCCTGTAAGTGTTCTACTGTGAGACAGAACCACCTTTGTAGCCACTCTTAACATGTTTTCTTAAAGACATGTCTATCTAAAATGGCAGATTGTGTTATTCCACATGTATCACTAATTGATAATGCGGCTGATTTCATTGAACGTTCTGTTTGTTCTTCTGAAGGGAATGCCACCCATGAGCGGGGCTCCTCGTATGATGCAAATGCCAGGGCAGCCCCCTTACATGCCCCCGCCAGGCATGATGCCACCTCCTGGGATGGGCCCTGGGGGGATGCCCCCTGGTGCCATGCCTCCGGGTGGGATGATGCCAGGTCAAATGCCCCACGCCCAGGTATGGATCATGTGTGTGTATCAGTGTTAGCTTACATCTTGTAATATCTTCTCAGTGCCCTTTTTTATTAACTAAACAGCAGGTCTGTTTAGTGGAACACTGTAATCATGAGTTTGCTTGATGTTCGTCTTACTGTATAATCTCACTAACTTATTATGTTGATAAATGTAATCTTCTTTACCTCCAGGTTGCAGAAAACCCTCCCAACCACATCCTTTTCCTCACCAACCTCCCAGAGGAGACCAACGAGCTCATGCTGTCTATGCTCTTCAACCAGTTAGTACCTCTTCATTTTATTCCCCCCTTCTCATATACTCCTTGGTGCAGTGTGAAAATGTAATGTTTATTCTTCCATGTTCCGTAGTATTGGAACATATCTGTTCTGTTTTCAGTTTCCAATATTGTGGTTAATTTATTTCGTTGTGTTTGTGTATGGTGAGATTGAATATGTTGACAAGTATAGACCCTTGATGTGTCTTTTTAAAGTCTGTCTGAAGTTCTGTCCTGATGTTGACTGTTTTCCCACTTCAGGTTCCCTGGGTTCAAAGAGGTGCGTCTGGTACCTGGTCGCCACGACATCGCCTTTGTAGAGTTTGATAATGACGTGCAGGCTGGAGCGGCCAGGGAGGCACTACAGGGCTTCAAGATCACCCAGACCAATGCCATGAAGATCTCATTCGCCAAGAAATAACACACCCAGAGAGCTCTTAAATGGTTTACAATCTCACACACACACCAGGGAGACCTCATCACCTTACACTATACCAGCACGGAGCCGACTACTAACCTGTCCTTTGCCAAGAAAGCACAGTGCGTTACTAGTCCACACACACAGAATAACTGTAGATGACTTGCCTTGTCTGATTGTAGGGTACCGACGGTTTAGAGCACAGACGTAGACAGGTCAGCATTTTGATTGCAATGCTGGCACTAGGCTCAAATGATAACATGTAAGGACTATATTGGTATAGTGATTTGGTGCCAACATAAAGGACAGTTAGCTGACATTTGCGTATCCATAGCTCTGGTTAAGAAAAATTTAAATTCATTCTTTGAGGATAAAATCTGGTGTTTGTATGTAAGTATATTTACATTTTTACCGTTTGTCTGTTATAAAGCATTGCACCCAGGGTCTGTTTCACCCAGACATTGTACCTGGAGCTTTTCTGTTTGATTAAAACTTGCCATTTATAATGACTAGTGCTGTGGGTGTTTTCTGCTTTTATGTCTGGGGAGACATGAGGGGCTGTATTGCAAACAAAACTATGGCTTATTTTGTCTCAATGTTTATTGAAAACAAATACATTTGCTCAATGAACACTTCTCTCAAATACGTTGTTGGTTAACTAGCAAATTTGTATATTATAAACGCCTCCAAACTAGCTGAAATGAGCTACCTACGATTCCCACATGGCAGCGTCTCATTGTTGCTAGCTGACTGTTCAAAATCATAACGCATGTCTGCCGGCTCCATCGATGCGCACATCTTTTTTGTATTGTCAACCAACTTGTCTGCTGATTTATGATTTAAACCTTTCTTTCTCGAGCATAATTTAATGTTGCATGGAGAAGGACCTGGGCCGCTATCCACAAAAGCATCTCAGTAGGAGTGCTGATCTGGGGTGAGGTTTGCCTTCTAGATCATGACTTTGATTATGTGGACAGATCCTAGATCAGCACTCCTACTCTAATATGCTTTGTGGATACAGCCCCTGGTCTTAGTTCAGCACACTTATTCTGAGATGTTTGTTACATATGGCCCCAGATATGGGTCCTTGCGCACTAATGTCTCTAGACCAGAGATGTAATTATATCTATAGTGATTCAAACAGCCTACTGTAACTTCATGAACATCTTACACTGAACCAGTGTTTGTGTCAATACCACCACTATGGCTGCAATGATGATTAACACCCTGATGAGGGCAGTGTTTATCAGTGGTTTCCATGGCGTGTCTAGTGTAACCACATTGAATGATAGTGGACTCTCGTGCCAAAAGCCAGTTTCAGCATGGGCAGTGCCATTGAGGTCTTTCACCATTTTGAAGTAGTGAACTGGGTGGGACTTCCTATGGGTTAAGGAAGGATAACATTTAATCCAGGTTATCAGGAGGGATCAGCCTATAGAGAATGATCAAGGCCTCTAGTGGCCAAAAGACTGTATTAACAGCGGCAGCGCCATTGAAGGCTTCCACCATTTGAATCTAGTCAACGGGGTGGGCCTTCCAACTTCATTGGCATGTCCAACTGGGTCATCAGGAGGGATCAGCCAATTGTGAAGAAGAAAATGGACTACTTCAAAATGGAGATAGGCTGTGCAGCGCCTTTGAGGCTGTCACATACACTATAATGGCACAGATATAATGATGAGGCCTCTATCCATCTCTGGATTAGCCAATGAATTATACTTGTGAGCAAACCTTCCAAAACTGCAGGTGGCAGTAAACTGCCAACCTTGGCTTTATACCTGTTCAAACAACCCACTCCAGCTGGCAATATGTACCCTTTCAGTTTGTTTACCATTTCATAGAAGTAGTAGAAGAAGAAAATAGACTACATCAAAATGTCGATGCCCATGCTCTCACAGACACTATAATGGGAAAGATACAATGTTGTGTCCTCTAACTATGTGTCTAACTAACTAATGCAGTGAGAAACATTATGCTTTTCCCAACATGTTGCAGTAGGCGGACTGGTGGGACTGTAGTCTAAACTTTGATTTGGCCTCTTGTCTACAGTTTTGCAAGAACTTGAGTTTGTGCCATCCCCTTGATAATTCTGCAAACGATGAAAACATTTTGGGATAACGTTTCCATTTGATTACTATAACCTATAAAGTAATGCGATTTCTTTCTTTCTGGAGCATTGTGTCATAATCGAATGACTCTGTGCTACCACGTAAATCATCATTGCTGACTCACTCTCTGCCCTTTCTGGCCTTGCCCACTGCAGTTTCATCTAATTTCTACCATGAATCAGACAGCAATACCTGGATAGCCCATTTCATCAATGCTATTTTCCCTTTGTGCTCATTTTGTTTAAAGAAGTTTTGGAGATTTAATTTAAGACGTTTCCTCTTTGAATGTCTTTAGCATTGATTGTGTCTGTGAGGAGGTGGGCTGTGAGCCTATAAATCAGCACAATCTACTTTTTCATTTTTTCAAATTGCCGCTGTCTTGGAGCTAGAATTGGGAACATGTATACTGTGCTAATGCCAATATATATATAAAAAAAGAGTAACTGAGAGCATTGTACACTATGGCGAACTTAGCAAATTAGGCATTTGTGGTAAATACATGGGGGCTGCCATCTTTATGCACCTTCGCTTTTTTTTTAACTTACCCAGAGTCATGAACTCATGGATACCATTTTTATGTTTGAAGGAGGTTGAAGGTCGTTTCTAGAGCTATTGCTAACTGTTCTTGTAGACTTTCAGTATTGCGCTAACACTATTAGCATTGGCTCCAGAAACTACCTTCAGCTTTCTACAAACTGCACGCAGTGACATAAACATGATGTCCATGATTGATTGAATTTATTACAGAATTAAAAGCAGTAGACTGCTCCAGCCATTACATACATTTAAAAATGATCGAGGATAAAAACACAATAAAGAAGAAGGGCGGGGGTATGCCTTATGATTAACAAGACGTGGTGTGATCATAACAACATACAGGAACTCAAGTCCTTCTGTTCACCTGACTTAGAATTCCTCACAATCAAATGTCGACCGCATTATCTACCAAGAGAATTCTCTTCGATTATAATCATAGCCGTATATATCCCCCCCAAGCAGACACATCGATGGCCCTGAATGAACTTCATTGGACTCTATGTAAACTGGAAACCACATATCCTGAGGCTGCATTCATTGTAGCTGGGGATTTTAACAAGGCTAATCTGAAAACAAGACTCCCTAAATTTGATCAGCACATCGAATGCGCTAAATCCTGGACCATTGTTACTCTAACTTCCGCGACGCATACAAAGCCCTGCCCCGCCCTCCTTTCGGAAAATCTGACCACGACTCCATTTTGTTGCTCCCAGCCTATAGACAAAAACTTAAACAGGAAATGCCTGTGCTCAGGTCTGTTCAATGCTGGTCCGACCAATCTGATTCAACGCTTGGGACTGGGATATGTTCCGCTGAATACGCTGATTCGGTGAGCTGAAATGTATCACTAGTCACTTTAAACTATGCCACTTTATATAATGCTTACATCCCCTACACTACTCATGTCATATGTATATACTGTACTCTATACCATCTACTGCATCTTGCCTATGCCGTTCGGCCATCGCTCATCCATACATATTTTTATGTACATATTCTTATTCATTCCTTTACACTTGTGTGTGTTTAAGGTAGTTGTTGTGAAATTGTTAGATTACTTGTTAGATAATTCTGCATGGTCGGAACTAGAAACACAAGCATTTCGCTACACTCACATTATCATCTGCTAACCATGTGTATGTGACAAATAAAATTTGATTTGAAGTTCATTTGACTCAGGGTATGTAGAAAAAAGGGCTTAGTTGCCAAAACGTCGTATTATGCCTTTAATGACCGCTGATCTGAAAGGTCTTGATAGAAGAAAGCAATGAGTGGGGTTCACAGGATGACAGAAAGGACAGAAGAACAGTCGGATAACAAAGCAAACACTTTATCACGTACGAACTATCTTCCTATATGTGCAGTCAGTGAAAGCATGACCGTGTTTATCTCAATTCTACAAGGACAACACATATGAAGTTTAGTCCAGTGCTGTAGGTTGGTTATCTTTGAATGTGGCAGGTAATCTTCTAAACACATATTCGTAAGGTTTACATTCCAAATGTCATGGCCCCATGTTCATTGGTTCACCCCTTATAGCCCTATATGGTGCCACCTTGTGGTGTACCGTGGCCAAATTTGAATGCAGCAACGAATCATTCTCAATTCAGTTTATACACTACATCTGGAGTCAATCTGATTTATGGGTCATGAGAATAAAAAATACAAAAGTTATTTTAGCATTAGCATATGTGCTAATGTGCATCTATGGGTATACTGCAGCCATGTTTGAATGTAGCAAAAAAGAATGTTTAAACCATTAAAGACTGATGTAATGAGTCTAAATACAACATCTGGAGTGAATCTGATCTATGGTTCATGAGGAGAAGATGATTGCAGATTACTTTGAGCATTAGCGTTACATATGCAAAGAATGAGCTGTTAATAGTTTCCTTATTTTTTTATATATCTTTATTCAGGGTGGTTCATCATAGAGATGTCCATGATAGCGATTGCAAGTTTCAAGTTGATAGGGCACTGGGAAGTGGATTTACAGTGGTTTCAATGGACATGTGAAATCTGATTTTTGATTTGTCATTAACTCAGCCATCTTTCGACCAATCCCTTCGTTTTTCTCAAACTAAGTTAAGACATGTACCTTGGGCCTACATTTCAATTTGGTGTTATTTGGGTCATGAGAATAAGTATTTTTAAGTATTTTTAGCATTTTAGCATATGTGCTAATATGCATCTACTAAAGTATTCAGACCTCTTGACTTTTTCCACATTTTCTTACGTTACAACCTTATTGTAAAATTGATTAAATAGTTTTTTTCCTCATCAATTTACACATCAATCTATACCCCATAATGACAAAGCAAAACCAGGTTTTTAGAAATGTTTGCTAATTTATTTAAAAAAAGAACATATAAGTATTCAGACCCTTTACTCAGTACTTTCTTGAAGCACCTTTGGCAGCGATTACAACCTCGAGTCTTCTTGGGTGTGACGCTACAAGCTTGGTACACCTGAATTAAGGGAGTTTCTCCCATTCTTCACTGCAGATCCTCTCAATCACTGTTAGGTTGGATAGGGAGCTTTGCTGCACAACTATTTTCAGGTCTCTCTAGAGATGTTTGATCAGGTTCAAGTCCGGGCTCTGGCTGGACCACTCAAGGACATATATATACAGTACCAGTCAAAAGTTTGGACATCAAAACTATGAAATAACACATATGGAATCATGTAGTAACCAAAATAGTGTTAAACAAATCAAAATATATTTTATATTTGAGATTCTTCAAAGTAGCCACTGTTTGCCTTGATGGCAGCTTTGCACACTCTTGGCATTCACTCAACCAGCTTCATGAAGTAGTCACCTGGAACGCATTTCAATTAACAGGTGTGCCTTGTTAAAAGTTCATTTGTGGAATTTCTTTCCTTCTTAATGCATTTTAGTCAATCAGTTGTGTTGTGACAAGGTAGGGTTGGTATACAGAAGATAGCCCCATTTCGTAAAATACATTTTTGTCATTTAGCAGACGCTCTTATCCAGAGCGACTTACAGTAGTGAATGCATACATTTCATAAATGTTTTTCTTCGTACTGGTCCCCCGTGGGAATCAAACCCACACCCTGGAGTTGCAAACACCATGCTCTACCAACTGAGCCACACGGGACCGACTCCATATTATGTCAAAAACAGCTCAAATATGCAAAGAGAAATGACAGTCAATCATTACTTTAAGACACGAAGGTCAGTCAATGTGGGAAAAACAGTTTCTTCAAGTGCAGTTGCAAAAACCATCAAGCATTATGATGAAAATGGCTCTTGAGGACTGCCACAGGAAAGGAAGACCCAAAGTTACCTCTGCTGCAGAAGATAAGTTCATTAGAGTTACCAGCCTCAGAAATTGCAGCCCAAATAAGTGCTTCACAGAGTTCAAGTAACAGACACATCTCAACATGAACTGTTCAGAGGAGACTGCGTGAATCAGGCCTTCATGGTCGAATTGCTGCAAACAAACCACTATTAAAGGACACCAATAAGAAGAAGAGGCTTGCATGGGCAAAGAAACACGAGCAATGGACATTATACTGGTGGAAATCTGTCCTTTCGTCTGATGAGTCCAAATTGGAGATTTTTCTTTCCAACCGTTGTGGGTATGACATTACAAGCTTGGCACACCTGTATTTGCTGCATCTGTGAGATGCAGAGTAGGTGAACGGATGATATCTGCATGTGTGGTTCCCACCATGAAGCATGGTGGAGGAGGTGTTATGGTGTGGGGGTGCTTTGCTGGTGACACTGTCTGTGATTTATTTAGAATTCAAGGCACACGTAACCAGCATGGCTACCATATCATTCTGCAGTGATACACCATCCCATCTGGTTTGCAGTTAGTGGGACTATCATTTGTTTTTCAACTGGACAATGACCCAAAACACACCTCCAGCCTGTGTAAGGGCATCAGAAGACCTGGCCTCTACAATCACCCGACCTCAACCCAATTGAGATGGTTTGGGATGAGTTGGACTGCAAAGTGAAGGAAAAGCAGCCAACAAGTGCTCAGCATATGTGGGAACTCCTTCAAGACCGTTGGAAAAGCATTCCTCGTGAAACTGGTGGCTATTTTGAAGAATCTAAAATATATTTTGATTTGTTTAACATTTTGTTGGTTACTACATGATTCCATATGTGTTATTTCATAGTTTTGATGTCTTCACTATTATTCTACAATGTAGAAAATAATAAAAATAAAGAAAAACCCTTGAATGAGTAGGTGTGTCCAAACTTTTGACTGGTACTGTAGCTAATTCCACTTTGACATTATGGGCTATTATGGGCTACTGTGTGTAGATCAGTGACACAACATCTTAATTCAGTCTGTAACAAAACAAAATGTGGAAAAAGTCAAGGGGTATGAATATTTTCTGAAGGCACTGTATTAGCCCAAAACATGATAGATTTCTGAAATCTTCTCATGTGTCCATATCACCAAAAGTTAATTGTCATTTGGGTACAATTAGGAATATAATAATGGTGTCCCAGTTTATCAAACCTGCTATCCCAGTCTACCAAATGCGTTCTGAACATATGATTTTGACTCAGTGAACACAAATAGGTGTGATGTGAATATGTTAACATTAGCTTTTTTTGTGTGATTAGGAAACATCTTGAGGATTTCAGAAATGTATCATGTGTTGGGCTTACAGAATATCAATCAAATCAATCAAATGTATTTTTCAGAAGATGTTACAAAGTGCTTATACAGAACCCAGCCTATAACCCCAAAGAGCAAGCAATGCAGATGTAGAAGCACGGCGGATAGGAAAAACTCCCTAGAAAGGCTGGAACCTAGGAAGAAACCTAGAGAGGAACCAGGCTCTGAGGGGTGGCCAGTCCTCTTCTGGCTGTGCCGGGTGGAGATTATAAGAGTATATGGCCATTAAGGCCAGATCGTTCTTCAAGATTTTCAAACGTTCATAGATGACCAGCAGGGTCAAATAATAATCACAGTGCTTGTAGAGGGTGCAACAGGTTAGCATCTCAGGTGTAAATGTCCGTTGGCTTTTCATAGCTGAGCATTTAGAGGTCAAAACAGCAGGTGCGGAATAGAGGGAGAGCGAGGGAGAGAGACAGAGAGAGAGAGAGAGATGGGAGAATTAAAGGGAACATACTTAAGATTACACAGGACACCAGATAAGAGTACATGGCCATTAAGGCCAGATCGTTCTTCAAGATGTTCAAACGTTTATAGATGACTTGCAGGGTGAAATAATAATCACAGTGGTTGTTGAGGGTGAAACAGGTCAGCACCTTAGGAGTAAATGTCAGTTGACCTTTCATAGCCGAGCATTCAGAGGTTGAGACAGCAGGTGTGGTAGAGAGGGAGAGAGAGAGAGAGAGAGAGGGGGTTGAAAACAGAAGGTCTGGCACAAGGTTGTGCATCTGGTGAACAGGTCAAGGTTCCATTGCCTCAGGCAGAACAGTTGAAACGAGCAGCAAACTGGGGACAGGGACAGCCAGGTAGTCATGAGGCATGGTCCTAGGGCTCTGGTACTCCAGGAGGGAGGGAGGGAGGGAGGGAGAGAGAGAGAGAGAGAGAGAGAGAGAGAGAGAGATAGGAGAATTAGAGGAAGCATACAGTACTTAAGCTCACACAGGACACCAGATAAGACAGGAGAATTACACCAGATAGGACAGACTGACCTTAGCCCCCAGCACATAGACTAATGCAGCGTAGATACTGGAGATATCAACAGACCACCAACTTACTACCTGTGACAAGGCTGAGAATAGCCCACGAAGATCTTCCTCGCCGCCCAAGCCTGAGGGGGTGCAAAACCAGACAGGAAGATCACGTCAGTGACTCATCCCACTCAAGTCGATTATAGCGAAAAAAGCCTGTCATGATGTGACGCACACCTCCTAGGGACGGGATGGGAGAGCACTAGTAAGCCAGTGACTCAGCTCTCATAATAGGGTCAGAGAATCCCAGTGGAGAGAGGGGAGCCGGCCAGGCAGAGACAGCAAGGGTGGTTCGAGATGAGTCTTCAGTAAAGACTTAAAGGTCGAGCCTGAGTCTGCGACTCTCACATGGATAGGCAGAACATTTCATATAAATGTAACTCTATAAGAGAAAGCCCTGCCTCCAGCTGTTTGCATAGAAATTCTAGGAACAATATGGAGGACTGCGTCTTGTGTTCATAGCGTACATGTAGGTATGTACGGCAGTGCCAAATCGGAGAGATAGGTAGGAGCAAGGTCATGTAATGCTTTGTAGGTTAGCAGTAAAACAGTAAAACCTTGGGTTCTAGTCAAGATTCTAGAAGCCTTATTTAGAACTAACTGAAGTTTATTTTGCGATGTATCCATGTAGCCGGAGAGTAGACCATTACTGTAGCCTAATCTAGAAGTGACAAAAGCATGCCCTTGAAATGTTTTTGGGATGTTCGTCAAAAGACAGGGTCAAGAGTAACGCCAAGGTCCTTCAGTTTTATTTGAGATGACTGTACAACCATCAAGATTAATTGTCAGATCAAACAACACATCTCTTTCTTTCTTGGGCCCTAGAACTAGCATCTCTGTTTTCTCCGAGTTTAAACTGAAAACGTTTGTCGCCATCCGCTTCCTTATGTCCGAAACACAGGCGTCCAAGGTAGGTAATTTTGGGACTTCACCATGTTTCATCGAAATGTACAGCTGTGTGTAGCATAGCAGTGCATAGCAGTGAAAGTTGACATAGAATATATAGTGAAAACAATAGTGGCCCTAAAACTGAACCTTGACGAATAACAAAACGTACCATTGATTTGTCACAAGACAAACCATCCACAGAGACAAACTTATATTTTTCTGACAGATAAGATCTAAACCATGCAAGAACTTGTCCGTGTAGACCAATTAGGGTTTCCAATCTCACCAAAAGAATGTGGTGATCGATGGTGTCAAAAGCGGCACTAAGGTCTAAGAGAAGTAGGACAGATGCACAGCCTTGGTCTGATGCCAGAAGAAGGTAATTTACTACCTTCACGAGTGTGGTCTCAGTACTGTGATGGGGTCTAAAACCAGACTGGAGTGTCTCGTATATATTATTTGTCTTCAGGAAGGCAGTGAGTTGCTGCGCAACAGCTTTTTCTCAAACGTTTGAGAGGAATGGGAGATTCAGTGTACTGTAGGCCAATAGTTTTTTTTATTTTCCAGGTCAAGGTTTGGCTTTTTCAGGATAGGCTTTATTACTGCCACTTTTAGAGAGTTTGGTACACATCCGGAGGACAGGGAGCCGTTTATAATGTTCAACATAGGAGGGCCAAGCACAGGATGTAGCTCTTTCAGTAGTTTAGCTGGAACAGGGTCCAGTAGGCAGCTGGAAGGTTTAGAGGCCATGACTATTTTCGTGAATGTGTTGAGAGATACAGGATATAAAACACTAGAGTGTCTCCACTGATCCGAGGTACTGGCAGTTCTGTGCAGACTCAGGACAACTGAGTTTAGGAGAAATACGCATATTCAAAGAGGAGTCTGTAATTTGCTTTCTAATGATCATAATCTCTTCGTCAAAGAAGTTCATGAACTCATCACTGCTGAAGTGAAGGCCACTTGGGGAATGCTGCTTTTTAGTTAGCTTTGCAACAGTATCAAACAGTATCAATTTTCGATATTGCACGATACTATCTTTCCAAGCTTGTCGGAAGACTTCCAGTTTGGTGGAGCGCCATTCGTTTCTTGTGACAAATGTTTTTTGTTTTTAGAGGGTATTGGGCATCTAGGGTATTGCGCAAGGTAAAGTTTAGATCATCTGTACGGTGGTTAACTGATTTTTGTACTCCAATGTCCTTGGGTAGGTGGATTGAGTCTGGAAGGGCTTCTAGGAATCTTTAGGTTGTCCGAGAATTTATAGCGTGACTTTTGATAATCCTTGGTTGGGGTCTGAGCAGATTATTTGTTACGATTGTAAATGTAATAAGATGTTGGTCCGATAGTCCAGGATTATGAGGAAAAACATTTAGATCCACAATATTTTTTCTATGGGATGAAACTAGATCTATGTTGGATAGATGTCAAAAGAGGTTACAGAAGATGGAAATGAACAAAGTGCCCCACTTATTCCGAAATCATGCTACAGTGTGGCCATCTTTGAATGCATCAACATTATTTTTAGGGACTATTGTGTCCAAAGGTCACATTTGGAGTGAATCTAACTTTCAGTCCATGAGAAGATGATTCTTTATGATTATTTTAAGAATTGTATTTTTGATTTTTTTTACCTCTATTTAACTAGTCAAGTCTTATTTTCAATGACGGCCTAGGAACAGTGGGTTAACTGCCTTGTTCAGGGGCAGAACAACAGATTATTTTTACCTTGTCAGCTCAGGGATTCAATCTTGCAACCTTCCGGTCACTAGTCCAACACTCTAACCACTAGGCTACCTGCCACCCCATTTGTGTTACATAGTCAAAAAGTGAATTGCTAATAGTTCCTTTCGGTTCCATTCTTTTTGACCAAGTTGCTCATGGCCTCTAGTTTCTGTGTGCCAAATTAGAAAAAAAGTTACCAATCTATGCTTTAGTTATTTGACCATGTAAAAACAAAATGGAGATTTCAGATAATAACAATTGGTGAACCCCTAAGTAAACACTATTAATTTCATAGCACTGGGAGCTAGCCAGACAAGGCCTTTTAGGGGTCTTCTTAGCACACCGGTGGTCACTGGCTTTTTACTGGTGTCCTACACTCAATAAATCATTTGTTTTCTTTCCAGGGCAGCTTTGCTCCCACAAAACTATTAACATTTCACTTCTCTCTATCTGTAACGGTAGCTGTTCAAAAGTGTGTAGTTCATGAAGCGTCTTAAGTGCTTGTGGTTCAATTTTAGGTCATTCCAAGGCAACATCAACCACACTGTTTTACCTGTGCTTATGACACATGTATGTTTATGAACCATACCAGTTACCCAAGTGTGTTTATTCATGAGTTAGAATTGGTGGACCCATGATTTTTTCCCTGGTTTAGCCAGAGCAGGCCCTTAAAAAGATAGTGGAGTGTAATTGCTAGTCAAGAAGGACCACCTTCCCCTCTCCAAATGGATTTAAGAAGGGAGAGCAGAGCGACTTGTGAATTACGCTTGAAAGGGTTCATTTAGGCCTGTACCATCAACTGTATCCAGTGCAAACAAGGGGCTCCTGTTGTCGACTTCTATTGTTCCCTGAATAATTGTCTTTAGGTCAGCTCTTCAGTGTACACAAAATGCTTATTCTTCTGCAGTTTCCCAAGCCTTTCCACACTCCCTTATTTTGCCTTGAGAAAGCGCTGACCTTAGCCGCTCGGGCACTGTGTGTGTGTGTGTGTGTGTGTGTGTGTGTGTGTCAGTGTCCCATGCTCTTGGCGACATGCCACTCCCCATTCACTACACTGGGATCTTTCAGCCGGGGAACTGAGGCAACTTATCCGCCATCTGCGTGGGACATCTCCAAGCACATCTACCTATATCAAGATCAGAACATCAATAGCATTCCAAAGACAATAACAGTTTAGGCTAACCCTGAATTAAGTAAATCACCTTTTTATGTTTAAGGGGTGTTGACTGTAGGCTACTCCTGTCCTGCTGAAGGGTCTTTCACACAAAGACTACTTCTCATCTCTGTAGGGCTTGCTGTGTCATTGGGGAGTACTGGTTGGCCATCACTCACTATCCAGAGTAGGTCTATCTGTAGATGTAGCCCTCTTCAAAGCACTCTGGCAGTTCTCATGCTTTGACACTTAACAGTAAACTGGCTAATGTGATTGTGCACATTTGTTATTGCTTTGAAGTGAAGTAGCCTATGAGGTTATTGAATGGTCATATAGCGACAACTAGACGTTTTGTAAAGATAGCCAACAAAACAGCCTCCAATGATGCAGGGACCTTATATATACATCCTTCATTTGTGCCCATCAAATGTCCTAAAACATCATCAGTTAGAACGACTATGCGGTTAAAGTCGTAGATAGTTTGGGGCCCCTTGATGAGCTCTCATTACTTATGTATGTGTCATTAAGACGGTCACCATCAGATGGCACCAACCACCCAACCACGAATGTTGGGTATTCAAAGCAATTATTGACCAAGTCGCTTTGTACATTCAGCTGGCAGTGTAGATGATAACAACAGGCCCTTCACTCTTCACCAGGTGTCAACATAATGTAGAATCAACCTGCAGATCACTTCATTCTGGAGGGAGGGAGGGAGGGAGGATGATTCAAATTCAGCACATGTCTCGGGGTCACTGCTGCTCTATGCTAATGAGCACAGAGCGCTTCAAGAGCCCTCTGTTCTGTCCACGGGTCGCGGCGCAGCACGGGGCAACGGAGATACTAGGCCTACTGGTTGCCAGGGGCGTCAGCGTAAGCAACAAGTCCATCCTTGCTCTCACAGAGAAGGGAGAGAAAGAGAGGGGGAGGACTGGGGTCACTAAAATTGGCTCATTATATTTCAGGCATGAAGCGGACACATTGTCCTGTAGTCTTGGTTCCAACGGACGCACGGACAGGAACTAGATGGACAGTGGAAAATATTTACTGGAACTAGTGCCAAAATGCAAAAAGACGCAACCCACACTTCTCTTTCATTGTATGCTTCTCATCCATTTGTATAACATGTATTCAACGTCAAGATGGCTACATACAACGTTACCTTTATGCACATACAGGAAACTGGATGCTTTGGGTAGTTGACGTGACACCCCTTTTTTTTACCATGATGTCAAACACAAATATAACAAATTAAATTGGCTAAAATTACAATAGCCTATAATACTAAAAGCTTTTTTTTTTTAACTTGGATCATTTGTAAATTCATGCATCATTTGTTTTATAACAATTTTTAACCAACCTTGACAATTGTCCAATGTTGTGAGTGTCCCAGGTAAGGTTTTAGAACTTTGAACTTAATTAAATTTATTTAAAAAATGAATAACATTCCCTTCACCATTTCTTTTAGCTATATTTCAAGAGAGTCTATTCATGACATTTCCAAATAGTTCTGATTGATAACATTTTGACCCTAAAAGCAATGTCCACTTGGTGTGTGACACAATTCTGTGATTTAACAGCAAGTCAGCATTGGGGCACCATTGCACCGGGGAGGGTTCTCTGGAGCACATGGCATGAACAGGTTGTAAGCTTTATCAGAAATATTTAGCAAAATATCGCACTTATCTGTCATTGTCATCAAAGGGTACATTTCTTAGTCCTTTGGTGTGACGCTTTTTGAATGTACAGTACCAGTCAAAAGTTTGGACACACCTACTCATTCCAGGGTTTTTCTTTATTTTGACTATTTTCGACATTGTAGAATAATAGTGAGGACATCAAAACTAAGAAATAACACATATGGAATAATGTAGTAACAAAAAAGTATTAAACAAATCAAAATATATTTTATATTTGACATTCTTCAAAGTAGCCACCCTTTGCCTTGATGGCAGCTTTGTACACTCTTGGCATTCTCTCAACCAGCTTTATGAGGTAGTCACCTGGAACACATTTCAATTAACAGGTGTGCCTTGTTTAAAGTTCATTTGTGGAATTTCATTCATTCTTAATGCGTTTTAGCCAATCAGTTGTGATGTGAGAAATTAGGGATGGTATACAGAAGATAGCCCTATTTTGTAAAAGACCAAGTCCATATTATGTCAAGAACAGCTGAAATAATCAAAGAGAAATGACAGTCCATCATTACTTTAAGACATGAAGCTCAGTCAATCCTGAAAATGTCAAGAACTTTGAAAGTTTCTTCAAGTGCAGTCGCAAAAACCATCAAGCGCTATGATGAAACTGGCTCTCATGAGGACCGCCACAAGAAAGGAAGACCCAGAGTTACCTCTGCTGCAGAGGATAAATTCATTTGAATTACAAGCCTCAGAAATTACAGCCCAAATAAATGCTTCACAGAGTTCAAGTAACAGACACATCTCAACATCGACTGTTCAGAGGACACTGCGGGAATCAAGCCTTCATGTTCGAACCACTACTAAAGGACACCAATAATAAGAAGAGACTCGCTAGGCCAAGAAACACGAGCTATGGACCTTAGACTGGTGGAAATCTGTCCTTTGGTCTGATGAGTCCAAATTTGAGATTTTTGGCTCTAACCGCCGTGTCTTTGTGAGACATAGAGTAGGTGAACAGAGGATCTCTGCATGTGTGGTTCCCACAATGAAGCATGGGGGAGGAGGTGTGATGGTGTGGGGGCTGTCAGTGATTTATTTCGAATTCAAGGCACACTTAACCAACATGGCTACCTCAGCATTCTGCAGCGATACACCAATTTGTCCTGGTATATAAACATTGGGTTGTTATTTTACCTGAAATGCACAAGGTCCTCTACTCCAACAATTAATCCACAGATAAAACAATAAACCGAATTTGTTTCTCGTCATCTCTCCTCCTTCCTTCAGGCTTCTTTTTTTTCTTTGGACTTCATATGGCAGTTGGCAAACAACTTTACAGCATTACTACAACAGACCGGAGTGTGGACCAAAGTTCATCTTTCATTCACCCACGTGGGTATATGCTCCTAAAAACCAACGAGGAGATGGGAGAGGCCAGACTTGCAGCACATTGAGCGTCACAAATAGAACCAATTTCTATTTTAGCGCCTGGCCACGCAAACGCTCGCTGAGGCGCGTGAGCAGTGTGGGTGCAATGATTGAATAACACATACAGTTGGAGTCGGACGTTTACATTCACCTTAGCCAAATATATTTAAACTCAGTTTTTCACAATTCCTGACATTTAATCCTAGTAAAAATTCCTTGTTTTAGGTCAGTTAGGGTCACCAC
Organism: Salmo salar; assembly: GCF_965601325.2. Taxonomy (NCBI): domain Eukaryota; kingdom Metazoa; phylum Chordata; class Actinopteri; order Salmoniformes; family Salmonidae; genus Salmo; species Salmo salar. The sequence continues at coordinate 119,148,033 of NC_138299.1, forward strand.
TTTATTTTAAGAACGTGAAATGTCAGATTAATAGTAGAGAGAATGATTTATTTCAGCTTTTATTTCTTTCTTCACATTCCCAATGGGTCAGAAGTTTACATACACCCAATTAGTATTTGGTAGCATTGACTTTAAATTGTTTAACTTGGGTCAAACATTTTGGGTAGCCTTCCACAAGCTTCCCACAATAAGTTGGGTGAATTTTGGCCCATTCCTCCTGGCAGAGCTGGTGTAACTGAGTCAGGTTTGTAGGCCTCCTTGCTCGCACATGCTTTTTCAGTTCTGCCCACAAATGTTCTATGGGATTGAGGGCAGGGCTTTGTGATGGCCACTCCAATACCTTGACTTTCTTGTCCTTAAGCCATTTTGCCACAACATAGGAAGTATGCTTGGGGTCATTGTCCATTTGGAAGACCCATTTGCAACCAAGCTTTAATTTCCTGACTGATGTCTTGAAATGTTGCTTCAACATATCCACATAATTTTACTTTCTCATGATGCCATCTATTTTGTGAAGTGCACCAGTCCCTCCTGCAGCAAAGCACCAAAAAGTATGATCTTTGTCCCCAACCGTAGTCTGGCTTTTTTATGGCGATTTTGGAGCAGTGGCTTCTTCCATGCTGAGCGTCCTTTCAGGTTATGTCGATATAGGACTCGTTTTACTGTGGCTATAGATACTTTTGCACCTGTTTCCTCCAGCATCTTCACAAGGTCCTTTGCTGTTGTTCTGGGACTGATTTGCACTTTTTGCACCAAAGTACGTTAATCTCTAGGAGACAGAACGAGTCTCCTTCCTGAGCGGTATGACGTCTGCGTGGTCCCATGGTGTTTATACGTACATACTATTGCTTGTACAGATGAACGTGGTACCTTCAGGCATTTTGAAATTGCTCCCAAGGATGACTTGTGGAGGTCTACCATTTTTTTTCTGAGGTCTTGGCTGATTTATTTAGATTTTCCCATGATGTCAAGCAAAGAGGCACTGAGTTTGAAGGTAGGCCTTGAAATATATCCACGGGTGCACCTCCAATTGACTCAAATGATGTCAATTAGCCTATCAGAAGCTTCTAAAGGTATGACATAATTTTCTGGAATTTTCCAAGCTGTTTAAAAGCACAGTCAACTTAGTGTATGTAAACTTCTGACCCACTGGAATTGTGATACAGTAAATTATAAGTGAAATAATCTGTCTGTAAACAATTGTTGGAAAAATTACTTGTGTCATGCACTTGCCAAAACCATAGTTTGTTAACAAGAAATTTGTGCAGTGGTTGAAAAACAAGTTTTAATGACGTCGATCTAAGTGTATGGAAACTTTTGACTTCAACTGTATGTGTACATTTACTTTGCAACGCTCGTGCACGACACTCGAGCGGTGTGGTCAGCATTGTTAGATACAGTAAAATAGTATAGAATACAGTATATACATATGAGATGAGTAATGCAAGATATGTAAACATTATTAAAGTGACTAGTGTTCCATTTATTCAAGTGGCCAAGCTGGTTGAGAGAACGCCAAGAGTGTGCAAAGCTGTCATCAAGGCAAAGTGTGGCCACTTTGAAGAATATATCATATATTTTGATTTGTTCAACACTTTTTTGGTTACTACATGATTCCATGTGTGTTATTTCATAGTTTTGATGTCTTCACTATTATGTATGTAGAAAATGATGTAGAAAATAGTAAAAATAAAGAAAAACCCTTGAATGAGAAGGTGTGTCCACACTTTTGACTGGTACTGTATATATAACACTTTTTTGGGGACAATTTAAGAATAAAAAGCAATGAAAACATGTTGTGGATGGCTGTACTGTCAAATGAGTGGCTGTACTGTTAATAGCTGTCAATCCAGGGGACATAACCAATTAATAAAATAAATCTGTATTCTGTTGCAATTTTTATTCTTTTAAGTGGTTCTGGGGGCATTATTTATGTATTCATTCGCCCACGCCTGGTTTCTCACTCTTGGCAGGTGAACATTGATCCGGCGACATCTGGATCTGTCTCTGCCCTCTGGGTAGGGTCTAGTTATTTTACCTGTCCCCAGTGATGGTGCAGGCAGATATTGGGGGCTGGCCGTGGTGCTTCTATTCCTGGTTCTCACTGCCTGCATTAGACCATCCATCCCCTTGGTTCCTCTCTGTCTATCCTACCAGTGTCTATTCCTCCTGACCTATACGTGATCCACCTTGGGAGGGCCCCCATCAGCTTTCCTCTTGCTCTCCAATATACCCGGCTGGCCTCATTCCGAGCAAGACCCAGTCAACCCGTCTGTCTCATGGTCCTCTGATTGCGTTCAGGTGCAGGGCATGGCATGCCTAGGCAGCAATGCCTGGGGGGGAGGGGGGGGGATACTCCAAAAACTCTCCAATAGAACACCTCCCGAGCAGCTTCAGCTGTGGGTGGGTTGTGGCCTCCCACTCGTTGCCCACAAGTGAGCTTGGGTGTCCTCCATCACAGTTTTTTTTTTTTCCACTGCAGACGGCTATACTGCCCTGCCAAGCAAAAATGCAGTAACGGCTCATTTGGTCGACAATTAGTTAATGTAATTTTTTTCTACATTAAATGCATGCTTAATCATGTGGACAAGTATCCTGCCTCTATTGGTGTTGTGTTTTGGAGAAAATTGGGGTCATGTTTGCAGTAACTGCATAAGGTTACTGTGAAACCAAGGTAAATAAAAGCCATTTTTCTCAGTTACTCGCTATGAGCAGTTACTGCCTTTTTGCTTGGCAGGGCAGTATAATGGTCCGCTAATACAGAACTAGCAAAGCACAGTGCACAACTTTTTTTTTCATTTCTTATTTTAATTTTATTTTAGGTGGTAGTGCAGTTTCTCTCAGCACACCTACTTCCTGCGGCTATGCATACGTGGGTGCTCTCCCTTTTGGCACAGGCTTATCATTGGAATGTGTGCCTTATCAACTTTAAATGGGAGTTTCTGTGCTGATCATGCGTAACGGGGAATCAGGGTTAGATTTCGCAGTGGCTACCAGATCCAAGGGAGGCAGCAGGCGCGCAAATGATCCACTCCCGCTTCGGGGAGGTAGTGGCGAAAAATAACAAAACAGGACTCTTTTGTGTCCCTGAGATTGGAATGAGTAGGCTTCACTTCAAATCCTTTAATGAGGACCCATTACGAATGTTTAGAACGGATGTTTTGGAGCATTTTTACAGTGGTCAGAAACTTCTGAAAGTGTCATTAGTTATGTTTAAACAGTACAATTTGACTGCCTGTTGTGTATGGTCCATCGGTGGGACATAATGTCTTATGGGGTGAAGCCAATAGCCTAAATGAAAGGAAAAAAATGTGTTGTCATGGACAACATTTTTAAAATAATTGTTAAGCATGAAGCAGATAACATTATAATAATACATAAAGTAAGATCATTGCTTTTTTTATCAAGGTTTAGTGAAATTACTGTGAATCTTACCCAAAATGTAATAGCAAGACACTTGGTTATCATCAAGAACATTGTGTTTTTCATTTGACAAAAAATCAACAACATTATTGTTTATTTGGGAATCAATAAACCTTTACATTAACCTAAATTATAATGCAACAGCAGAGGACAAAGTCAAGGCACTAATGCATGAAATGCTTAATTCAATTGGATATAAACTCAAAATTGAAGGTGACCATATAACATTTTGAGTTTTTTTGAAATAGTTTATTGTAAGTAGGCTGTCGTTTTTTTTTACCTGCATTTTAGAGGAAATTATTTGTTCACTTTTGTTATGGCTATATGGCAACTACAGTTGACGGTATAATGAGCCGGTGGAATGTGTGTAGTCGTCCAGGCAGGTTTAATTGTAAATGCGCATAAGCAGTCACACACAGAGACACGAGACGGTCAGAGCTGGAAGAAATGATGTCATGTCCTTTCGTGTACACGCATAATCAAACGATTTAAAACGTCCAATCATCAGCTGCGGTCCGGCTATGTAAGAATAGCACAGCATAAACACCACATACTTTGCTCAGCCACCCGTTTGGCCACTCTCAAACTTTAGTGCATTTTCTTCTCTTTCCGAATTGTTTTGCACACAGGTCTGATTGGATTCTGTTAGTAAATACATTCTCCACTACCATAATAAGTGGTCTCCTAATTGCGCTGAGGTAGTCCCATAGAAACTATTTCAGTTTGCCGATCAGTTACTGACAGTGCAGGCTGTGGCCGATAGCCTACTTAATTGGCACAGCGGCGCTTTGATCTATACCGGATTAACCGAGGCCCGAAACGGGGGTTAGGCCCATTATTCTGTTACAGAGTCGAGTTGAATTACACAATATCTAATTTCATGGTCAAATAGGCGAGAGAAGTGATTTGAAAAGAGGTTCAATATGCCGTTTTTTTTATATAGGCTATCAAAAGTCTGCTCATGCAGTTACACTTTCTACAAGGGTAATTAAAACAGTTTCATTTTAATCAATACCTACCTATTACTTTGTTAATGGCTCTGTGAGATGATGAGAGACGGAAAGGAGAGGACAGGCATTCCAGCAACGATGGGAACCCATGGGAACCGTCCAGGGGTGCAAGCGTACAGACCGCGTGCACATAAAAAGAGAAGACGGATATCCCCTGCCTGAGGACACACCCCTCCCCCCCACCCCCCACCACCACCAACACACACACACAGCCTCTCGTCACTGGCTGGCATCCTTTTTCGCCGAGTTCTTTCAAACAGCCGATACGCACAGAGCCTTGCCCGGGACCTGGGTGATTCGGATCTGTAGCCCTGAGCGAAGTGACCACACGGGGTTGGAAAGCCTACGGAAAGAGTGAGGGACGCAGCATGCAGTGGATAAACAAGAGAAAGTAGAGTCTGGACTGGTAGAGAGGGAGATCCTATTTTATTTGGGTATCAATTTGAGTCCGTTGCGCAAAGAAGGAAAGGGTGTATGCGTATGGATTTAGTTTGAAGGGCGAGTGCGTTGAGCAGAGGGAGAGTGTAATTGGGATGAGAGCTCAAGTCAGGGAACCAGCAGGTCTGACATTCAAAGCCTCTTAACGGCAGGTGGAGGGAAGACCGACCTGGTGGAGTGAGAGTGTTTTTTTTCTGAGGAGAGACCCACCCTGGACACCGCACCAAGAGGGAGAAGCCGGGGAGAGGGGTCGAGGAGGGGCGGGCAGGCAGGAGGAACTCCCCACGGGGAACAATACAAGTAAGGCAATAATGCTTTCTCTCAAGCCTAGTACGAAACGATGAACTGGCGCTTAAAGGTAGCTGAGAAAGGAATATTATAGAGAAGAGGGGGATACTGCGTCGTTTTTTGTCCTCGATCCTGTGACGTTGAGATGGAGAGAGAAAGAGCGCACGGACGAAAGCCGGTTGATCGCTGCAGCGGAGGTGCGAGGAGCAGCGCCAGGACAGAGATGAGGAGAGATCGGCGCCGGAGACAGCAGTGGACCGTGATTTTTCTCGTCGCCCTCGCTCTGCAACCGCAGGTAAGCCGCACCGATTAAGCGCTATTTTTGGCCGTTGTTTAAACCTGCCCTGACTTTTACAGTCGGTGTTTTCTTCCCACATAGTCAATCATTTTGCCCACGTTCTACTTCCCTGTTTCTCTTGTCATTATGTCTACCATTGCTTCGAATGGCGCGGTGCCCACCTGTTGTTGTGCGTCTTAATGGTCGGTTCATCCACTTGTTGCTCCATGGGCGTGTCCTTTCGTCTATAAACCACATGATCAAACCTTCACCAAGCATGACCTTTCATCACACCAATGTTTGTTATTGGGATTCTAAGACTATTACACTGCTATTGATTTGTTTTCCTGTTGAAGAATGCCAGAAGACCCATCCACGAAGTGCATTGTTTGAACCAGAACTGCAGAGGGAAATGTTCTGAACACAGTCTCCTGTGGGCTCTAATGGTGTATAAATACACCCTTTATGGGAACTAACAAGCTAAATGTTATGGTGTCTGTGGATGGAGTAAGGCTGTCTTCTATGTGTTTACAACTACACTACACGCACAAGTCAACCTTGTGAACATTGTGAGCATGATCACAAGGTGAAAGAGGATTCACGGAAATTGTTGGTCAGTCTGTCCCTGTGTGTGTGTGTGTGTGTGTGTGTGTGTGTTGGGTGGGTGCGCTTGTAATGTGTGTGTGTGTGTGTGTGTTTATTCACGTGTCTTACAGTCAGTGCCTCACTTCCTTTCTTCACATAAATGTAGTCCATCCTCTCTCTACAGTATGTAAAAGCTCTGCAGACGACCAGGAATAGTCCAGCATAGTATACATCAAAATCAAATCAAATTTTATTGGTCACGTACACGTGTTGACCCGTTCGTCTTGTCTTGTCAGGTCTTACCAGCGTCTTATTAAATTATTGCATCTGAGCTTCCTAGAGTGCGCGGCTCTCCTTTCATTTTTCAAGTGTTCTACGCCGCTAGCCAGCACCTCGCCTAAATAGGTGTGCATTTCTTTCACCTCCACATACATGTGTTTAGCAGATGTTATTGCGGGTGTATCGAAATGCTTGAGTTTCTAGCTCCAACGGTGCAGTAATATCTAAAAAGTAATATCTAACAATTTCACAACAATACACACAATACACACACACATCTAAGTCAAAGAATGGAATAAAGATTACATAAATATATGGACGAGCAATGTCAGAGTGGCACAGACTGAGATACAGTAGAATAGGATATAATACAGTATATACATAAGAGATGAGTAATACAAAATATGTAAACATTATTAAAGTGACTAGTGTTTCATTTATTAAAGTGGCCAGTGATTTCAAGTCTATGTATATAGGCAGCAGCCTCTAATGTGCTAATGACGGCTATTTAACAGTCTGATAGCCTTGAGATAGAAGCTGTTTTTCAGTGTCTCAGTCCCAGCTTTGATACACCTGTACTGACCTCGCCTTCTGGATGATAGCGGGGTGAACAGGCAGTGGCTCAGGTGGTTGTTGTCCTTTATCTTTTTGTCCTTCCTGTGACATCGAGTGCTGTAGGTGTCCTGAAGGGCAGGTAGTTTGCCCCCGGTGATGCGTTGGGCAGACCACACCACCCGCTGGAGAGCCCTGCGGTTGCGGGAGGTGCAGTTGCCGTATCAGCTGGTGATACCGCCCAACAGGATGCTCTCAATTGTGCATCTGTAAAGGTTTGTGAGTGTTTTAGGTGCCAAGCCACATTTCTTCAGCCTCCTGAGGTTGAAGAAGCGTCGTTGCGCCTTCTTCACCACTGTGTGGGTGGACCATTTCAGTTTGTCACTGATATGTACGCCGAGGAACTCCCTTATAGGCTACCTTATAATTGTAATAACTATGTAATAATGAGTTTGATTCAACACCACACTCAAACCACTATGACCACATAGAAAACCAATTCACATTCAGTCAAATTGGACATAGGCCTGTCACATTCAAGTTCAAGTTCACACAGACCAAGAGGGAAAGCCTGGAGGTAGAGCGCTGGCTGAATGTGTTCTCTACTCTTCTCCTCCCTGACCCACCCCCAGGCTATGGTTGTTGGCCTAAAAGGGTCCCCCACTGGCGGCGTGACACAGCCCTCAGTGCAGGGGCAAGATCAGAACGTTCTGTGTGTGTGTCTGTGTGTGCATTTCTGTGAAATGAGAAGCCTGTGTGTGTGTGTGTGTGTGTGTGTGTGTGCGTGTGCGTGTGCGCGCGTGTGTGTGTGGACTCATGGACTGGGGTGTGTGTGTTGGGCCAGCGGCCACAGCCTTACAGCACTGGGGCATGTGAATGTACAGAAAGATCCACATGGATCTCTGCACCCAGCTCTGAAGCTCTTCACTACTATAACACTCCCTTCTCCTACTGCAGTAAGATGCAGACCTTTCTACTGTGCTGTGGGACATTTATAATGTAGGAGTAGCACAGGAGAGTTGACATACTGCATCCATTTCAGCATTGAAGATACTATAACATGTAACAGTAGAGGTCTGGGGATGTGTCAGATTCAGTGCAATGCACATACGAGCATTCAGGATTATATATTCATGTTGTTTGATACAGTGTATAATGTTGTCCTGATATTACTCTGTTATTACAGAACAGTCAAGATAGTGCCATATTTAACAGTATTAAAAGGTAAGTGTTTAAAACCTCTTAAACCCCCTATGATTTTTTGTTTTATTCAATTCAGTCTGGTATGAGAACGGTGGCCCCTATCTGCAAAAGCAGGTTGTCTGCGGAAAGCTGAGTATATTGGCTATTGATCTGTGCCTTCAAATCTTTGGTGTGACTTACTACCGTATATGGGCATACAAATGTATAAGGGCAGGCCGAGCCAAAGACCTAATTTCAAGATGGCTGTTACCTACATTCAAGTTAGCTTTGTGAAGCATAAACGACATAAAGACCTAATACGTTGATTCACACCGAAAGCCGGGACTCCACAGAGCATGAGGATGTCTTATTTGTCTACTACCTACCGTTTTTGATCACCAGCCTCGAGAGTATTTTTCATTTATTTTACTCAACGTTTTCACCAAGCCATCATTTTACACGGTAAGCTTCCATTTGGTCTGTGCTTGAGCTATAGCTACAAAGGTGGCATGACATTAATCCTTAGGTTGGTAGGAACAAATCTAGCCTATTGCCAATGTTATCTGATGATGTATGACTTAATGGCAACGAATATCGAATATCGACCGAGTGACTATCTTTGCGCATGAAAAATCTGATGAAAACACTTGGATATCCCCTGTATGTCCACCGACACCACCACCATGTTTGAGAGAGGTTGGTGTTGTAGAAATGTAGTTTTTATAGTGAACAATAACTTTTTAGGCATATCCAGTGTGTGAAAAAACGGTGTAATTACCACATTCGGACACTTTGGAGAGGTTGAAAGGACACTTGAATGTACCCTGGATACCTCATAACACCACCACAATGTTTGAGTGAGGTTGATATGGTAGAAATTGTGTTTTTATACTGAACAAATAGCATTTAGGGATTGCACATATGTAATAGCACTGGAATTATCTCATTTACAGACATATGCCACTTTGGAGAGGTTTAGGGACACTTGGAAACGACCCATGACCACACCTGACACCACTTACTAAAACATCTGCCCAATTCTAGATGTTAGGTCTATCAATCCCATTTTCTTTCTTCTGATATTGTTCACATGTTGTGGAAGCCGTGTGATGTGTTTCCAGCTCTGGGAATCAATAATTCACTCAAAGCTTGTCAATGAAAGATGACTTTCAAATGAAAAGGAAAAAAAACGGTTCTTTTGTGTGTGCTTGATCTTGTGTATTCGGAACTATGTAACTCCTATCTATCTTCGGATCATTTCTTCATAATCTACCAGATGTCTTCTTTACAAATACGTTTTTACATGTCAGAATCATGTAATTACACATGAATAGCAGTTACTTTTGGGTATCTCTATTTAGGCGGAAATCTACATTTTGCCGTTACGTCTAAGAGGTTTTAACAGAAGTGTTAGTCAGTGTACAATCCAACCGGGTTAATGCAGGGTCAGGTTGTGGTTCTGGTCTCTCCCTGTTTTTGGGTTCATTGGGGACTTAATTACCACAGCTCTCCATGGTGATGCTCGAGGCAGAGCGCTTGGAGCGGTCAGATGGAGCGCTGAAACCCAGGTATGCCCGGAATGGCTGAGAGAGGGGGGGGGGGAAGAGATGAAGAAAGGAGGATGCAGAGTGATGAGTGGGCCTGTATCTCCACAGGCTGTTTGATGTAGGAGAGTTTAGCCCCCTAGCCCAAGGACAGGGGCAGGTGAGGGACAGAATACAACAGCACAATGGGGCTGACTTACCAGCTATTCTTCTAACTGGCTTTAGTCAAGTTGTCAAGACTATTACACCGTTATCCGTTATTGCATAATTTCATTGTGTGTGACGTGTGTGTGTGACGTGTGTGTATGTGACATGTGTTTGATGTGTGTGTGTGTGGTTTGTGCATTATTAGTGGTTAGAAATCCTAACCATTATTTCCTTGCTATATAACACACCAACATACACAAACACACACCTGTCCCTCTGGGGGGCTTGTTAGCTCTACCAGCCTGTCTGTCCCCTTCTGTACCCAGCTGAGAAGAATATGCTTTATAGGCTCTGGGAAAAGGGAGAGGGAGAGACAGAGAACGAGAGAGACAGAGAGAGGGAGAAAGAGAGATGAGAAGAAGAATTGCAGAGAAGAAGAGCTGGTACAGAGAGAAAGAGAGAGGGCAAGAGTTACAGCCTGTTCCCAGATAGAGGAGGAAGGGAGGAGGAGGACAGAGAAACCGTGGCCTGGTTCCCAGTGTCTGAGTTCCACTGGGGAGAGAGGGAGAGAAAAGAAGGGAGGGGTACTGATACAGGAGAAGAAAGAAAGGAAGGCTCTAGATGGAGAGGTGTAGGAAGTGCATGACACAGGGGAGGGGAGAGGTGAAAGAGGAAAAAGAGAGCGAGGGAGGGAGGAGGGTAAATAAGCTAGGAGGGAAAGATGGAGACAGATAGAGGGAGATAAATGGACAGATACAGAGAGAGAGAGAGGGATTTCTGGAGTGGGGGCGTGTCTCTCCATTGGGATGAAGGGATTAGATTTTTCTTCCGCTGTGGGGAGGAAGGGGTGTGAGTCAATGTTGTTTTTCCTTTCTCAATCACCCTCTCTTTATCCACCTCTTAGAATAGGATGACGGTAGTCTGGTAACCTTAATGAAGCAGATGATACACACAGAGAGAGAGAGAGGGACAGGGCGAGAGAGAGAGAAAGAGGGAGGGAATGCTATCCATAGATTCCCATTGCTGGAAAGCACTGGGATGAAATGCGATACTCCACCCATTGATCAGGTGTATTCATCACATTCATTAATGTTTTGTTCCCGTAGATTCACCCTCTCTTTGGGTGGTGTATATGATTCTCTCTGTGTGTGTGTGTGTGTGTGTGTGTGTGTGTGTGTGTGTGTGTGTGTGAGTTATACCTCATCCTAACTCTCCTGTCTCTCTCTCTCTCCAGGCTGTGTGTGCAGTGGGGATGTTTGAGCTGCAGATCCGTCACTTCCAGAACCCCCAAGGTGTGCTGCAGAGTGGGGAGTGCTGCGACCTCCAGGCCACCGAGGGGCAGCGCTGCTCTCTCGGGGACCAGTGTGACACCTTCTTCAAGGCCTGCCTCAAGGAGTACCAGGCCCGCGTCGTCCCCACCGGAGCCTGCACCTTCGGGGTGGGCAGCACCACCGTCCTGGGAGGCAACACCCAATCCCTCCGTCATCGAGGTCACGACGCAGGAGGAGGAGGAGGAGGGGATGGCACTACAGGACACATTGTCATTCCCTTCAAATACGCCTGGCCGGTGAGTACAGGAGTGTAGCTACAATGTGGTTACCATGGTAACATGTTGCGGTTCAAGTAGGTAAACACTCACAGAGGCCTGCGACAGTGTTGACACTAGCTCTTAGCATTCAGTCAAGAGGCTTTGCTACTATTTGCACATACTAGTAGCAGTTTTCTACTTGTCTAAACGTGGGCATTGGGTGCGATGCTGAGATGATGCTCTTTCTCCCTCCTCTCTCTCTCCCTCATTCTCCCTCTGTCTCCCTTTATCCATCCCTTTCTCTCTCTCCTCCTAAACTCTTCCCTGTTGCGTTATTGCGTCGTTATTAAAGTCTCTGATATCGCTCCTCTCTGTCTGACTTCGTGTATCGACTTGTCTGTGTCTGTATCAGATATGGGGTCCAGGCTGGCGGCTACAACTCGTGTATTCATTAAAGAGCAGGCTGAATTAATCGCACATTAGACCCATCGATAATCCAATTCTATCTCTCTCATCTTCCGTCCCCCATAAGGAGGACCCAAGCAATACAGGAAGAGGGGAAAATAGAAACAACAAATAAAATGAAAGAGGAATTTTGAAGCCTTGAGGTTGAGTGGAGGGCTTGAGGGGGGATGGACCAAAGACTGTCCAAGTCTGTTGGTTCTGGCTCACATAGGTTTGTGTATTGCTGCTGCTCACAAATATGTTGTTCTATTTGACTGCTACTAAGCCCTGAGATGTTCGCTAGAGGGGTGAGAGGGGGAGTGGGAGGTTTGGAAGGGGACTGGAAAGACATCTGGAGGGGGGTGAAAGCTTTTAGCTGGTGATAGAGAGGGACACTAATGTTCTCAACGAGCAGTTCACCCCCCTCCCCCATTTCCATCCTTTCATTCCTTCCTTCCATCCCTTCATCCATGCCCATTAGAAGTAGTTCCCTGTTTTTTTTTTTACTATAATTAATGTCTGTTTGCCCGAGTCATTTCAGGGCCAGAGCCACAGCGAGTATCCCTTTTAAATGACTTGGCACACGCAGGACGACCGATCCGCATTGTCTTCCTTCCTGAGGTCGGAGCGCTTGTTTATTTCAACGTTTGCTGTCGCAGTGCGAGCGGCCTATATTTGATTAGGGTCTGGAATGCTTCGTTTCTGACCTCCTCCGTGAGGTTGAACGGTTATTCATAATGAAAGTATTATAATAATGGGGAACGAGAGCAGACGGTATGGTTGTAATTATATTCATATTGCCTAGTAATAATGTTTTTAATATTGCGCAAAGCCCTGGTGGAGATTTAGAGGCGGACCGGGAATAAGGCTGGTCATGCTCACCAGCTGGTCTGGTGTTGGAGTGCACAGGTCTGTGTGTCCTGGCTTCAGGCATCTGGAACACGCACACGCGCATCGCTTCTGCGTTTATTCGCCTCACGTTAATCGGTATCAATCCATTCGCCTGTGGAAGTCTGTCTTTATACACTGTCAGTGTCAGTGACTCTCCTCCATGTTGGGGAGGCGTGTGAGTGGCAGGTATGAGTGTGAGAAAATTCTCCAGCAGAAAGTGTTATCTGGATCAGTTTCAGGACCAGGCCGTGGGACGGGCTGGGCTGCAGGGGAGAGGATAGGGACACTCCGAGGCAGGCCAGCATTTCTATGGGGATAGCTGCGGCTGAAAGACTCACATTATCTGGCCATCTCTGGGAGGTAGGGGAGCGGCCGGGGGAGGGGGGGGGGGGGGGGGGGGGGGGGCTCAGGCAGTATTCTGATCCCTCTGCCCCAGGTGAGGGGGATGAACAGGTGAGCACAGTCATTATGAGGAAAGGTGAGCTCTCTTTATCTCCTGCCCTTGCTCTTTCTCTCCACTCATCTATTCAGGGAAATGTGTGTGTGTGTTTGTGTGCGCACATGTGTCTCCCAGCCCCTCACTGTCTGATCATATGGACTGAAGTATTTGGCTGCAGTTTGACTCCCAAGTCCAGGGACAGCTTAGCGGCCTGGTCTGGGAGTGTTTTAGCGAAGTCGTTTCCGTTCAGATATAAAATATCAAAGCATTTTAGAACCGTGAGGTCGTCTCTCAAGTCACACGGTCTCCTGTTGTTTCCAATCTCATATCTGATTGGCGGAAGAGGGGTGGGGAGGGGGACTGTGGGGATTGTCTTTTGTTGTTGTCTATGTGGCAGAGGAAACTTACACTGTTTCTGAATGAATGGAAGGAGTGAATAGGTGGTACACCAGAAGGAGTTGCCGGGTAGCTCTTAGACAAAGGTCCATTATAATCTCTCTAAAGTCTTGTTCCTCTCAAATTTATTTTTATTTGTATTTAAACCTTAGGCAAGTCAGTTAAGAATCATTACTCTAGATCTGCTGAACTTTCGGGCTCCCGTTGACATCAACGTTACAGTATGATTTACACTGAACTGTTTAAGTGTCCTGCTTTGCTTTCTACTCCAACAACTTTTCCCATCGTACTGTTGTTGCCTTGGGCTAGCTTTAGAGGAAGGGTTTGGGCTTAGTCTTTTGTTAAGAGTCCTGTGACAAATTACTTTGTGATAGGCACTAAACAAACGCCATTAAAAAGAACGGAATGGGCTGTGGTCCCCATCTCTTGATCCTAGGTCAATCTTAGGCCAATCATTCATAATCCTGACCTCAAGTGTTAAAGCCCCTAAATCTGATTCCAGGTCAGGTTCACTGCCAGAGGGAGAGCGCTCTCAACTGGCGGGACTCACACGTTCAGCGTGCGTGCGTGTATGTGTGTGTGGTGTGTGTGTTTCGGTAACCATATCATCTGTAATAATAAACATGTTTCACTCTCTTTCTTTCTTTTCTTTCGTCATTCGCTCCCACCACTTGCCTTATGTGTTCATAAAGGTTATTTAAAAAGACATGCTTGTACAATATTGTGTTGTATGTTCAGGTTGTAGAGTGAAAAACCTTCCGTGCCACACATACTGTTTACAAGACTAACCTCGTGAATATGGGCCAGTCTTGTGAGGGCAGTCGTACCAGGAACCGTCAGCAGTCAAAGGTCAGAGTTGAAATATGTCTCATAATCCCCAAACTAGGGTTCTCAGGGTTGTCACTAGATGGCCACGCTAGAACGGACAAAAGAGGCATATTTCCACAGAACTGTTGAGGAAGGACCACTATTTGTTAACTAAGGGTTTGTGAGAGTTAGTGGTTAAAACGTCTATATATATCAAACTGAAATAGGCCCAACTGTCAAACACGCAAAGTAGAGGAATTACGCACATGTCATTCAGCCAGTACTCTACTATGTTCTAGGTTGGTTCTAATACGCTCAGACGCACACACACACACACACACACACACACCACACACACACACACCACACACACACACACACACACACACACACACACACACACACACACAGCGGGTTTAGCTGTGCATTGGCGTTGTGTGGGTAGTCAGGCTGACCCAGTCACCAAGGGGTTATGAGAGGAGAGAGGAGGACAGAGAGCTCACTTAGAACGTTCTTTCATTTGGGTCGCTCCCTCTTTCACTCGCTTTCTCTACTCCTCCTTTGTGCTTTCCTCTCCTTTGTCCGTCGCTGACTCTCTCATACACGCTCACCTGTTAGGCTGACATTGGACACACACACACGCACGCACGCACGCACGCACGCACGCACACACACACACACACACACACACACACACACACACACACACACACACACACACACACACACACACACACACACACACACACACAATCCTCTCTCGCCCTCTCATACTCCTCTACTGTATATGCTTCTATAGCCACACAGCACATGCATGCTGTCAATTAGCACCCATGCTCACACACACACCCAGTGTATCATGACACACAAAGAAAGTGAATTCCATCAGGGATTGAGCCTTGTGTTTTTTAGAGATAAGTTAATAACCTGGAGGACACAAGTATCTCTAGGGAGGAAGCCTTTTAATGATTTAATTTGTGTGCAAATTGGATTGAAATGGGAGTTTCTATATTAGGAGGGGGAAGCAGATTTACACAATCACTTTGGAGATCCTGGAGGGACCGTGTGTGTGTGTGTGTCCGTGTGTGTGCGTTCATCTGAGTATGCTGTGTTTGAAGAAGTGCGTGGGCACACATCTTTGTAAGTAGTTGAGCAGGTTTAATTACAGAAGTCTATTGACTCCTCACCCAGCTCCCTCTAGCACCCCCCCAATCTCTCTGTTTCTATACCTTTACTACTCCATACTCCATCCACTGTGTCCACCCCCTCCGAAGTCACTCATCTGTCAACACTTCCACACACTTTCCTCTCTCTCTCTCTCTCTCTCTCTCTCTCTCTCTCTCTCTCTCTCTCTCTCTGTCTCTCGCTCTCGCTCTCGCTCTCCTACTCTCTTTCTCTCTCTCTCTGTTCTTTATCCCCATGGAAACCCATTCCTCTCCTTGTTACGGCTGTTGCTCTCACTTCTGTCCCTCTGGTGATGTTAAACCACATACAGTGAACTCCAAAAGTAATGGCACAGTGACAAATGTTTTGTTGTTTTGGCTCTGTACTCCAGCATATGCATTTGAAGTGATACAATGACTACGATAGTCCTGAATGAATGGTGAGTACTGACGAGTGAGAGAATTACAGACGCACAAATGTCATACCCATAAGACATACTAACATCTCACCATTACAACAACATGGGAGGCTAGCATTTTTGGGGGGGGGTATGATATTTGTGTTTCTGTTACATTCTCACTCATCATTATTCACGATTCATTCATGACTATCCGTAGTCATGGTAGCATCCACATGAAGTGTTTAGAAACATGTTATATTCTTATTTACAAAAAAAAGTGACTCCAAAAGGACACAATACATTATTTTCCATAAATTTCTATTGGGCACAAAATGATCTAAAACACAACCAAAACTAACAGCAAATGCATCCAACAATTTCGTAGTGTCACAAACTTGATGTAATCATTGTGTGCTAGGAATATGGGACCAAATACAAAACATTTGACAACTTTAATACACATATAAGTGAATTTGTCCCAATACTTTTGGTCCCCTAAAATGGGTAGACTATGAACAAAGATTTTTGCTAGTTCACCCGATATGGATGAAAATACCTTCAAATTAAAGCTGACAATCTGCACTTTAACCTAACCTCATAGCTATTGTATCATTTCAAATCCAAAATCCAAAGTGCTGGAGTACAGAACCAAAACAGCAAAACAAAATTCACTGTCCCAATACTTTTGGAGGGAACAATAGTCATACTATTAACGGTTTTGCTGGCGGTATCCCTGTTCAGGGACACAGTGAATGCAACGTAGTGAATTGGATAAACCCCTGGGTCCCAAGTGTAGTTCCCTGTCTCTTCTATGTTATCTTCCAAGTCCTTTCCTTCTTTTTAATCTCTCTATGGCGCCTTGGAAGCCACAGTCTCTAACGTTGGTATTTGGTATTTTATTAGGATCCCCATTAGCTGTTGCAAAAGTTGTAGCTACTCTTCCTGGGGTCCACACAAAACATGAAACGTAATACAGAATGACATAATACAGAACATCATTAGACAAGAACAGCTCAAGGAGAGAACTACATACCTTTTTTAAAAGGCCCACGTTGCCCACATATCAATGCATACACACAAACTATCTAGGTCAGATAGGGGAGAGGCGTTGTGCCGCGAGGTGTTGCTTTATCTGTTGTTTTTTTTAAAAGCAGGTTTGCTGTTTATTTGAGCAATATGAGTTTGAAGGAAGTTCCATGCAATAAGGGCTCTATATAATATTGTATGTTTTCTTGAATTTGTTCTGGATTTGGGGACTATGAAAAGACCCCTGGTGGCATGTCTGGTGGGGTAAGTGTGTGTGTCAGAGCTGTGTGTAAATTGACTATGCAAACAATTTGGGATTTTCAACACATTCATGTTTCTTATAAAAAGAAGAAGTGATGCAGTCAGTCTCTCCTCAACTCTTAGCCAAGAGAGACTGGCATGCATAGAATGAATATTAGCCCTGTGATTACAAATAAGAGCAAAACATGCCGCTCTGTTCTGGGCCAGCTGCACCTTAACTAGGTCTTTCCTTGCAGCACTGGACCACACGACTTGACAATAATCAAGATTAGACAAAACTAGAGCCTGCAGAACTTGCTTTTTGGAGTGTGGTGTCAAAAAAAGCAGAGCATCTCTTTATTACGGCTAGACCTCTCCTCATCTTTGCAACCACAGAATCTATATGTTTTGACCATGACAGTTTACAATCTAAGATAACGCCAAGTCATTTAGTCTCCTCAACTTTTCAACATCCTCACCATTCATTACCATATTCAGCTAAGGAATGAATTGTACCAAATACAATGCTCTTAGTTTTAGAGATGTTCAGGACCAGTTTATTACTGGCCACCCAATCCAAAACAGACTCTTTGTTAAGGGTTTCAGTGACTTCATTAGCTGTGGTTGCTGATGCATATATGGTTGAATCATCAGCATACATGGACACACATGCTTTGTTTAATGCCAGTGGCAGGTCATTGGTAAAAATAGAAAAGAGTAGAGGGCCTAGAGAGCTGCCCTGCGGTACACCACACTTTACATGTTTGACATAAGAGAAGTTTCCATTAAAGAAAACACTTTGAGTTCTATTAGATAGATAGCTCTGAATCCACAGTATGGCAGAGGTTGAAAAGCCATAGCACTTAAGTTTTTTAAACAACAGGTTATGGTAAATAATATCAAATGCTGCACTGAAATCTAACAGTACAGCTCCCACAATCTTCTTATTATCAATTTCTCTCAACCAATCATCAGTCATTTGTGTCAGTTTTGTGTTGAGTGCCCTTCTCTATAAGTAATTTATTTACAGAGAAATAGCATTGTATTTGGTCAAACACAATTTTTTCCAACAGTTTGCTAAGAGCTGGCAGCAAGCTTATAGGTTTGCTGTTAGAACGAGTAAAGGCCGCTTTACCACTTTTGGGTAGCGGAATCACTTTGCCTTCCCTCCAGGCCTGAGGACACAGACTTTCCTCTAGGCTCAGGTTAAAAATATGACAGATAGGAGTGGCTATAGAGTCAGCTACCATCCTCAGTAGCTTTCCATCTAAGTTGTCAATGCCAGGAGGTTTGTCATTATTGATCATTGACAATAATTTTTACACCTCTCCCACACTAACTTTACAAAATTCAAACTTGCACTGCTTTCTTTCATTATTCGTTTTTTTATACATGAATATAATTTCTCACTGTTTGTCGTGGGCATTTCCTGCCTAAGTTTGCCCACTTTGCCAATGAAATAATCATTAAAATAATTGGCAACATCAAATGGTTTTGTGATGAATAAGCCATCTGATTTGATGAAAGATGGAGTTTAATTTGTCTTTCTGCCCCTAATTTCATTTAAAGTACTCCAAAGATTTTTCCCCCATCATTCTTAATATCATTGATCTTGGCTTCATAATATTGTTTATTCTTCTTTTTGTTGAGTTTAGTCACATCATTTCTCACTTTGCAGTAAGGAAGCCAATCAGATGTACAGCCAGGTTTATTAGCCACTCCTGTTGCCCCATCTCTTTCAACCATACAGTTTTTCAATTCCTCATCAATCCATGGAGCCTTAACAGTTCTAACAGTCAGTTTCTGAACAGGTGCATGTTTATCAATAATTGGAAGAAGCAATTTCATAAATTCATCAAGTGCAGCATCTGGATGCTCCTTATTAATCACATCAGACCAACAAATATTTTTAACATCCACTTAAGAGTCACAGGCAAAATCTTTTGTATGATCTCTTATATACTATTTTAGGCCCAGCTGTTGGAACTTTGGCTTTCCTGGATATAGCCACTATATTGTGATCACTGCATCCAATGGGTACGGATATAGCTTTAGAACAAAGTTCTACAGTATTAGTAAAAATATGATCAATACATGTGGATGATCTTGTTCCTGTAGTGTTTGTAAACACCCTGGTAGGTTGATTAATAACCTGAACTAGATTACAGGCACTAGTTACAGTAAAAGCTTCCTCTTGAGCGAACAGCTTGATGAAAACCAGTCAATATTCAGGTCCCCAAGAAAGTAGACCTTTCTGTTTACATCACATACACTATCAAGAATTTCACACGTACTACTCATTATTAACACACGAACACTGCTCTCATTCTGTTCGGCTGTCGGTCTGTGGGTGATTGACTCACCAACCTGACATCTCATCTCTGGGAAAAGAGAGTGTGTACCTGTCTGGGGTGTGTACTTTCGAGTAGTTGTCTATATTTTTGGGATGGACAGATTTTTTCTCTCCATAACCTTGAATCCAGTTTACTGAGAAAGTAGAAACTGGAGAACTTTTGAGAAGCCATCCAGTGACCACACACACACACACACACACACACACACACACACACACACACACACACACACACACACACACACACACACACACACACACACACACACACACACACACACACACACACACACACACACACACACACACACACACACACCCATCCCCATACCTACTTTCTCACTCGCCGTGCCTCACACTAAACACACAAGTGTGGATTTTTAGCACCCAGTCACCAGACAAGGTCATTTCCTGCGGAAGCCGGAGGGGGCGTCTCGCTGTGGGCCGGGGAGGCGATGCGAGGGGGACACGATGGGGGAGAGAAAGGGGGAGTCAGGGAGGGAACATGCCATGCCGCGAGGGCTCTGTTGTTTCAGAGCGTTTGAAGTAACCTGGAATCACATACCTTTGTCAAGCCAATTAACCTGCTAAGAATGTTACTCAAAGACAGAGAGAGAGGAGGAGGGGTGGAATGGGGGGATGAAGAGTCTGATACTAATCATGTCCTGAATGAAAGAAAAACAAAAAGATGGAAAGCATAAAGGAACAGAGAGGCGTAACAGATTATTTCATTTATAATTCACTGTATCACAATTCCAGTGGGTCAGAAGTGTACATTCACTAAGTCGACTGTGCCTTTAAACAGCTTGGAAAATTCAAGAAAATGGTGTCATGGCTTGTAATTATATGGACAGGGTCCCCCCCCCCCCATATATATACAGTTGAAGTCGGAAGTTTACATGCACTTAGGTTGGACCCAAGGATGAACCAGACTTGTTGAGGTCTACAATTGTCTTTCTGAGGTCTTGGCTGATTTCTTTAGATTTTCCCGTGATGTAAAGCAAAAGGCACTGAGTTTGAAGTAAGGCCTTGAAATACATCCACAGGTACACCTCCAATTGACTCAAATGATGTCAATTAGCCTATCAGAAGTTTCTAAAGCCATGACACCATTTTCTTGAATTTGGCTCTAACCAGAATAGAAAGAGGAGTGGGAGGCCCCGGTGCACAACTGAGCAAGAGGATAAGTACATTAGAGTGTCTAGTTTGAGAAACAAACGCCTCACAGGTCCTCAACTGGCAGCTTCATTAAATAGTACCCACAAAACACCATTCTCAACGTCAACAGTGAAGAGGCAACTCCGGGATTCTAGGCTGAGTTGCAAAGAAAAAGCCATATCTCAGACTGGCCAATAAAAAGGAAAGATTAAGATGGGCAAAGGAACACAGACACTGGACAGAGGAAGACTGGAAAAAACTGTTATGGACAGATTATTCTCAGTTTGAGGTGTTCGGATCACAAAGAAGAACATTCGTGAGATGCAGAAAAAAATGAAAAGATGCTGGAGGGGTGCTTGACGCCATCTGTCAAGCATGGTGGAGGCAATGTGATGGTCTGGGGTGCTTTGGTGGTGGTAAAGTGGGAGATTTGTACAGGGTAAAAGGGATCTTAAAGAAGGAAGGCTATCACTCCATTTTGCAACTCCATGCCATACCCTGTGGACGGCGCTTAATTTGAGCCAATTTCCTCCTACAACAGGACAATGACCCAAAGCACAGCTCCAGCTATGCAATAACTATTTAGGGAAGAAGCAGTCAGCTGGTATTCTGTCTATAATGGAGTGGCCAGCACAGTCACCGGATCTCAACCCTTTTGAGCTGTTGTGGGAGCAGCTTGACCGTATGGTCCTTAAGAAGAGCCCATCAAGCCAATCCAACTTGTGGAAGGTGCTTCAGGAAGCATGAGGTAAAATCTCTTCAGATTACCTCAACAAATTGACAACTAGAATGCCAAAGGTCTGCAAGGCTGTAATTGCAGAAAGTGGAGGATTCTTTGAGGAAAGCAAAGTTTGAAGGACACAATTATTATATCAATTAAAAATCATTGTTTATAACCTTGTCAACATCTTGACTATATTTCCTATTCATTTTGCAACTCATTTCATGTATGTTTTCATGGAAAACAAGGACATTTCTAAGTGACCCCGAACTTTTGAAACGCAGTGTATATGTATTGCTGCTCTCTTTGTATTTTTCTCTCTGTATGTGTCTCCTCCAATTCCATCCATCCTCTGTTTGAGAGACAGATAACAATGTGTAAAGAAAGAGGTAGTGCGAGAGAAGTCACAAAGAGAGGCATTTCATTTTTTTACCATTTTTATTTCACCTTTATTTAACCAGGTAGGCTAGTTGCGAACAAGTTCTCATTTACAACTGCGACCTGGCCAAGATAATGCAAAGCATTTCGACACATACAACAACACAGAGTTACACATGATATAAACAAACATACAATCAATAATACAGTAGAAAAAATCTATATATAGTGTGTGCAAATGAGGTAAGATAAGGGAGGTAGGCAATAAATAGGCCATGGTGGCGAAGTAATTACAATATAGCAATTAAACACTGGAGTGATAGATGTGCAGAAGATGAATGTGCAAGTAGAGATGCTGGGGTGCAAAGGGGCACGATAAACAAATAAATACAGTATGGGGATGAGGTAGTTGGATGGGCTATTTACAGATGGGCAATGTACAGGTGCAGTGATCTGTGAGCTGCTCTGACAGCTGGTGCTTAAAGTTAGTGAGAGAGATATGAGTCTCAGGCTTCAGTGATTTTTGCAGTTCGTTCCAGTCAAGGCAGCAGAGAACTGGAAGGAAAGGCGGCCAAAGGAGGAATTTGCTTTGGGGGTGACCAGTGAAATATACCTGCTGGAGCGTGTGCTATGGGTGGGAGCTGCTATGGTGACCAGTGAGCTGAGATAAGGCGGGGCTTTACCTAGCAAAGACTTGTAGATGACCTGGAGCCAGTGGGTTTGGCAACGAGTATGAAGCGAGGGCCAGCCAACGAGAGCGTACAGGTCGCAGTGGTGGGTAGTATATGAGGCTTTGGTGACAAAACGGATGGCACTGTGATAGACTGCATCCAATTTGTTGAGTAGAGTGTTGGAGGCTATTTTGTAAATGACATTGCCGAAATTGAGGATCGGTAGGATGGTTGCGAAATAGGAAGCCAATTCTAGATTTAATTTTGGATTGGAGATGCTTAATGTGAGTCTGGAAGGAGAGTTTACAGTCTAACCAGTTGGCTGTAAACTCGTAGTTTATTTGTAGTTGTAGTTGTCCACATATTCTAAGTCAGAACCGTCCAGAGTAGTGATGCTGGACGGGTGGGCAGGTGCAGGCAGTGATCGGTTGAAGAGCATGCATTTCGTTTTACTTGCATTTAAGAGCAGTTGGAGGCCACGGAAGGAGAGTTGTTTGGCATTGAAGCTCGTCTGGAGGTTAGTTAACACAGTGTCCAAAGAAGGGCCAGAAGTATACAGAATGGTGTCGTCTGCGTAGAGGTGGATCAGAGACTCACCAGCAGCAAGAGCGACATCATTGATGTATACAGAGAAGAGAGTCGGCCCGAGAATTGAACCCTGTGGCACCCCCATAGAGACTGCCAGAGGTCCGGACAACAGGCCCTCCAATTTGACACACTGAACTCTATCAGAGAAGTAGTTGGTAAACCAGGCGAGGCAGTCAATTGAGAAACCGAGGCTTTTGAGTCTGCCGATAAGAATGTTGTGATTGACAGAGTCGAAAGCCTTAGCCAGGTCGATGAATACGGCTGCACAGTATTGTCTCTTATCAATGGCGGTTATGATATCGTTTAAGACCTTGAGCGTGGCTGAGGTGCACCCATAACCAGCTCTGAAACCAGATTGCATAGCGGAGAAGGTACGGTGGGATTTGAAATGGTCGGTAATCTGTTTGTTAACTCGGCTTTCGAAGACCTTAGAAAGGCAGGGTAGGATAGATATAGGTCTGTAGCAGTTTGGGTCTAGAGTGTCTCCCCCTTTGAAGAGGGGGATGACCACGGCAGCTTTCCAATCTTTGGGAATCTCAGATGATATGAAAGAGAGGTTGAACAGGCTAGTAATATGGGTTGCAACAATTTTGGCAGATCATTTAAGAAAGAGACAGTCCAGATTGTCTAGCCCGGCTGATTTGTAGGGGTCCAGATTTTGTAGCTCTTTCAGAACATCAGCTATCTGGATTTGGGTGAAGGACAAATGGGGAAGGCTTTGGCGAGTTGCTGTGGGGGGTGCAGGGCTGTTGACCGGGGTAGATGGAAAGCATGGCCAGCTGTAGTAAAATGCTTATTGAAATTCTCAATTATAATGGATTTATCGGTGGTGACATTGTTTCCTAGCCTCAGTGCACTGGACAGCTGGGAGGAGGTGCTCTTATTCTCCATGGACTTTACAGTGTCCCAGAACTGTTTGGAGTTTGTGCTACAGGATGCAAATTTCTGTTTGAAAAAGCTAGCCTTAGCTTTCCTAACTGCCTGTGTATATCGGTTCCTAACTTCCCTGAAAAGTTGCATATCACAGTACGTAATGAGGAAGGGAAGAGAAAGAGGGAGCGGGAACAGGTAGAGTAAGAGAGCAATAGAGGGAGAGGGATATCCCTTTCCACACACACTGCATAGATTTTTTTCCTCTGTTATTGTAAGGCTTGATCAAGTATTATGATGTTGATAGCACTAATATGGTTCTTCCCTGAGCCCTCTTCCTCTAGTTGTAAATGAGAACTTGTTCTCTACTGGCCTACCTGGTTAAATAAAGGTGAAATAAATATATTTTTAAAACATACATAATCCGTGTCTCAATTGTCTCAAGGCTTAAAAATCATTTTTGAACCGGTCTCCTCCCCTTCATATACACTGATTTGAAGTGACATCAATAAGGGATCATAGCTTTCACCTGGATTCACCTGGTCAGTCTATGTGCAAAGAGCAGGTGTTCTTAATGTTTTGTACACTCAGTGTTGGTTCTCTCTCTTATAGAAATAGTCGGATTAGAACTCATTCTAATTCTATGCTCTAAATGATTTAGAAAGCAGACAGTATTCCGGAGTGTTCCTGTATCAGTCCTTATAAATTCCTATCAAAGCTGTGCCAGAATCAATTCACCAGGATGTACTCTCATTGGCGAATCCATATTCTTACTACTATTTAACGTAACCCCTTCTATTCATGTACCTGTTGTAAATTCACACTAGCGGGTAGGTCTGTCTTGGAAAGGTAAAACTGCTTGTGTCTCAAATGGCACCCTATTTTCCATATGTAGTGCTCTACTTTTGACCAGGGCCCAAAGGGTATAGTGCACTATATAATGAATAGGGTGCCATTTGGGATGGAGCCACTGTTGCTGTGATTCCATTCGGGTGTTGCTGGTGTGGTGCAAGCCATCTTATCCAGCTTCAAGCACCGCTGTCATGACAACACTGTTACTGAGGCGACGTGTGTGTGTGTGTGTGTGTGTGTGTGTGTGTGTGTGTGTGTGTGTATATATATGTGTGTCTATAATTACAGTTGGGCTATTGATACTTCAGGAGAGTGGTGCCATCTGTATGAGAGAAGGGTTTTGATGGTAATGGGCCTGGTAGCAGAATGATTGGTGTGCTGCTCATGTAGAATGTAGAAAATGCGGTGATGGAGAGAGAGAGAGAGAGAGAGAGAGAGAGAGAGAGAGAGAGAAAATACTGTTATAGTCGATAGTTTTGACTATCACATTTCTAATGTGCACTTTTGTATGTTTGTGCGTGTGTGTGTGTGCGCGCGCGCGGGTGTGTGTGTGTGTGTGTGTGTGTGTGTGTGTGTGTGTGTGTGTGTGTGTGTGTGTGTGTGTGTGTGTGTGTGTGTGTGTGTGTGTGTGTGTGTGTGTGTGTGTGGTGTGGGGGAAGGGAAATTCCTCTCTCAGGGCTGGGAGTCCTTCCTGTTGTAGAGCTGTGTTTGTACAGCCTGGCTCAGCCGGGATATCCTTCCCTGCCCATGTCTGAGAGAGAGGTGGGGAGTGACTGGAGGGGGGTGTCATGATGCCCATCATAAATGGAGTGAGAGGAATTAAAGAGATAACAGAGAGAGACAGAAAGAGAGAGAAAGGAAGAGAGACTAAACATCAGGGAGAAATGGAGAGAGAGGGGCACACCTGGCTCCATGAGCTTTGAGGAAAAGGAATGTGGAGGGGTAGGATTGGGGGCACTAATGGGGATCTGTCTGGGCATAATTAACTTAGGCCTTCTTTTATTTATGGTAGACTGGATGGGAGGGGAGGGAGAAACAATCAAGACAGTTTCCAGCGATTTATGGCTGTTTAATTTCCTTGTTTTTATTGCGTCTTGTCTAGGGAACTCCCTCTCGTTCTCTCTCCATGCTAACACAGCCTGTTAAGAAGAGTGGTCAACGAGGGCATAGCATGAGAGACCTGGAACTGTGGAGCTGTGGTATGTCCAAATGGAAAAAGGCCCCATCCTCCCTCCAGCCTACAGCAACATCAACCCCAGACTTGTTGTGGATGGAGAGGTTTATGAGTGGTAACATTTGTAAAATGTTTCCAGAACAGTGGTTTAAGAGAAGATGAAACAAATGACAGTTCTGCAAGAGATGATAGACATTCCATGGATGTTTTCTGGGGGAAATAGTGGGGTTAGGAAAGCCCAGTTGAGTTTCCTCTTGAACGAATCATCATACTTTTTGAAGTGTTTTAATGTTTTTTATGTTTTTTTTCCAGCCTCTCAACTCGCTGCCGTGACACGCTTTGAGCCTCTCCTCAGCTTTAGACGACTCACACACGCACACACACGCACACACACACGCTCACACACATGCTCACACACAATAACACACACAAAACACACTGTGGTAGTCCGCGCACACACACCAGACAACACTGCACTCCCACACACACTCCCACAACGACATTGCACCCTGACAAACACACAAACACACACACACCCTGCTCTCAGACGTAAACAACACACACGTCACTCCCTGGCTCTGTCATCCCTTCTGCTGTTGTTGTCCCAAATAGCACAAATATCACAATGTGGTTGTTTTGGTGACTAAAGGTAGAAATATCCCTGCATTATTGTCATTGTCGCTGACATCATCAGTGACCCTGTGTCTCATTACTGTTGTTTACACACGCAGACACGCACACGCACACACTGTGTACTCAGTCAGGCCTGTTTTTTTCCCCCCTTAGCGACCTTAGCAACGTATCTGTGTATTTCTAACCTGACTTGTAAGAGAGCGAGTGGAACCAGTCTGCTGTGGTGGAACTGCAGGTTTGAGTGACAAGGAGAGAGGGAACCATTGTGTGTCAAAGAAAGTTTGTTTGTGTGTTTCTGTCTGTGTGTGAGAGAGTGAGTGGATATATGTGTGGGTGCTAGGGGTGTGTGTATTTGGCATGGCTGATTAATTAGGGACGATTTCAAGTTTTCATAACAATCGGTAGTCGGCCTTTTTGGATGCCGATTATGGCCGATTACATTGCAATCCACGAGGAAACTGCGTGGCAGGCTGACCACCTGTTACGCGAGTGCAGCGTCAAAAGGACCTTGTGGCTGCAAGGAGCCAAGGTAAGTTGCTAGCTAGCATTAAACTTATCTTAATAAAAAACAATCAATCTTAACATAATCACTAGGTAACTACACATGGTTGATGATATTACTAGGTTAACTAGCTTGTCCTGTGTTGCATATAATCAATGCGGTGCCTGTTAATTTATCATCGAATCTCAGCCTACTTCTCCAAACTGGTGATGATTTAACAAGCGCATTCGCAAAAAAAGCACTGTCGTTGCACCAATGAAACCAAACCATAAACATCAATGCCTTTCTTTAAAATCAATACACAGAAGTATATATTTTTAAACCTGCATATTTTCAAATAAATGCATGTTAGCAGGCAGTGTTGACTAGGGAAATTGTGTCACTTCTCTTGCGTTCAGTATAAGCAGAGTCAGGGTATATGCAACAGTTTGGGCCACCTGGCTTGTTGCGAACTGTGTTTCTTCCTAACAAAGACCGTCATTAATTTGCCATCATTTTACATAATTGTGACATAACATTAAAGGTTGTGCAATGTAACAGCAATATTTAGACTTAGGGTTGCCACCCGTTCGACAAAATACGGAATCGTTCCGTCTTTCACTGAAAGAAAAAACGTTTGGTTTTCAAAATTATAGTTTCCGGATTTGACCATATTAATGACCTAAGGCTCGTATTTCTGTGTTTATTATATTATAATTAAGTCTATGATTTGATATTTGATAGAGCAGTCTGACTGAGCGGTGGTAGGCAGCAGCAGGCTCGTAAGCATTCATTCAAACAGAACTTTACTGCATTTGTGAGAAACTCTTAGCAATGCTTGATGCACAGCACTGTTTATGACATCCTAAACTCCCGAGATTAGGATGGCAATACTAAAGTGCCTATAAGAACATCCAATAGTCAAAGGTATATGAAATACAAATGGTATAGAGAGAAATAGTCCTATAATAACTACAACCTAAAACTTCTTAACTGGGAATATTGAAGAACTGGGAATATTGAACCACCAGCTTTCATATGTTCTCATGTTCTGAGCAAGGAACTTAAACTTTAGCTTTTTTACATGGCACATATTGCACTTTTACTTTCTTCTCCAACACTGTGTTTTTGCATCATTTAAACCAAATTGAACATGTTTCATTATTTATTTGAGACTAAATAGATGTTATTTATGTATTATATTAAGTTAAAATAAGAGTGTTCATTGTTCATTCAGTATTATTGTAATTGTCATGATTTCAAATATATATAAAAAATCGGGCGGCAAATCGGTATCGGCTTTTTCTGGTCCTCCGATAATCGGTATCGTTATCGGCGTTGAAAAATCATAATCGGTCAACCTCTAATTTGCAGTATATATTTCACATCAGAATATTGTGGTTTAATAATAATGATTTGGTTGGTGCTTATATTTGTCCTATTGTTGTGTGTATATTCGTGTGTTAAAATGTTGGTATGCTTCTGTGCATCTGATTTGCATATCTGTGTTTATTGCATTACTGATAGATGACATTTTGAAGTGTGTTGGACTGTGTATCTGTTTTGTAGTATGGCATTATTGGAAAATGATGCGATATGGTTTTTGATAATGACCTTTATAGCACAGTTCATACAAAAATGTAGTCCCAAGACCTTCAAAATAAAACAATTGGGCAATTCCATGGGAATGGAATTGCGCTGACACTCAGATTTTTCACTTAAAATATATGCCAAACTAAAAACATTTGATTTCAACGTTTAACAAACCCTACAACTCTATGCGCAATGACTATTTTCAACAATTTACGCAGATTTTGTTGACAAAAACCCATTTACTGGAAGAACTGTGCAGATGCAAAGTTTGGTAGCAGAATTTTGGTCAAATCTCCCTCAGTTTTGTGTATTTTCTGTTAAATATCTGCTCTGAATTAAGATTCAACAATGTCTGCAGAAAGAGTGCGGTGTCAGCTAAGTCATGACACATTGACTTTGAAAAAAATTGCTTTGGTTATTGAATTAC
Source organism: Salmo salar (assembly GCF_965601325.2). NCBI lineage: Eukaryota > Metazoa > Chordata > Actinopteri > Salmoniformes > Salmonidae > Salmo > Salmo salar. The sequence goes on from NC_138299.1 coordinate 119,176,992, forward strand.
AGGAAGTGAAGTGGATTTACACATGGTAATGGAATTGTGGTATCAGAATTTCATTATGGGTCCCTGATCTGTACTACACAGAAATGCATTATTATGGATATGAATATCATTCTCTTCATGGCGTTGTATTCTAAATAGGTACACAAAGGTATAAATATGCAATATTCGCCTTTGCATATTCGGGTATTATTCTACACACTAGGTATTATTTTTAATGAGCTCTGCCCCCAAACAAGACCAAATGTGGTTGGTCCGGACAGGACCAAATCTGAACAAATCATAGACATCTACACTACCAGTCAAATGTTTTAGATCACCTACTCATTCAAGGGTTTTTCACTATTTTCTACATTGTAGAATAATAGTGAAGACTATGAAATAACAAAATGGAATCATGTAGTAACCAAAAAAGTGCTAAACAAATCAAAATACATTTTATATTTGAGATTCTTCAAATAGCCACCCTTTGCCTTGATGACAGCTTTGCACACTCTTGGGATTCTCTCAATCAGCTTCAGGAGGTAGATACCTGGAATGCGATTCAATTAACAGGTGTGCTTTCTTAAAAGTTAATTTGTGTAATTTCTTTCCTTAATGCGTTTGAGCAAATCAGTTGTGTTGTGACAAGGTAGGGGTGGTATACAGAAGATAGCCCTATCTGGTAAAAGACCGAGTCAATATTATGGCAAGAACAGCTCAAATAAGCAAAGAGAAACAACAGTCCATCATTACTTTAAGACATGAAGCTCAGTCATACAGAAAGTTTCAAGACTTTGAAAGTTTCTTCAAGTGCAGTCACAAAAACCATCAAGCGCTATGATGAAACTGGCTCTCATGAGGACCGCCACAGGAAAGGAAGACCCAGAGTTACCTCTGCTGCAGAGGATAAATTCATTAGAGTTACCAGCCTCAGAATGGTAACCCAAATAATTGCTTCACAGAGTTCAAGTAACAGACACATCTTAACATCAACTGTTCAGAGGAGACAGTGTGAATCAGGCTTTCATGGTCGAATTGTTGCAAGAAACCACTACTAAAAGACACCAATAATAAGAAGAAACTTGCTTGGGCCAAGAAACACGAGCAATGGACATTTGACCGGTGGAAATTTGTCCTTTGGTCTGGAGTCCAAATTGGAGATTTTTGGTTCCAACCGCCGTGTCTTTGTGAGACGCTGTGTGGGTGAACGGATGATCTCTGCATGTGTATTTCCCACTGTAAAGCATGGAGGAGGAGGTGTTATGGTGTGGGGGTGCTTTGCTGGTGACACTGTCTGTGATTTCTTTAGACTTCAAGGCACACTTAACCAGCATGGCTACCACAGCATTCTGCAGTGATACACCATCCCATCTGGTTTGGGCTTAGTGGGACTATCGTTTGTTTTCCAACAGGACAATAACCCAACACACCTCCAGGCTGTGTAAGGGCTATTTGACCAAGAAGGAGAGTGATGGAGTGCTGCATCAGATGACCTGGCATCCACAATCACCTGACCTCAACCCAATTGAGATGGTTTGGGATGAGTTGGACCACAGAGTGAAGGAAAAGCAGCCAACAAGTGCCCAGCATATGTGGGAACTCCTTCAAGACTGTTGGAAAAGCATTCCTCATGAATCTGGTTGAGAGAATGCCAAGAGTGAGCAAAGCTGTCATCAAGGCAAAGGGTGGCAATTTGAAGAATCTCAAATATAAAATCTATTTTGATTTGTTTAACACTTTTTTGGTTACTACATGATTCCATATATGTTATTTCATGGTTTTGATGTCTTCACTATTATTCTACAATGTAGAACACATAAAAAATTAAGAAAAACTATTGAATGAGTAGGTGTGTCCAAACCTTTGACCGGTAGTGGATATTTCACAAGTTTGGACATCAAAGTAGAGCACAGTAGAGATCAGTAGAGTAGAGTAGAGTAGAGTTCAGTACAGTAGAGTTCAGTACAGTACAGTGGAGTTCAGTACAGTACAGTACGGTAGAGTACGGTACGGAAGAGTACAGTACGGTAGAGTAGAGTACAGTACAGTAGAGTTCAGTAGAGTACAGTGGAGTACGCTACGGTAGAGTACGGTACGGTAGAGTACAGTACAGTAGAGTACAGTACGGTAGAGTAGAGTACAGTACAGTAGAGTTCAGTAGAGTACAGTGGAGTACGCTACGGTAGAGTACGGTACGGTAGAGTACAGTGGAGTACGCTGCGGTAGAGTACGGTAGAGTAGAGTACAGTACAGTACAGTAGAGTACAGTACGGTAGAGTAGAGTTCAGTAGAGTACAGTGGAGTACGCTACGGTAGAGTACGGTAGAGTACAGTACAGTAGAGTACAGTACGGTAGAGTAGAGTTCAGTAGAGTACAGTGGAGTACGCTACGGTAGAGTACGGTAGAGTAGAGTTCAGTAGAGTACAGTGGAGTACGCTATGGTAGAGTAGAGTTCAGTAGAGTACAGTGGAGTACGCTACGGTAGAGTACAGTACAGTAGAGTAGAGTACAGTACAGTACAGTACGGTAGAGTAGAGTACAGTACAGTACAGTACGGTCGAGTACAGTACGGTAGAGTACGGTAGAGTACAGTAGAGTACAGTTCAGACAGTATCGTTCAGTACAGTAGAGTTCAGTAGAGGGAGAGAATTTAGAAAATATCTTAAAGATATTTGTGTTTTGGTAAGGCAATGTTTCTTAAACTTACAGAAAGCAGAAAAATGTCTCCAAAACAAAATATAAGTGTTGATATTAGTTGGCAGGGGTCTTCAACATTATTGTGTTTTTATGTATTTCTAATTCCTTTTAATACTTTTTATGTTAGACCCCTTTTCCATCTGTTTGCCCAGAAATCATAGCCTTTGCTTATTCCAAATTTTTCGGATGGGAAAATGATTGAAAAATGTATACCTTCAGTTCTCAAAAATATAGACTCTTAGTTTTAATTTTACACCGAATGTGACATGCTCCTATGAACTTCACATGTTGGTGCTTATTGATCCTTTTATGTGAAAATGACCAGTAGCAATAAAATAATAATTCATCTAATAGCAGGGCTAAAATATTGCACAACAAAGAAATGACAGTTTGCAGATGTCATGATGAGTAAGCACGGTTACTCTGGTCCCCTGGGTGTGACCCCAGCCTTAGCAACAGGTCTGGTCACAGGTACACCCTTCCTGAGTGTGTGTGTCACCTGGCTGTGTGTGTGTGTGTGTGTGTGTGTGTGTGTGTGTGTGTGTGTGTGTGTGTGTGTGTGTGTGTGTGTGTGTGTGTGTGTGTGTGTGTGTCACATGGGCCTCATGGGGGAGAATGGGGGAGGGTGTGTCACATGGGCCACATGGGGGAGAATGGGGGAGGGTTGGGGGAGGGGTGGAGCGGTTGGAGAACAGAGGGAGAGAGAGAGATAAGGAGAGAAATTGGATGGGAAAGGTGTCCTTAGCTAGTAGCCAGGGAGCAGGCCAACACTGAGGTAATGGGTGTGTGTGTGTGTGTGTGTGTGTGTGTGTGTGTGTGTGTGTGTGTGTGTGTGTGTGTGTGTGTGTGTGTGTGTGTGTGTGTGTGTGTGTGTGTGTGTGTGTGTGTGTGTGTGTTGGACACTGCATCATTTCCTACCCAGAAGTTTTCTGACAGGATGTCCAAACCAATGATGACTTTTGCCCATAATCACCCCACCCTAGTCCCCTCTCACATGGAAATAGAATAGGTAGAACGATCACTGTTCTTCAAACCTAATTTGTCACTAATCTATAAGGATTTTAAAAAATGTTCTAAGAGATGATATGAGAAACATCTATGAATGCAAGTGGTCCATCACCCCGAGCCATAAACAGCCTGCCTGCACTCTGGGGGTTTCAATGGCTCTCGTTAGCACGCTGACTGATATGAGCTACTACTGTGTGTGTGTGTGTGTGTGTGTGTGTGTGTGTGTGTGTGTGTGTGTGTGTGTGTGTGTGTGTGTGTGTGTGTGTGTGTGTGTGTGTGTGTGTGTGTGTTAATGGGGGTGGATTGTAAACACCACAGGCAAAATAGTGGACTGAAGAAAACTCAGATAGAAAGAGGGATGTCTCACTCTTCTCTAATCCGGTGTGTGTGTGTGTGTACGCGTGCGCGTGTCTCGGCACTGCTCTCCACATCCATACCTCCCCCTCGCCTCCCCACCTCTTCTTTACCGCTCCTGTATGCTTTCATCCATTGTTCTAGCACTTTCTTCTCCGCACCTTCTTTATCTAACATCTCCCCGACCTTCAACTCCTCACTTTCCATGCTCTTTTCCTCTACCATGCTAGAGTTCCATCCTCCCGTTCTCTTCCTCCTGTATCTGTTTTCTGTCTTGTTTCCTGTTCTCCTGAATGTCTGGTCGGTCTAAGACCCAACCCAACCTCTCATGTTCTCTGTCCTCCCTCACCTCGGATCACACACGCACGTGCGTGTGCGCCCTCAGCGTCTACACTCCAGTGCACCTTCCCCTCCCTTCATCCTTCCCTCCACACTCCTGAATGTTTTTTTCCGACCTCTAATTAACTATCCTCTACACATTTTTATACCCGCTCCTTCTCCCCTCCATCCTGCCATCATTCTTCTACATGTAATTTACTCTCCGCTCACGCACTGTCTTTTCATTTATATTCCGCCCTCTTTTCTTCCATCTAAACTCACCTTTCGTCGTCCACCTCTCCATCTCTCCCTCCCTCCCTCCCTCGCTCCACTCATCCCCTCGGTGGTGGGCCCTTAGAGCAGAGGCGTGACTGCACATCCATCCAGCCCTTTAGGAGGACACCCGGCCCACAATGCACGGCGGGGTGATTTGCATGGCAGCCACTGGTGTGTTTCGGGGAGAGGGAGAGAGGACGGATGGAGAAAGGGGGGGACATGGGTCTGAATTATTCATTGCTGATCTGCACCAAAGACAGAATGAGCGAAGAAATTTAAGTATCTTTGTAAATCCTAAATCGTAAGATATCTGCTGTTTGTCCCTGTCTTCTGTACAGGCCCTTTTGTAGCCAGATGTAGTAGTCTATACAGCTCTCTCTCTGTCTCTCTCTGTGTGTCTCTATGTCTGTGTGTCTCTCTGTGTGTTGCTGCTGTTTGTATGGTGCTGCATTCCTAATCGTTCACCCCACTCTGTCGTATCATGCAAGCATACTGTACCTGGGCTCGTATCCACAAACGTCTCAGAGTAGGAGTGCTGATCTAGGATCTGTTTATAGAATCTTATTCATTACGATCTAAAAGGAAAAACTGATCCTAGATCAGCACTCCCACTCTGAGACGCTCCCTCCCGGCCCTTAAGGGCCTGGCTCAGTTGGTAGAGCATGGTGTTTGCAACACCAGGGTTGTGGGTTTGATTCCCATGGGGGGCCAGTACAAAAAAAAAAAGTGTATGAAATGTATGCATTCACAACTGTAAGTCGCTCTGGATAAGAGCGTCTGCTAAATGACTAAAATGTAAAAATGTAAAAATTTAATGCTCCATAGATGTTGGTAGCATGGCTTCCTTGAGGTAGCCTAGCTTGGCAGATCACATCAGTGCTGCTATATAGGGCTGGCACAATTACCATATAACTGTGTAAATGATGGTTATGGATGAAGACCATCATGAAAATAAAATATATATATACATACACACACTGAGTGTACAAAAAATTTGCAACACCTTTCTAATATTGGGTTACACCTAGTTTTTTCCTTCAGAACAGCCTCAGTTCATCGGGGCGTGGACTACAAGGTGTCGAAAGCGTTCCACAGGGATGCTGGCCCATGTTGACTCCAATGCCACACACACACCCACAGTTGTGCCAAGATGGCTGGATGTCATTTAGCTGGTGGACCATTCTTAACACGTGGGAAACTGTTGAGCGTGGAAAACCCAGCAGCATTGCAGTTCTTGACCCACTCAAACTGGTGTGCCTGGCACCTACTACCATACCCCGTTCAAAGGCACTTCAATCTTTTGTCTTGCCCATTCACCCTCTGAATGGCACACATACTCAATCCATGTCTCAGTTGTCTCAAGGCCTAAAAAGATTGATTGAACTTGTCTCCTCCCCTTCGTCTACTCTGATTGAAGTGGATTTAACAATATGGATCCTACCATGATTACGGATAATCCTGAATGAATCGTGAATAATGATGAGCGAGAAAGTTACAGAAAAGTTTGTGGTCGTACAAGAAGGGCCGCACACTGCTAAAGCTCCCAATTCACCGCTTTATTGATAACGTTTCCATCCCAAACGGATATTCGTCAGGTCAATCCCACTGAGTGCTCACATCCCAAAATATATACGCATTTCACCTCACATGACCATTGTGGACATGACGCATGGATGGGTGCAAAAAACAATTTGTGCATCTCTAATAATTTAATAACAACGAGATGGGTACATCTCACTGAGAAAGTTACAGATGCACAAATACCCCCCCCCCTCCCCCCCCCCCCCAATGCTAACCTCTCCTGTTATTGTAATGGTGAGGAGTTTGCATGTCTTATATGGGTGTGATATTTGTGTGTCTGTAACATTCTCACTCATCATTATTCACTATTCATTCAGGCTTATCCGTAGTCATGGTAGCATCCACATTACTGTAGAAGTGTTTAGAAGCATATTATATTCTTATTTACAATTAATTTCCATTGGGCACAAAATCATCTGAAACACAACCAAAACAAACAGCAAATGCAGCAAACAAATGTGTTTAGTCACAAGCTTGATGTAGTCATTGCGTGGTAGGAATATGGGACCAAATACTTAACTTACTACTTTAATACACATACAGTGCATCCGGAAAGTATTCAGACCCCTTCACTTTTTCCACATTTTGTTACGTTACAGCCTTATTCTAAAATTGAATAAATAGTTTTTCCCCCTCATCAATCTACACACAATACCCACAATGATAAAGCAAAAACAGTTTTTTTAGACATTGCTGCATATTTATTACAATTTAAAGCTGTAATATCACAATTACATAAGTATTCAGACCCTTTACCCAGTACTTTGTTGAAGCACCTTTTGCAGCGATTATTTTCAGTCTCCAGATATGTTTGATTGGGTTCAAGTCTGGGCTCTGGCTGGGCAACTCAAGGATATTCAGAGTCTTGTCCCGAAGCCACTCCTGTGTTGTCTTGGCTGTGTACTTAGGGTCGTTGTCCTGTTGGAAGGTGAACCTTCGCCCCAGTCTGAGGTTCTGAGCATTCTGGAGCAGGTTTTCATCAAGGATCTCTCTGTACTTTGCTCTGTTCATCTTTCCCTCGATCCTGTCAATTCTGGAATCTCTGCCGATGAAAAACATCCCCTCAGCATGATTCTGCCACCACCATGCATCACCATAGGGATGGTGCCAGGTTTCCTCCAGACATGACGCTTGGCATTCAGGCCAGAGAATGTTGTTTATCATAGCCTGAGAGTCCTTTAGGTGACTTTTGGCAAACTCCAAGTGGGCTGTCGTGTGCCTTTTACTGAGGAGTGGCTTCCATCTGGCCACTCTACCATAAAGGCCTGATTGGTGGAGTGCTGCAGAGATGGTTGTCCTTCTGGAAGGTTCTCCCATCTCCACAGAGGAGCTCTGTCAGAGTGACCATCGTGTTCTTGGTCACCTCCCTGATCAAGGCCCTTCTCCTCAGATTGCTCAGTTTGGCCGGGCAGCCAGCTCTAGGAAGAGTCTTGGTGGTTCCAAACTTCTTCCATTTAAGAATGATGGAGGCCACTGTGTTCTTGGGGACCTTCAATGCTGCAGACATTTTTTGGTACCCTTCCCCAGCTCTGTGCCTCGACACAATCCTGTCTCAGAGCTCTACGGACAATTCCTACGACCTCATGGCTTGGTTTTTGCTCTGACATGCACTGTCAACTGGGTTACCTTATATAGATAGGTGTGTGCCTTTCCAAATCATGTCCAATCTGTTTAATATACCACAGGTGGACTCCAATCAAGTTGTAGAAACATTTCAAGGAAACCTGTTTTTGCTTTGTCATTATGGGGTATTGTGTGTAGATTGATGGGGGAAATGTTTATTTAATCAATTTTAGAATAAGGCTGTAACGCAACAAAATGTAAAAAAAAGTCAAGGGGTTTGAATACATTCCGAATGAACTGTATTAGTGAATTTGTCCCAAAGCTTTTGGTGCCCTAAAATGCGGGCCCTATGTACAAAAAGTGCTGTAATTTCACCCGATATGGATGAAAATATCCTCAAATTAAACCTCAAATTAAAGTAGTCTGCACTTTAACCTCATAGTCACTGTTTGATTTAAAATACAAACCTTTTGAGTATAGAGTCAAAAGATGAAAAAATGCTTCACTGTCCCAATAATTATTGAGGACATGGGATACAGTGCAGTACCAGTCAAACGTTTGGACACACCTACTCTTTCCAGGGTTTTTCTTAATTTTTACTATTTTCTACATTGTAGAATAATAGTGAAGACCTCAAAACTATGAAGTAACACATGTGGAATCATGTAATAACCAAAAAAGTGTTATATTTTGGGACGTGAGCACTCAGTTTGTTTCATGAGGTTGAGTCCGTTTCAGCGGTAACATGGACTCTTAACCATGTGAGGAAACTTTGTTGCTCCCTGCTGAAATGTAGAATGTTTATTCAAAGGATGTTAACTGATGTGGTTTTTTTTTGTAATGTCAGTTGAGTTGAATCAACAAATCACAGCACACATTGATGGGTACACTTCCTGCTTTTACTTCCTGCTTTGCTCCTATGGCCAAAGCTGGTTAATAAATTAACATTCAGGCTGTTTACCATAAAAAAGAATGGTCAGTTCCAATGTCCTTAAGGTTCTGGCTCTCCAGTGCAATAGCAGCTTTGTGTGGTCTACTTTGTTCATTGACTGTAATATAACCAGAAAAAATGGGGTGTCCATCTCTGCTATCGGTACACTCGCAATGGTAGCCAGTCCACCCATTACGCCATCATTGACTAGAATGAAAACGCCTGTTCTATTCATTCTATTTATATGGCGGCACATGCGGTCAGGAGCGGAGGAGAGGAGAACGTTTTTGTCAGGATTTATTTAATTTGATTATTATTATTTTTTAAATTAAATGCTATTCGAACCGTTATTACAGTGACCACGGTCATTTGGCTGGCCAATTACCATCATCCAAAATTCTGTGACCATCACAGCCCAACTGCTATATGGATTTTATGGACGTTTCTGGAGTGAGTCAAAAAGGACATTGTTCTTGTGGTCCCGTGTGGCTCAGTTGGTAGAGCATGGTGTTTGCAATGCCAGGGTTGTGGGTTTGATTCCCACGGGGGATCAGTATGAAAAAAAAAAAAAAATAGAAAATGTTTGCATTCACTACTGTAAGTCGCTCTGGATAAGCGTGTCTGCTAAATGACTTAAATGTAAAATGTTCTTCACACTGTAAGGTTGTATTTGTTTAATTTCATCAGTAGGACTACTGTGAGCTGCTATGTGTTCTTGGCTAGCTCTTTTGGGTGTTTCACGCCAGATTGTTGCTAAGCACTTTGTGACAAATCAATTTGGATTACATCTACATACGTAGATTAAACTGAATTGATTGAACCTTGTTCTCTCTCTTTTTCCTCCACAGAAATCGTTCTCCTTGGTGTTAGAGGCTCTCGACCATGACAACGAAACATCAGAATCAGGTAAGGCTGGAAAGAGAATTTCCTGTGTGTGTGTGTGTGTGTGTGTCTGTGTGTGTCTGTGTGTGTGTGTGTGTGTGTGTGTGTGTGTGTGTGTGTGTGTGTGAGAGAGAGAGAGAGAGAGAGATAGAGCGAATCAGTGAAAGAGACAGACAGACTAAATTGACTTATTTCTTCGAGCACAGCCAGACTCTCGTACTTTCCCACACACGTTAAAGCAAAATAAGCAGTGATACAGACAGGGAGGGAGGGAGGGAGAGGGACATAGAGTGCATGTGGCCCCTCCCCCTTCCTGTTTGTGACCCAGGGCTATGGTTCCCCCCTGTCCTCACTGGGTCCCCTGCTGTCTTGAAAAGGAGGCACAACCAGTATGTGTGTCTGTTTTGAATGTGTATCAGTTTGCACTTGCAGTGTAGCAAATGTGTTTGCCTTTGTGGTTGTGCGTACAGGGTGGATGTTGATAGTGTGTGTGTGTGTGTGTGTGTGTGTGTGTGTGTGTGTGTGTGTGTGTGTGTGTGTGTGTGTGTGTGTGTGTGTGTGTGTGTGTGTGTGTGTGTGTGTGTGTGTGTGTGTGCGTGCGTGCGAGCGTGCGTGCGTGCGTGCGTCTGCATGTGCTTCTAATTGTGCCTGTACGTGTGCTGGTGTGTGTGTGTGTCAGTGTTTCAGTGTAATGGTCTCCCAGTCAGACCCTTTAATTTCACACTCCGCTTCTCGTTTCTGATCATAATCAGAGATAGGGAATGTGAGCAGCACTCTCTAAAAACAGACAGACATAGACCACACACACACACACAAATCAACACTTCAATACTCCTTACATACACACTAAGACACACAAACACAAAGATGCGACTATCCTTCCTCATTCCTCTCGTTCCCCAGCCTTTCCCGTTCATCCTCTCCCCCTATCTCCCTTGTTCCTCTGCCCTCTCCTGCCCAGTAAGTAAAAGGCTGTAGACAGACTCAGCCAAAAGATGAGTGGAGAGATAATGAGAGACTGGGAACCAAACCCCAGACCTCCTCCTCTTCCCTCCGTCTCTCTTTCCCTCTGCCTCCACAGCTCTAGCCGTACGTCTTGTTTGCGCCATCCCTCGTTCTTCCTGAGCTCCTGAAACATTCTCTCTTTTTTACCACGTTGGGTTTAAAGCCTCTCTCCCGGCTCCCAGCTCAGCTAAATAAATAAAAAGCAGACGTGCTGGAGGAGCCAGGGACAACTTACAGGCCCACAGCTCTAATCAGGATGGATTACAACACTGTAATGTAGCTGTCTAACACAGAGCCACAGAGTCCTTGGACAGAGACGGAGAACACAGTGACAACGCTGTAAAACATCAATGACCTCCATCGACTCGGAATGGACCTAGTTCTGTTCCCCCGGTGATTTTCTCCCTCTTTATTTTTATGTGAACAATACGTTTTCGTTGGATCACACGAAATGCAATACAATCAATAAAAAACAATACAACCCCCCCTTTTTTTGAACAACCAACCGTGGCTCTGTGTCACTTCCTCTCTGTCACTCTCTCTTTCGCTCACTTTATCTGTCTCTCTCTCACTTTCTCTCTCTCTCTCTTTCTCTCGTTCGTCCTTTGTCTTTCTCCCCCTACGCTCTTTTAATGTGTGTTTGGAGACAGGTATAAACGGTGTTTGTGTGTTGTTCTATTGACTGCTATCGGTCTATTCATTGATTTGTAGGCATTAAACTACCTCCCCACACACACACACACACACACACACACACACACACACACACACACACACACACACACACACACACACACACACACACACACACACACACACACACACACACACACACACACACACACACACACACACACCGTCAAGGGCAAACACTTCAGATCCAATACAGAGCAGTGGGACACAGTCACAAGGGATTAGAGATTAGATGGCCGCTGACATGATCCTTGTCCGTGTGGGTTCTCGCCCATTGAGACCGC